>NC_139995.1:14985118-15525061 GCF_964263955.1 Coregonus lavaretus | reverse complement strand
GTCTCCAGCGATCATAAGGTAAAATAGATCTAAAACATGTGTCATTTATATTTACAATCCCCTTACCCAAACGTCTTACTCATGATGAATAAAAAATACAGTGGTTTGATTCATCCTGAAAGTTGTCATATTCGAGTTCAACACATCAAATATTGGAAGGTGAAAAAAAGTGTACAATAGGGGTTGAACAATAATCCTATAAATGTACCTTCATCCTCACTAATCATGGAACTGTATGACAACGGTCCAGCAGTCGTGAACCGTGCGCCAGGCTCCAGGTTTAACTTGCTACGTGTGGTCCTGCGGTCTGAGTTCCATAATGATTCAAATAGGCTACTGGTCCCAAATTATTGCACAATGTTAGCCTAATATGATCCACTAATGCTAGCGACCCCCGGGAACAACTTTCAAGGACGTGACAGAGGAAAGAAAGGGAAACGGAATGGAATGATGCAAAAATACATGTATGTTGGTATTACTGGTAGTGGCTAATATTTAACATGATACAAATTGTAAAATAAAACGGAGAAAAGCCCGGACATATAATTAAAACATTCTAATGCGTATACATCAACTCGGTAGGTTCAGCCTTACAGAAGCGTATAGCTTGGGTCTCCAAATTTCATCCACCCAAATTATGATGGCACACAATTAAAATTCTGAATAACGGCACAGCTATTTATAGTCTACTTCACTGTGGAAAAGGGCCCGCAATACATGTCATGTTGATATGATTTTCAGTTTGCTTCCATATGGCTGGTTTCACATTCGTCTCCAGGGATCGTAAGGAAAAATCATCTAAAACAATTGCTATGTGTCTTTACAACCCCCTTTTCCAAACAGATTACTCATTTACCTAGCTCTTATCAATAGATCATCAATTTGTAAATTACAGTGCATGGAGAACGCTGTTATTTCTATCGAAAAAAATAAAGTTGGAACTGGCAGGTTCGCTCGACCTTTTTCATGGTTTTCTCACTCGTAAAGGTGATGGAATTATACTATTCTCATGCTTACATTCACAGGTCAGAATAAGCGTAGAGAAAATAGAAAGTTAATTACGTTCCATTTACGCGCACTTAACTTGGTCAGAATTCCCGTCTAATTTAAAAACAAATCTAATTTCCACAGAAATCACCTGTGAATATACACTGATTTGGTGCACACAGATGACACAGGTTAAATTCTAATAGCTCAGACCATAGGAGGATTACATCTGTGGAATGACAGGCACTACCTCCATTCTCCATGCTCTGCTGCTTTTATCCAGTTGACCAGAGCATGCAATCTGGAAGGTCTATAATGGACAAATTAGCTGTAGCCCAATAAATCCATGCAGCAGGCCCACCGAGAGCAGTCAGAGGTCCCAGAGTAGGGGTATGTTCTTTACTGATCCACCCCTGAAATCGCCAATGTGGGAATTGGGGAGTGCTAAAGTACCAGTCTTAGACCACTGAGTTATGGCTCTGTGGCAATAAACAAAGGCAACCAAAGAGACCTCTGAACTTCACAAGTCCATGGTAAGTTCAAGGGTCAAATAGGTAGTAAGAGATTTATGTCCCCCTGGCATTTTAGAGTCAGAGCCTTTTTGTTCAGTATTTATCTGTTTATGCGCTTACGCGAAAGTGTCATTTATGACTGCAATTTAACATGCCAAGGATAAAAAGAACAAACACGCTCACAAATTGCATTTTAGTCATCTGTGGTTATATTGAGCTGGAGCTACCTGGAGGTTTACACAAAGAGCAGAGGGAATAACTCATAATAGGCCACAGGTTTTTTTTTGTTTGGGTTTGAGTGAAATAATATGGGAGGGTTAGAAGCAGGTCACAACTTCATTTATTTTTCATCCCAATCTCATTTTCCATGAATCACGTTAGCTTTAGGTTAAGCTCAACACAAAATGGAGGGAAAAATACAACAAACAATCAAATCAAACAAAAACAGGTTTCAGTGCAGGTGGAGAGAAAGCATTTCAATGTTACATTTAACTTCAACCATCATTTCAGCAAGGTAATACTTCTATTAGCAAAACCAAGGCTTCCAATGGTGCTCTCCCACAGTTTAAACCACAAACGTCTGTGTCTGTCTGTCTGTCTGTCTGTCTGTCTGTCTGTCTGTCTGTCTGTCTGTCTGTCTGTCTGTCTGTCTGTCTGTCTCTCCTTCCTTCCTTCCTTCCTTCCTTCCTTCCTTCCTTCCTTCCTTCCTTCCTTCCTTCCTTCCTTCCTTCCTTCCTTCCTTCCTCCCTCCCTCCCTCCCTCCCTCCCTTCTTTCTTTCTTTCTTTCTTTCTTTCTTTCCTTCCTTCCTTCCCTCCCTCCCTGGATGGCCACACCTCAAACAAAGGAAACAAGGGGGGTTATAAAGGGGCAGGGACAAATAGGGAGCCAATCACATTACTCAATTAATCACTGAGTTAAAAGCACTCAATGAGGAGCACATGGGCTAAAGCGTGTGCAGTATTCATGGGCATTCGTCACACCTGTGACATCCCCTCCTTGGCTATTTAGGGGAGAATCTCAATTGCATACTCCTCGCGTCCTCTCTCCTCGCATCCTTCTCAAAACTCATTGGATGAGAAAGCCAGAGGTCCCTCCCCTCTGATCTTCTCCTCCAATGGGTTTTGAGGAAGCGAGGACAGAAGACACAACAAGTATGCAACGGAGATTCTCCCCAGGTGAAGGTAAAACGTATCCTCCTGGACTAGCTGGCCCTCAGGTCACTCCTCATCCTTGTTGTGGAGGTGTAAAGGACCAGGGGCCATGTGCCTCAGCAGCCCCAGGGTCAGAGGAGTGTGGTTGGGTATAGGGGTTGGGGAAGGGGAAGCAGGGTGTGAAGTAGCCCACCGCCACCAGTAACACCAATAACACTGTCAGAACTGTTTGGACACAGTAAAGGTCATGTGGAGTTAAGTGTTGAGATGCTGGCAGGGGAGACTAAGCCCTCATAATGCCACAAAAAATTGGTGTTACCTTAAGGCGTCCGCAAGCTTCCCAGCCGAAACAGTTCGGAAGAGTTCATGCATATATAATGACGCCATTTTTTACTCTGACTACAGATTGCCGTCTCCATTTATTATTTTATACAGTGCATTCGGAAAGTATTCAGACCCCTTGACCTTTTCCACATTTTGTTACGTTACAGCCTTATTCTAAAATGGATTACATTCTTTTTTTCTCTCATCAATCTACACACAATTCCCCGGAAATATCAGATTTACATAAGTATTCAGACCCTTTACTCAGTACTTTGTTGAAGCACCTTTGGCAGTGATTACAGCCTCGAGTCTTCTTGGGTATGACACTACAAGCTTGGCACACCTGTATTTGGGGAGTTTCTCCCATTCTTCTCTGCAGATCCTCTCAAGCTCTGTCAGGTTGTATGGGGAGCGTTGCTGCACAGCTATTTTCAGGTGTCTCCAGAGATGTTCGATCTGGTTCAAGTCCGGGCTCTGGCTGGGCCAATCAAGGACATTCAGAGACTTGTCCCGAAGCCACTCCTGCGTTGTCTTGGCTGTGAACCTTCACCCCAGTCTGAGGTCCTGAGTGCTCTGGAGCAGGTTTTCATCAAGGATCTCTCTGTACTTTGCTTCGTTCATCTTTCCCTCAATCCTGACTAGTCTCCCAGTCCCTGCTGCTGAAAAACATCCCCACAGCATGATGCTGCAACCACCATGCTTCACCATAGGGATGGTGCCAGGTTTCCTCCAGACGTGACGCTTGGCATTCAGGCCAAAGAGTTCAATCTTGGTTTCATCAGACCAGAGAATCTTGTTTCTCATGGTCTGAGAGGCCTTTATGTGCCTTTTGGAAAACTCCAAGCAGGCTGTCATGTACCTTTTACTGAGGAGTGGCTTCCGTCTAGCCACTCTACCATAAAGGCCTGATTGGTGGAGTGCTGCAGAGATGGTTGTCCTTCTGGAAGGTTCTCCCATCTCCACAGAGGAACTCTGGAGCTCTGTCAGAGTGACCATCGTGTTCTTGGTCACCTCCCTGACCAAGGCCCTTCTCCCCCGATTGCTCAGTTTGGCAGTGCGGCCAGCTCTAGGAAGAGTCTTGATGGTTCCAAACTTCTTCCATTTAAGAATGATGGAGGCCACTGTGTTCTTGGGGACCTTTAATGCTGCAGAAATGTTTTGGTACCTTTCCCCAGATCTGTGCCTTGACACAATCCAGTCTCAGAGCTCTATGGAGAATTCCTTCGACCTCGTGGCTTGGTTTTTGCTCTGACATGCACTGTCAACTGTGAGACCTTATATAGACAGGTGTGTGCCTTTCCAAATCATGTCAAATCAATTGAATTTACCACAGGTGGACTCCAATCAAGTTGTAGAAACATCTCAAGAATGATCAATGGAAACAGGATGCACCTGAGCTCAATTTCGAGTCTCATAGTAAAGGGTCTGAATACTTATGGAAAGAAAGTATTTCTGTTTATAAATTTTAATAAATTAGCAAACATTTCTAAAAACCTGTTTTCGCTTTGTCATTATGGGGTATTGTGTGTAGATTGATGAGGATTTTTATTTATTTAATCAATTTTAGAATAAGGCTGTAACGTAACAAAATGTGGAAAAAGTCAAGTGGTCTGAATACTCTCCGAATGCACTGTATTCTTCACTGTGAGCTGCAAAGCCAATACAATACTTTCAAAGGGATGGTGTTATGGAGATTTCTTACCAGTGTTGTGAGGATGAATCGTTTTGAGAAATTACACAGTGCGATATGTTCCTCGACCGGAGAAATGTGATGCAACACTTTGGGAAGACTTTTCAAGGTGGTCTAACAAAATTTATCCGACATCCACAGTGGTTGGTTTGGTGGTGTTGGAGGTGGAACTGCGTTAGAGCTGTCAAATCCACAAGCGGCTCCTGGAATTATACCTAAAGCTGCACGGAGTCGTATTAAGAGAAATCCCATACAATCTTGTTTACAAGTATGAACACTGGAATGTGAGATGTAATCTACACCTCGATTAGGCTGATAGAAATCCTAATTATTTGGTTCAATTTGAGCGTCATTATTTCTATATAGCCAACACTTTCTCGTGCTGAACTTCGAACGTGAGTGGGACGGGTGTGGCTTCGTGACATAGATCAAGAGCAGCTGCTCACCGATTTGACAGCTCCATGCGGTTGTCGGCTATCGCTGGTTAACGCTTGATCTGATTGAATCTAGCCCCTAAATAATTGAAATACATGTATTATAATTGAAATACTTTGCTATAATAATTGAAATAATTATAATAATTGAAATACTTTGCTCTTCATCATGTATTTATTTTGTTTATGCTCTACTCCATTACATGAGACACATCATAGATGAACGTTCTCTGGGCTACAACAATGAATGATTGAAAACTTACATTTTGATATTGGCACGTCAGACTTACCCATATTATTTTTAGGTATATTGAAATGCCAACATACAATAAATCATTGATATAATATGATGGACAGTGGGCTGGGCCGTTTGAGATTGAATTAGAGAACCTTTCAAAAACCAACTACTCACTCATACATAGTTGAGGCTTGTACACATTTTTGATCCTATCTAATCTTGTGGAAGTAGAAGGCCCTTCATCATATTATTTCAGGTCATTCATCTTGGTCATGTCTCGTGTCGCTCCACCTCTTGTTTGTGATGAAGCTGAATACGGTTCAGGTTTTATTATTCATTTTATGTATGTGATGCATTTAGATATTGTATGTCCTCATCTATCCTCGTTGTATTGATTTGGTACCTTTTAAACATTCATAGAAATGTAAAAAGAAACATAATTGACTACATACTAACAATTCCTGGGATCGAGCTCTTCTTTAGCGTGGGGGCTTTTATTTTTGGCATACATTGTCTATGGACAAATAAACAAATGTCTGATTCACATGGAAATAGGATAGGCTGAGGAGTATTTATGTCTGTAATAAAGCCCTTTTGTGGGGAAAACTCATTTTCGTTGGCTGGGCCTAGCTCCCCAGTGGGTAGAACTGGATGCCAAGTGGGTGGGCATATGCCCTCCCAGGCCCACCCATGGCTGCACCCCTGCCCAGTCATGTGAAATCCATAGATTAGGGCCTACCTAATACATGTATTTTAATTGACTGATTTCCTTATATGAACTATAACTCAGTAAAATCTTCGAAATTGTTGCATGTTGCGTTTATATTTTTGTTCAGTATAGATTGGCAAGGTATCAATAATAGGCAGTGATAGGGTATGTGTGAATATTGATGCGTCTCTCCGATAAGCTTTGAGGGTATGAGCATACATCTGAGATATTTTGCTGTTAAGAGTTAAAGCACCTTTGACTTGTGCAGTGTTGTGATGTAAATATCTAAAAGGTGGGTCAGACAGCAATCATAGCATTCCTCGCAGTGTGTATCCATCAGCTTGTTGTCTTTAATCCAACACTCAGGATCAGCTAATACACTTTTCTCCACCTGCTTAATTCCTGTTTCTTTTTGTTTACTACCAATCCCTGTGCTAACCCCGAAGGCCAGCACCAACTGCAAAATATGCAAATCGTTTAGGTCACATTGTTTCAGCAACAGAACTCAACTCCGATAAAGATGGTGAATAAAAAGCTCCTACCTTTGCACTTCATGAACATTGTAATTCAATTGGAATTTAACAATTAAATCTATATTTTAAGATTTTCCAATTCACTATTGTTTATTTAGACTGTTAAGATAAGTAGAGGGACATACTACTCAATAGAAAACCACATAACAAAACACACCCATCATTTAATAGTTGTCCTTTCACATATTGAGGTCTCACCCAGTCAAATGCCCACCTAGGAAGGAATTAAGAAAATGGCCATAGCATATCGGCAGACATTACTCATAGTCTCATATCCACATGCAGTAAGTAAAAAGTCAGACTGAAAAGGCCTCCACACACTCCAGTATGTATTCCTCTGGACCAGCCGCCGTTCAGTAGTAAGTATTCCTCTCAGCCTGAAGAATGTAAACAACAGCAGCCTCAGCAGCACCCCCATCCAGCTAGGCAATAGAGCAACAGCCTTATCAGTTAATAGACGATTACACTGGAATGTCAGCCTTTCTCTGCGCTGCCATTTAAACCAATAAGAACCACTCTCCAGCCCAAAATGAGGACAGCCAACAAATGAAGAACTGACCACTAATTTATTCGAAGATTTAAAAAAATACTAAACACGGGAGCGACAAAGCCAAGTGTGTGATGGACTACTCTCTCTACATCAAGGTGGGGACGGCCCAGAATTGATCGGGAGAGCTTTTTGTTTGCCTTGCATGCCATATCGTTATCTCCCATTAAAGGAGTGTGTACACAGCCATGTACCCAGACATAAATCATAGAGCTTGGGCTCTCTGAGGCTTAAGGAGGAGCAATCAATTACATTCCAGCAGACATAGAGGAAGTGCCTGAGCCCACTCCCTTAGCTACTCTTATTATCATAATCATCCCCCTTAAGTGATGCTGTCTGGGACACAGACACCACTGTGTGCCGCACTGAGATGCAATCACAAACATTCAAGGCAGTGAGACAATAAGGCTCTTGGCAACATGGAAAGACAAGCACAGAGTCAGATCAGTGTCCACAGGCTTGTGTGTCTGTAACAGCATAGATTAAGATACTGAACAAATATGTGCTGTGATAGTCAAAAGTATCTTACAGACCAAATCATCTCGGATAAACAGTATCATTGTAAAGTTGTATATCATCCATGCACTGATAACGTTTGATAAGCCACTGTTCTGTTTTCTTAATGAGACAGTGGTAACTCAAATTATTCTGTTAACTTTTCTGAGAATTAGGCTCTTTCTGTGAGGGGTGTGGGGGAGATAGGGGCCAGGGTGAGTCAGTGGCCCCTGGGTGGAGTGGTCAGTCAAGTGTGGACACCACTCAGCCATGATTCCACTGACTTTACGGCCCCATAGACATTGGTGATTCAACGACATGGACAAATCCTCTTGCCAATAACGGTTAATGACATTTCAAGAAGGGACAAGTTTAGTAGCATCACCCTAAGCACATAACCACTGCAATTTTTTCATTTCAAAACTTCCACTGAGATGAACTGAACATCCAGCCTTTGTGTTCCTTTGAATCTGCTCAGCAGTCTGTGGAGAAGGGCAGGGCATCCCCGACGGAAGATTCAATCCACATCATGACTATTATTAGTAATAGGGTGTTGTTAGACTGGGGGCATAACTACGGCGCAGTGGGAGGACAACATCGCCTTTTGGCCAATAGTTTAGCTGTATTTAAACAGAAGACAAGGATGAAAACGGGAGCCAAAAATGCAGTCCTTAAAGTTCCTTACACTTCTTACTCATTATTCTACAAAGAGAGCATTGCAAAAATAGGCCATGCAAACTGATAAAAGTGTGAGAGATCTACATGATCTACTGGGTGTATTGAGACACAGTGAAAAGAGATCCCCAGAGAACATACTCAATATCCTTCCTCTGTTCAAACTAATGGCCCTCATCTTTCTATAATTATGAGTGAGTGAGGCTTTCTTTTGGACCTCAGCTGAGATTATGCAGTCAGTACCTGAAAAAACAATGCCATGAATTGTCAGGCTATTGTATGTTTGCTAGCTAATACTCTGTCAATTTTTAAATTTTTGTATTGAATTCCTGAATTTTTTATGTTGGTTAATATATACCATATCACACTGGTCCTTTACCAAGGCATCTTCAAAACTATGTGGATGCTGTATAAGAGTTGTGCTCTCCTTCACTCACCTGTCACCTACCCACATTGACTCAGTAGGTCTATCAAAAACCTCTTGCAAATGAAAAATCCCACACCAGTGTTTGAAAGCTCATCAAATATAAAACAATAATTTATTATTTCTCTCATTTTAAAAGACATCAAATTGGGTACCTAATTAAGGATTTGTTAAGCTGTGTTATTTGGAGTCCTACAAATGTAAGGTGACTACAATGTGCTTAAAAAAATAACACAGAAAGATTCTGATTTCAACAAATGTGTGACTAATTATCTGCTCTATCCTGATACATACACAATATCACTTCTTGAAGGTTGAATATGTAACATATGATACACACTGGATGTATAACTTTTGAAAAACAGCACCCTTTCAGATCGTCAATAACTAAGAAGTGTTTTGTTTACAAAGAACAATGAGGTTTAGTTACATGTACAAAAGTCCTCTCAAAAAGGATTATGTGTTGACCTTCAAGCTAAATATTTGTGTATTTCTTTCAATAAGCAAAAGGTATGCATAACAGTAAAATACTGATAAGAGATACTTATTAAAAATGAAAAAAATATGTAAATGTTGGCTGCTGTTTACTTATGGCACAGTCTTTACACACTTTCAAAACCTTCCAAAGACCCACATATTGTTGTGAAACACTATCAATATTTACATCTTAGCCATTTAGCAGACGCTCTTATCCAGAGTGACTTACAGGAGAAATTAGGGTTAAGTGCCTTGCTCAAGGGCACATCGTCAGATGTTTCACCTTGTTGGCTCTGGGATTCGAACCAGCAACTGGCCCAACACTCTTAGACGCTTGGCTACCTGCCACCCCAAGAGCAAGCACAAAGGTAGAAAGGTTATTGAAAGCTTTTGAAAACAGTCTCATAATCATCCTTATCATGTCAATCATCTTCAAAGTCGATCCATGGAACACTCTGTGGAGCATCTCTCAACCGTCTGCAGGGGTCAAAAGTTCATTTAGAAAAGGCTTTTCCTGTTTCATATTAACAAAATGTTGCCACATTGAACGAGGCAGGAATCTGTACCCCAATCGGTAGTGTCCTATTATTTACAGTACATTACACCCCAGGCCTGTCCTGTCTGCCTACTACACTGTGGTGACGGACAGGAGGGAGTTGTACACTCGCGTGCCATCAGGCGACTTAGCACCATGGGTCAAAAGTTCCTGGATAGTCATCCAATTGTCAAAAATTTTCTTGTTCCTCTTTTTCATCATCTTTTTGTGGCTCAGTTCGATGATGTTGGGCTCCTTCTTGTCGTCGTCCAGGCTGGCCTGTTCCTTCAGGCAGTCAGCGCGGCTCTGCTTCATGAACTCGCGTCGCTGCCTCTGCTCCTTGGCGCGCACCGCGTGCTGCTTCCTCTCCCCCTTGCTCCAGTACCGCCCCATCTTTAGCTCGCTGATGGCGTCGTCGTCCGTGGTCATGCCGCTGCGCTCCTCGTGGATACGCAGGGCGCGCTCCTTCAGCAGCTTGTCCCTGACAGGCCTCTTGGTGATGTAGCGCGTGCCGTCGCTGCGGATCTTTACCTTCCACTCCATTTTGGGATCCAGCATCTCTCCGGGGTTCACGGCGTCACCGCGGCTGATCAGACTGACCAGGCTCATCTGGCTCTGGGCGTACTCCACGGCAGACTTCTGCTGGATCAGCTGCATGTAGCTCTGGTAGTGCTGGGCGTGGGCCGGGATGTGGGCATGTTTGTACAGGGAACGGGGCTGGGCCAGCTTGTGAGTTGACTCTCCCAGCTTATGCTCCTTCCCCTCCGCCTGCAGGCCACACTCAGACTCCTTAGAGGAGGAGGGCCTGATTCTGCTGGGGCCACCGGCCTCCTGGACAGGAGACAGCAGGGGCTTGAGGATCCTGCTGTTGGGCCCTGCGCTGCTGGAGGCCCCGGACAACCCCTGGTTCTCTGCCCCCCTGCGGAGGGAGTTGTCTGGAGACAGCTCTAGGGTGAGAGGGGTGCTGCGGCAGCTCTCACCAGTGTTGTAGGCGCTGGAGCTGTCCTTGTCTGACTTCTCGGGCAGCTCTGTGATGTCGGAGAGCTCATGGCGGCGCGCGTCGATGCTGGTGTTGTAGTTGTGGAAGCCGCTGTTGTGCAGCATCCAGGACTCGCGGTACTGCTCCCTCAGCTGCTGCATCTTGTGGGCCCGGACGATGTTGAGGCACTCCAGCTCGATGCTGCGCAGCTCCTCGTTCAGCAGCTCCAGCTCCTTGTCCACCCCCTCCTCGGCCCCTCCAGCCCCGGCACTCTGGCAGTACAGGTCCTGGGGGCCCCCCACGCTCCTCACCTGGCACTTCAGCTCCAGGAGCTCTCGGAAGCGCTCACACTCGTCAGCGGGGATGCCCAGGAAGTCAGCGTGGTCGTAGTCTGCTGAGATGAATGACTCACTGCTGAAGGGTAGGTCAACGCTTCCCAGGGTGTCCTGGCTATAGGCCAGCTTCTGGTGGCTGCAGCTGCCCAGCGTGTTGGAGGCCGTGGTCTGGTCGTCCCCCAGGTTCTCCTGCTCAGAGCTCTCGTCATTGCGCGTGCTCTCGTCGGTGCGGCCCACCCCGCTGTCTTTCTCGTGGTGGTTGGACAACAGGGTGGCTGTGTCAGTCGTTCCACCATCTTCCTCAAGCTTCTTCTGCAACACCAGACAATAGGATTAATAATTGAATCACCTTCTAACATTATTAGATGTGTTTCCTCTGCAGTTATCACTGACTACAGTATGTGAACCTACCCACTTCAGTACTACTACATTTCGGTATGTAGAGTACTATGGGCCATTAGGCCAACTGAACATATGCTACTCTGTTTGGAATTGGCTCATCGTCAGTAACATGCAGGTGAGCATATGTGACTCTGTGATTGATTGTTGACTCATGCTGTGTGTATGTATGTGTATACAGTTCTGAGTGGTTCTATGCTGGCTGCTGTACACTACCTGCTGCAGCATGCTGGCGGTGAACTGCATGGCCTGATGGTGCTGCTGCTCCAGCATGTCCATGTGGAGGTCATCCAGGAAGTCATTCCTGTCATCATCCATCCAGCCCTCATCCAGCTGGGACACCGGGGTAGGAGAGAGGAAGAAAGAGGGAGGAGGACTTCAGTCTCTGCCAATTAAGGCTACAGTACAACTTAGGAAACAGACAACTACAATACCAGTCAAAAGTTTGGACACACTTACTCATTCAAGGGTTTTTCTTTATTTTATAATAGTGAAGACATCAAAACTATGAAATAACACATTTGGAATCAAATAGCCACCCTTTGCCTCGATGACAGCTTTGCACACGCTTGGCATTCTCTCAACCAGCTTCATGAGATAGTCACCTGGAATGCATTTCAATTAACGGGTGTGCCTTCTTTAAAGTTAATTTGTGGAATTTCTTTCCTTCTTAATGCGTTTGAGCCAATCAGTTGTGTTGTGACAAGGTAGGGGGGTATACAGAAGACAGCCCTATTTGGTAAAAGACCAAGTCCATATTATGGCAAGAACAGCTCAAATAAGCAAAGAGAAACAACAGTCCATCATTACTTTAAGACACGAAGGTCAGTCAATACGGAACATTTCAAGAACTTTGAACGTTTCTTCAAGTGCAGTCGCAAAAACCATCTAGCGCTATGATGAAACTGGCTCTCATGAGGACCGCCACAGGAATGGAAGACCCAGAGTTACCTCTTCTGCAGAGGATAAGTTTAGAGATTAGAGTTACCAGCCTCAGAAATTGCAGCCCAATAAATGCTTCACAGAGTTCAAGTAACAGACAAATCTCAACATCAACTGTTCAGAGGAGACAGTGTGAATCAGGCCTTCATGGTCGAATATTCACTTTAATAATGTTTATATGTCTTGCACTACTCATCTCATATGTATATACTGCATTCTATTCTATAATATTCTACTGTATCTTAGTCCATGCCGCTCTGTCATTGCTTGTCCATATATGTATATATTCTTAAATCCCATTCCTTACTAGTTTTGTGTGTTTTAGGTATATGTTGTGAAATTGTTAGATATTACTTGTTAGATATTACTGCACTGTCGGAGCTAGAAGCACAAGAATTTCGCTACACCCGCTATAACATCTGCTAAACACGTGTATGTGACAAATCATCAAAATTGTATTTTATTTTATTTGAATAGCTGCAAAGAAACCACTACTAAAGGACACCAATAATAAGAAGAGACTTGCTTGAGCCAAGAAACACGAGCAATGGACATTAGACTGGTGGAAATGTGTCCTTTGGTCTGGAGTCCAAATTGGTAATTTTTGGTTCCAACTGCCGTGTCTTTGTGAGACGCGGTGTGGTTGAACGGATGATCTCCGCATGTGTGTTTCCCACCGTAAAGCATGTAGTAGGAGGTGTTATGGTGTGGGGGTGCTTTGCTGCTGACATTGTCAGTGATTTATGTAGAATTCAAGGCACACTTAACCAGCATGGCTACCACAGCATTCTGCAGTGATACGCCATCCCATCTGGTTTGGGCTTAGTGGGACTATCATTTGTTTTTCAACAGGACAATGACCCAACACACCTCCAGGCTGTGTAAGGGCTATTTTACCAAGAAGGAGTGTGATGGAGTGCTGCATCAGATGACCTGGCCTCCACAATCCCCCGACCTCCACCCAATTGAGATGGTTTGGGATGAGTCAGACTGCAGAGTGAAGGAAAAGCAGCCAACAAGTGCTCAGCATATGTGGGAACTCCTTCAAGACTGTTGGAAAAGCGTTCCAGGTGAAGCTGGTTGAGAGAATGCCAAGAGTGTGCAAAGTTGTCATCAAGGCAAAGGGTGGCTATTTGAAGAATCTCAACTATAAAATATATTTGGATTTGTTTAACACTTTTTTGCTTACTACACGATTCCATATGTGTTATTTCATAGTTTTGATGTCTTCACTATTATTCTACAATGTAGAAAATAGTAAAAATAAAGAAAAAATCTTGAATGAGTAGGTGTGTCCAAAATGTTGACTGGTACTGTATAGACAGTCTATGCATCAGTGGAGGCTCCTCAGAGGAGGAAGGGAAGGACCATCCTCCTCAGTGAATTTCATAAAAATAAAAATGGTAAAACATTGAAAAAGTTATTATTTTTAGATAAATATATTTACATGTCCCCAAATAATTTATTAAAACACACTGTTTTGCAATGACGTCCTACAGTAGCCTCAACAGCACTCTGTAGGGTAGCACCATGGTGTAGCCGGAGGACAGCTAGCTTCCGCCCTCCTCTTGGTACATTGACTTCAATACAAAACCTAGGAGGCTCTTGGTTCTCATCCCCTTCCATAGACTTACACAGTAATTATGACAACTTCCGGAGGACGTCCTCCAACCTATCAGAGCTCTTGCAGCATGAACTGACATGTTGTCCACCCAATCAAAGGATCAGATAATAAATCTTGTACTGTAAGCATAAGCTACAGCTAGCTAGCACTGCAGTGCATAAAATGTGGTGTGTTGTTGATTCAAAGAGATAGAAAGACAATAGTTGAATAGTTTTCAACAAATTAATTTCTTCAAAAATGAAGGAGAAGCAAGAGCGAGAGAGTCATTTTCTTTCACTTTCAGTTTCACTTACTTAGCTAGCAAATGCAGCTGGCTAGTTTAGTTACTCAAACACCCGGCTCAAACAGAGGGATGCTATGTTAGATAGCTGGCTATGACTATCCAACACAACACTGGAACTCTTCCAAGTCAAGGTAAGCTTTTGGTTTTATTAATTTATTGCCACCGGGGCCCGCCAGTCTAACTGCTTACTGACTATACACTGTAACGTTACTGCATGATTGTAGCGGGTTTACTAGCGCATTAGTTCTATTAGCTATGTTGACTAGGACGTTACTTTAGCTAATATGGGGACGATGTAGGCTGTGTGTAGCGGTTATGACATGGTTTGGCTTGGAAAGGTTTTTTCGCCTGGTCACATACAGCTGATGTGTTGTTCATTAAAGTCCACAAACAAAGGGAAAAAGTGAGAGGAGGAGAGTGCATAGAGGCTAGAATGAATACAACGTGGCTGCTATGAAAGTGAACTCTGTTTATGTGTGATCAGGGGTGTATTCATTCCGCCGATTCTGTTGAAAAAGTTTCTTAAACGGAAGCAAGCGAAACAGGGATAAAAATACCTGAATTTGTCTAATAGAAACTGTTGGACTAATGATTACACCCTAGATAAGCTGGATGCAGGCATGAGTGTGCAAGGCGGTATTGAATGTGTCACTGTCTGTCCATGTGTCACTGTCTGTCATCTCACATTTTTATCTCGACCTGTGTGTACCTCTGTTGTAAACTTTAATTCATAGGCTAGGTTGTAGCAACCTCATGATGGGTATAGGGAAAATTTGAGTATCATGTAGTAGCCTAAACCTGTCGATGTTACATTGAACTGGGTGAATGGAATATGAATGACAGTCATCCAACATGCTGTAATAGAAAGAAGGCCATGCTCATGAAAAAAAAAAAGGTCCCCCCTCATCATAAACGGCACTGACCGCCACTGCTATGCATGCCTAGTACTATAAAGGATTCTAGGAGGTGGGTGGTGAGTTTACCTGGATCTCTGGTCTGGCCACCAGTAGACACACATTCTGATTCTCCTCACTGGTCAACAGAGCCACAGCATCCTCCCGGTTCTGGATCTCAATCCCGTTGATCTGCAGAGAGCAGAAGGAATGGAATTAGAGACGGGCTCGGAACCGGTAATGCATTCATTGAAAGTATTGAGAGTGTTCTTTATCCTTACCTGGATAATTCTATCTCCCTCTCTGATCCTGCCATCCTTTGCAGCGATGCTGTTTGGGTCAATCTAAAGAAAGAGAGAACAGGAGAAGATTTTTCATTTCAAGCAGACCTTTGGTCAGAGAAAACGGAAAACATTTCTGTTTAGAAGTAAATGCAATTCTTATCTGCAGGTTTTGATATTCCTAATTTAGAGGTGTGCCGTCTGTTACCATGGTGACCATAAGATGATAAATGAAGTTCTATACATCCATTATCCCGTTCTTTACACCCTGACAACAACATTTGGCTGTTGTTGAAAGTTGACCACATACTTCACTGACGTAGATTCCAGTCTCGTCCTCATCATCAGTCCTGTAGCAGACAGTCAACCCAAGCTTGTCCTGGATGTTATCTCTGTACAAATCCACTTCCTGCAACAAGGCAAAAACACAAAATTAAACATCACAGATCTCTCTCTCTCAATGTGTGGAGTGGAGTTCCATGGTTGCTGTTGTTTTCTTAAGACACACCCAGCAGTATATTGAGTTCAATCTAAGTCCACACACACACAATGATCCATTCATCACAATAATGACTCCAGTAATTGGGTGCAGCCTATGCCCTGTAACTTTTCTAGGGGACAGTGACAGGATGAGGGATGATCCACTGGCTTGCAGCTAAGCAGTGTCCCGTTTGTCACTAGTCAACACCTGTAATCTGTGAGATACCGACCCTGATACTATACCTCGGGGCCAGGGGTGGAGAGAGGGTTAACCCCCCAACGCAACTGTTCTCTACCACAGCAGCTGACTACTGAAATCTCCTCTAATCTCCAAAACAGAACACTCAGAATACACTGGGGTTTCAGACAGGGTTTAAAAAAAGAGGTATTTTCATAAACACATAAACAAAGAGTAAAGTGTACAAAATATGAGATCTAATTTTCACACGAGACAGTATAATATGTAATTGACTACCGTGGCTTTCGCTTTACCGTGCCGTTACAGTACAATACCCCTTTAAAAAAGGCCCTGACCTTTTGTCTGAATTGATAGCCAGACTAATTCACGCTTTTGTTGTGGACCTACATCATAAGCCGTTTAAATGTTGCATAACATCATTATGCACATGTTTTAACACAAGCATTTCAGTGTAAGTGTCTATGAATACTGGGGCAGGGAAGACTGAGACAGGACCCCTTCATTACAACTCAGAGAGTATCAACAGAGGCATCTTATTGGACTGCAGCAGAAAGGATGCTAGGAAGAACATCAGTGGGATGGTGGTGGTGAGCTAAGATCATCACATATTGTCCACTGTATTACGATCAGTGGCTCTGAGCTAGAGGGCTTCATCAGATCGACCTTGGATCTAGGACAAGGTAGTCTGTATACTGTGCATCTGCGTTTGGCTTGGACAGCTTGAACTCTCCGGCTTCATGTTGGCGATAGGTTATTAATGCACTGCAGTGGTTGGGAGGGGAGGAGGGAAAGAGGGGGAGCACCCTGAGACCTTGGAGTCTCTATCTCCCGTCTACATCCTTCCTCATCAGGGCCCCATCACGCCATTGTTAATGTGCATCATCAAATCCATCACTCTGGTTCCTATTATCGGTGCCATCTAATTATCCTCAGTGCATAAGCCTCTTGCAGGACCCCCCTCTAAAGCAAAGACGCATTAGGCGTTGTCACAAAATAAGTAATGATGTCACCACTTCGCATCTGCTCAGGGGTACTATGGAGCAAACAAGCCACTCGATTTCTGTCTGGCCTACATACTCAGTGTCGTTACGGGGATAGAGTGGGCTCAGCTCATTGATAACGGTGATATATTGGGAGAATGGGCCTTGTGGTGACTAACAGAGCCATTGGGACGGAGACACAGTGGCTCAGTGATGGGACGGCCAGAGGAATACGGCGTCGCATGTCTGAATGTTTATCTTCATTGAGAAGGGGAGAAAGGAGGTTAGGTGGAGAGAGTGGGAGAAGAAGAGAGGGGTAGAGCGAGAGAATAGGTGAAGGAGAGAGGGAGGACGGGTAGAGAAGGAGAAGGGGGAGAAGGGGGAGGGAGAAAGACAAGAGGGAGTCGTCTGTATGTTACCTCATATTCCAGCTCCTCTCGCTCTATCTCCTGCTGCATGCCCTCCAGGAAATCATTGGGGTCAAAGTACTCATGCCTGGGGGAATGCCTATGAAAGCAATTCAACACAATAAAGATAGTTCCTACAGGCCTTGTCATGATTCATCTGTTATTACACAGAAATACAATCACAATACATGACAGTACGTCAGTGTTAAGCTGGATTGAAATTAAATGATTCCATTGTCCATAACATAAATCTTACCAAGAGATATCTCATGCAACCAGAACTTTCAGTAAATTGGGAATCACTTGAGAATGGAAATCAAGTGCCCACATTCTTTTGTAAAAGTTTAATCTTAAATCAAGTTTTAAGAAGTGTTTTTGGCCTGAGGTTAATCAGAAATGGAAATGCCATGTTTTTAATTTGACTGAAATCAATTAAAAATAACTGCTCCTGACAATAATGTGTTTGAGTACCCAGACTCTGTGAGCTCCGGGCCACACATAGGCACGCAGCTAGCGGACGACAGACAGGAAGTACATCTTCATTTGGCCGTGTGCCCCAGGACATTCACATCTAACTTCCGTTAGAAGGCATGAATACCAATTTGTTCTTGTGAAAACACACCAGGTTCCATTTTAATGAACTGGCAAAGTGAAATTTTCTGAATAGCTGTATCCAAATATTCTATCTTTACTTGAGCCCTGTCTGTACTGACCACTGACATGGTCAAAGGACTGGGTAAGTTTTCAACAAACTAGTTTTGCCTATCAAGTCCTTTTCCAATCAGTGACCGTAAAGGAAAGGAAATAAGAAAAATAAGGATCTTGTCTTTTAACCCCATCCCTCCACTTAACTCTAACCCAGACGATAAGACTAACTCACTCCTCAGGCATTAGGTATTGCTCCAACACAGCCACGGTGGGGGCGGCGGCAGGCAGCTTGGTGAGGGCCAAGATGTGTTGGAAGGTGATGTCTGTTTGGGTGCTGATGTCCACCACCTGCGTGTCTGAGGCAGGGCTGGAGGGTTTGGGGCGGGGGGCCCGGCGAAGCACTTGGACCATGATGGGCTCCTTGGCCGTGCGGAAGGCCTCCACTGCCTGGTCATGGGTGGCCTTGGACAGGTCCTTCCCATTCACCTGCACACACAGACAGAGACAGAATATGGTTAAAGGGATACTTTGGGATTATACTTATAGACTTCCAGTCGTACTGGACACAGAGACATAAAGATGGTATCCATGAGTTCATCGGACTCTGGGGAAGTAGATAAAGGGCCTCATTGCCAAAATCCCAAAGTATCCCTTTAACTATAGAAGAACAGCGTTAGGTGTCTGGATTTGACTTTGAAAGGTCTCTTTCTTTTCAGCACAGTGGTTATATGACAGTTTGCTTGTACACATTGTTGTAACAACGTGAACATAAACAGTACATGGCGTGATGAAACCGATTTAAATTACGCAGTTTATCTCTCTCTCAATTGCTTCCCCATCTCTCTCTCTTCTTAACAGGCTGGGGTTTATTGTAAGTGGATGGATATCTCTCCCTCATGCTACATAAGCCTTGATACCATCATAGCATAGATGATTAAACCCTCAGATCACTGGATGGGTGACTGTGGATTTCCACAAAACCAGGAGGAGAGTCTTCCAGCCTGGCAGTGGTGTGTGATAACGTTCTCCTGCCTCAGTCTGTTTTACAGGTTCACAACCCGACGAAGCAGAATTTAATCAAGACTGAGCCCCTCTTTAATTAATCAAGGTCGTTAGACAGGCTGCATCGAGGAGCCCTCATTTAGCTAAGTAATTTCTGAGAAGTGAAGAATCTACCCTCCCGTCAGAGATTAGCTGCTATGCAGGCTGCTGCAGTTTGTTAACCAGGGGAGATTAATTTGAGCAGTGGGCCGGGCTGCAGTGTCACACAGAAGAGGGTAATGAAGTTGGGATGAGCCACTAAAGCCAATCCCCTCTCCTTATCAATCCTTATAATGAAGAGGATGTGTCATTGGATCTCATGAGAGATTTACAGTTTGTTATACATGCATTGTTTAGGGTCATACATAATAGTCAAAATAGTATAGGACTTGAAATATAATTTCATTAAAACGTGTAACTATCCCTGATGTTTTTACATGACAAAACATGACAAAGAAAAACCCTGGAGAACTGTGTAGCATGCTGTGCATGTTCACCAGAGCAAAAATCATAGCCAAAAAAGAGCCCCCAAAAAACTAAGCAGGAAAGTCATTAAGATGCCAAGAAGACAGCACCACACGAGAAGATCCCTCCTCCTGCTGGCAGCGCTGCACGGCACCCTGGGTCAGCAGACTGCCTGCCTCTCCTCTTGGCTTATCAGGCCTCTTCCAGAGCCTCCGCCAGTTCCGCTCCCAATCAGTGCAGCATTTGGAATTTGTTCGTTTGTGATTCCTGGACGTGTGAGAGCTTTGATAGGATCTGAGCCCGGGGCTCTTTGCAGTTCAGAGGCTGGCCACGCTCTCCTCTCCCCTGCCTGCTTCTCCACACACACACACGGCAGCTAGGCCAGGGCCAAGAGTGCACACTGTGAGCTCCCTGAGAAGACTGATGAAACACTGGCTCAATTTATAAAGACTCAAGTGATGCAATGGAACATTTCTAACTCTGTTTCTCTCTCACACACACACATGCAAACACAGGATTAAAGCGTGGAATTGGTTGATACCGTTTCCTCTGGACATATTTGTCTCATTCTAATTCACAGCTTAACTGGGATATTGTAGAACAGGGATAGCAGCAATGTCAACCATGTCAAGGTGACTAAATGATGGCATGTGTGCCGTCCTGGATTCTGGTTCGAGTCTGGTTGTGCTATCTAATACCCACTATAATATCCACCAACTTGCCAAATGTCTGTGGTAAATTTCCAAGTGCTCTATTGTAATATCTTAGAATGTGCTCCATTCTAAGACATTACCACAGAGCACTGTGCGTGTGTGTGGAGGGAGGAGGAGGGGACATTGTGCACTTCAACTTTGAAGAGGTTATGTGCTCACTAATAACCAGAGAGGATTAATGCTAATCCCAGTCCGCAGGATAATTGGATCATCTCAAATGGGTTCAACTTCCACATCACAACTTGGCCAAAAGTAAGAGCTTCCTTTTACAATTTGCATTGAATAATTGAGAGAAAATGGAATGAGAAGAGATGTGCCGAATCATTACGAGATTGAAAGAAAAACTTTTAAAAAGTAATGTGAGGATGAGTGTTGAGGAGGCTTTGAACACAGACTACACACAAAGAAGGTAAAAAAGTAAGTTCCCCGCTCCCCTTTCTCTGTCTCTTTTTGTCAATTTCTCTGGGTTAGCAGTGTTTGTTCAGATCAGCTGTGAGGAACAATCTTGTCTGTGTTTCCATCCCTCTCACAGACAGGCCTGGTTGCCCTGGAATCCCACTGCTCCTTGAAGGCAGCGACCCGGAGACAATGCCAGGCCCCTCCTGAAGAGCCAAGAGCATTCCGCCTCAGCGCCCTCAATGGGGGAGTCCCCTCCAAGGCAGGAAGGGGGTCCCACGGCCCTCATTCACCACCACCCTCACCTCTGACTTGGCACAGCCCAGAGCAGTACACTAAATAAGACATGCAGCACTCCCAAATACAATATGCACAGCTCACTATAGCGCTGTCCAAGCGAAACCACATGTCGTTATAACCCTTTATCTTCACAGAGCCTAAGCATTCACATTTGGTTGTTGAAATTGAATCACTGAATACTCTCAAACAGTAATGAACAGCAGTTTATGACCTTTTATCAGTTAAAATCAACATACTTCTAAAATGTTATCAGCTATAAAGTTTGCATAAGCATTATGCCAAGCACTAGAATCTGGTCTTCTGTTGACAGAAAGCAGCAGTGAGAGACATGTAGAAATGACTATGTAAACCTTTCATACAGCCCTCCCTCAGTGAAGGGTCTAGTAAATCCAATTTAATGACAAGAGGGCAGTGAGCTCAGCTCTGGAATAGTAATGAGGTCTGAATCAGTGGGACATGGTATGCTATATAGAAGACAAAATGTTCTGCATTTTAACATTGGTCATAAAATGAGCTATATCTTTGAATGTTGGACCTCAGAAATGTTACATGTCACGTCCTGGAGGTAATGAGGAACACAAATGGACAGCCCAGCCTTCCCTTATCCTCACTCAACCTCCCTCATCTCCACTCACCGCTAGAATGCAAATCAGTCCAGATGAAGACTTTGGCATGAAGGCAGCAGGTGTGTATGTGTGTGTCAGCCTCTCCCTGATTGCTGACCTGCTGCCAAATAGGCTTATCTGTCTGTTTGCGAGAACAGTCACTTTTCATTCTGGCACAAGACTGTAGCTGGGGGCTGCCTCAAGAGAACTCGTCATGTGGAAAAAACATCAACAGTACCAATTTGGAGGTGTATTATTTTCTATGTATTGTGCTGAAAATATTACATTGGAAAGGCATTACAAAAACTACACATTTGAGCCAAGCCAAGCCATACAATGCAACATGTTACATTTGTCTATGCTATAGAGCCTCTTCTCACTACGAGAGATTGCCTAGAGATTGAGGAAATACCCTCGGCTAGACCTTTTACTGGAATGTAAACTTGCAAACTTGTCACGTCTCGACTTCTACCTCCGGAGGTCATGCACGTCACTCGCCCGACAGTTGCCCTCAACCAGGCAGGGCAGTGTAAACAGAACAGTCTTGTTAAGCCCAACACTACTACAGAAGAAAATCGTAATAGCAGAGCAATGTTTTTGAAACAGCTGAAATGTATAGGCATATTCCTTATATTAGACTTGTTTTATTGAGTTTTTACTTGAAATTGCAGTTAAAGCCGGTTACTCTGAAATTGACGCCGCAGCTTTAAGGGAATCTCAGAACATAATAATTGTATTCAATGCAAAAGCAAGCAGGAACGCAAGCAGCAACTACACAATGAATTAACAACTTTTTCAGTCGCAATTTGCTTTTTTTTTCATGTAATGATTTGCATGATATTGATGAAATGAAGCATGGTTTGTTCTAAGCAATCTAGCAATGGTTCCGCTAACGTTGGTTGAAGTTAGTAAGTTAGCTAGTATGTGAGGAGGATGCAGACATTGTGTTTAGTTTGCTATCTACAGGTAACTGCCAAAATAAAAGGACTCACTTCAGTAAATGAGGGATACAAAGTATATTGAAAGCAGGTATTTCCACACAGGTGTGGTTCCCGAGTTAATTAAGCAATTAACATCCCATCATGCTTAGGGGTAATGTATAAAAATGCCCAGTTGCATGAAGCTGTTCTGGCAGCTCGTGGTGGCACAACATCCTATTAAGACACTTTATGTTGGTTATTCCTTTATTTTGGCAGTTACCTGTAGCTCTGTATAACATGAAAGACACTGTATGATAACGTTACTGTACTTTTCCATTCATATGAGGGGGTAAACGTTAATTTTCTCTATGCTGAAGTTACTTGATGAAGCAAATGTTGTTAGCTAACATTAGCTAGCTAGCTAGCAGCTGTGCCACTTTGGCTGTTATTGTCTTGCAGCTAAACTAATGACTGTATGGATGAGGAAATAAACCATTTAAATGTCTGCACATGCTTGTGATTTGTTGCATTATTCAAGAGTGTAATATGGTTTTGTTGCATTAATCAAGATTGTAATATGGTAGATGCATGAAAAGTTTCTCGCATAGCTAGTTGAATAGTTTGCATGCTTACTGGCTAGTGGATACTGTGATATTTACGGTACATTTGCGCTGCGAAGCAAGAACGTCACCAATACCCTCTCTTGGCATGGGACATTCCATTGCTAATGTAAATTGAAAAATGTTTATGTACATGTTATGTACATTTCGTCCCAATGCCTCTCATCCAACCTTTGTCAATCTGAATAAGCTCATAATTGTTAAAACTCCAACTACTCCTTTTTTAAAGAAGAGTACATCATTAAAGACTGTTTCTTGTCATTTAGATGAAGCAGTCAGTGAGGTGAATGGAGTGGAAACTGCCAGGCAAAAGAAGTTACCTTTCAACAGTGGGAAGGCAGGAAAGCCCTGGGAAACTCAGTCTATAGACACTTGTTCAGAAGGGACCATGAGTGGCGATTGCTTCTCTCACTCTCTAAAGTCTCTCTTTATGGTCCGATACACTTCTTAAGCAAATTCTTCAAAGCCTGCATTTTTTCTGAACAGAGAGAGAAGAGGGCTGACGTGATAGAGAGAGTGAATGGAGGCTTGAGAGCTTAGTTTCAGGTGGCCTATAGCTGCTTGAGTGGAAGCGGGAGCGTTCTCAGTTTGGGTCAACCACAGTTAATCCCTCTTTTATTTAACGTTTAACCATTTTCAACAAAAAAAGCAGTACGACTTGAAGAGCTTGGTAATGGTCTCTCTCTGAGTGTGTGCGGTTTGTGTGTGTTTAATTCTTTTGACTGACTGTGGGGAAAGTTTTCCACAACCCGAGAGTTAAAAACAGAGCAGTCTTTATTTACTGCAGCAGGCAGGCTTACGGAGGATTACAGAACAAATAGCGAGAAACTAATGCCGCTAATAAGCATCGCGGGCTGAAAAAGACACTACTGTTACTTTCTCCTAATCTGATTTAAGCATGGGACATTCTGTTATCCACAGTAGATCAGTAAAATACCCAGAATCACTTCCTTTAGGCATTCTGCTGCCTTCCTCTGTCTTAATGAGCTCAGCATAAGGTGCTAATCAAGAAAAAGGGCTTTCCTAGTTTCCCACACTAATGGAACAAGCATTATATTTACATTTTACATTTTAGTCATTTAGCAGACGTTCTTATCCAGAGCGACTTAGTTAGTGCATTCATCTTAAGATACTGTAGCTAGGTTAGACAGCCACATTTCACAGTCTTAGTAAGTACATTTTTCCTCAAAGTAGTCAGTGCTAGTAGAAAAAGACAAGTGTGAGTGTTTTTGAGGGGGAAGATACTTTGGAGGTAGGTTTTCAGACATTTTCGGAAGATGGGCAGGGACTGATGTTTATGGGGAAGCTTGTTCCACCATTTGGCTGCCAGGGCAGAGAAGAGCTTTGAATGGGATGAGTGGGGGGGGGGGGGGGGGGCAAGAGACCAGAGGTGGAAGAACCGGAGTGCTCGGGTTGGGGCACATTTCACTTGCAATTTGAACAATAGTTTTAACTGAGAAGATGACTGAGAACTGCTATGAACCAGGCTGTGCTCTCTGACATTCGCTTACATTGGTCAGGATTGTTTAGAGAATACTGATTGGAATATGTTCAAAGATTCATCCACCTAGGGCTCATCCATCAACATTGAGGAATATACATTGTCAGTCACAGGCTTCATTAGGAAATGTGTTGATGATGTACCCACAATAACAATCCGGACAAAATGCTGAGAGCCCGTACTGCAGCGTTCAATGTCAGCATGACTCAGTGGCGCACAACGTGTAGAAGGCAAGCAGGTACGATCTCCGCAAATCTATTAGGGACGCAAAAAGACAATACAGACTCAAACTTTAATTGATGTTCGGCAATTTAGACTTGCGTCGCATGTGGCAAGGACTACAGATTATCACAGACTACAAGGCAAATCCAGCTGTGCGGTGCCCACCGAAGCCTCCCTTCCAGACGAGCTCAACACATTCTATGCTCGCTTCGAGGCAGACTATATCGAGCCATCCAGGAAGACTCTTGCTGCTCCGGACAAGCAGGTGCTTTCGCTCTCCGAGGCTGACGTGAGGAAAACTCCAGATGGCATCCCTGGCCACGTCCTCAGAGTGTGTGCAGACCAGCTGGCGGTGTGCTCAACCTGTCCCTATCCCAGGCTGTAGTCCCCACCTGCTTTATGGACACCACCATTGTCCCAGTACCCAAGAACAACAAGGTGACATGCCCAAATGACTATCGCCCCGTCGCGCTCACCTCGGTCATCATGAAGTGCTTCGAAAGGCTGGTCATGGCCCACATCAAGGCCAGCATGCCAGGCACACTGGACCCACTTCTATACTGAGTATACAAAACATTACGAACACCTGCTCGTTCCATGACAGGTCAATCCCTTTTTGATGTCACTTGTTAAATCCACTTCAAATCAGTGTAGATGAAGGGGAGGAGATAGGTTAAAGAATAATTTTAAAGCCTTGAGACAATTGAGACATGGATTGTGTATGTGTGCCATTCAGAGGGTGAATGGGCAAGGCAAAATATTTAAGTGCCTTTGAACGGGGAATGAAAGTAGGTGCCAGGCGCACTCGTTTGTGTCAAGAATTGCAGCGCTGTTGGGTTTTTCACGCTCAACAGTGTCTCGTGTGTATCAAGAATGGTCCACCACCCAAAGGACATCCAGCCAACTTGACACAACTGTGGGAGGCATTGGAGTCAACATGGGCCAGCATCCCTGTGGAACGCTTTCAACACCTTGTAGGGTCCATGCCCTGACGAATTTAGGCTGTTTTGAGGGCAAAAGGGCGAGGGGGGTGCAACTCAATATTAGGAAGATGTTCCTAATGTTTGGTACACTCAGTGTATGTGAGAATGCTGTTCATTGACTACAGTTTAGCATTCAACACTATTGTTCCCTCCAAGCTCGACTCCAAGCTCAGAGCCCTGGGTCTGGACACCACCCTCTGTAACTGGATCCTGGACTTCCTGACGGGCAGACCACAGTCTGTGAGGATTGGCAACAACACCCCCTCTACACTTAACACAGGGGCCCCCCAGGGGTGTGTCCTCAGTCCTCTGCTGTACTCCCTGTTCACCCACGACTGTGTGGCTTTGCACGACACCAACTCCATCATCAAGTTTGCTGACGACACCACGGTTGTAGGCCTGATAACCAACAACGATGAGTCAGCCTATAGGGAGGAGGTAAGTGAACTGGCATTGTGGTGTCATGACAACAACCTCTTCCTCAACGTCAGCAAAACAAAGAGCTGATTTTTGACTTCAGGAAGCAGAGGAGGGAACATGCCCCAATCCACATCAATGGGACTGCAGCAGAGAGAGTCACAAGTTTTAAGTTCATCGTAGTCCACATCACCGAGGACTTGTCATGGACCAACAACACCACCCCTCTTGTCAAGAGGGCGCAACAGCGTCTCTACTTCCTAAGGCGTCCGAAGAAATTCGGCATGCCACCCCAGGTCCCCTCCAAATACTACCGCTGCACCATCGAGAGCTTCCTGAGCGGTTGCATCCTGACCTGGTATGGGAATTGCTCCGTCCATGACCGCAAGGCCCTCCAGTGGGTGGTGAAGACAGCCCAGTACATCACTGGGACCGTGCTCCCACCCATCGAGGACATCTACTTGAAACGGTGCCTGAGGAAGGATCCCTCACACCCCAGCCACAAGCTGTTCTCTCCCTTACCGTCGGGGAGACGGTATCAGAGTTTGAGGTGTTATACCAACAGGCTTCTATCTACAAGCCATCAGACTGCTGAACACTTGAACTGGACTGACCACCTGCTCTGATTCTCCGCACCTTAGCACATATGCACACACCCACACAGACATTCATGCTACACACACACAACTCCCCAATACACATGTAAACATTGGACTATAAATTGTGCCTTCCTGTATTATTCTTGTATTATGCTAAAATATATTATTCTATTCTACTGCCATTTACTTTATGTTCGTATTCTTTTTTAAATATTATTTCTTATTGTTGTTGCATTGTTGAGAAGAATCCTGCAAGAAAGCATTTCGTTGGATGATGTATACCATGCGGATCCCGTACATACGACTAATAAAAACTTGATAGAACATCTGAACGTGAGGTAGAGTCTGCGCATTATCCTCATGGTTGCCTCTATCTGGTGCTCCACAGTGAGGGCAGGGGATCGAGACAAAAGGGGAGCGAGGGCTCGACCCGGTGGGGTACTAATCACCGGCAGTGGGGCTGAGACCCAGGGCTCTGTCACCCTTCATTAGTGCGCTTATCTCACTCTGCTGGCCCACAATCACCCAGTCCCAGAGCTGCAGCCAGGCAGCCCAGGAGCAGCACACAGGCTCATTTCTCCACACACCCTCTGTGAGGACTGACAGCAGATCATATTTTATTTCAGCAGGCAGCAGCTCCATGTCTGTTAGCTCTACCATCATTTACTCAGGACGGCATCATCACAGATATAGTAGTCTCACTAATATGTAGAGCCAGAGAAACAGCTGCTGTGTGTGTAACCTATGCCTTCCTCTCTCAATCATCCCAGAAAGCTCCCCCCAACCACAATCAAGCACACATTCTGTAGTACCGACAGACACGCTACAAACACACCCAATCAAAATAGACTTGTCCGGTTAAATGGCAGTGACTGGTGGCACCAAGCGGACTACTGCAGTGATCGCAGCAGGGCTACAGGAGCCGCCTGGCCATCCTCAGCTCCTCATCTCCACACCGGGATAATAGCTCTGGGTCTCAGTTGGCCCCACAGGTCACAGTAAAACACACCCTGGTCACCACATCAACACTTAACACCAGGGGCCTGAATGTAGCATGGGACAGTGAGGAGCTCCTGGTGAATAGCAGCTCAGGGAGGGCCCTTTCTGCCTCCACTTCATGAGGAATAATGAGCCTCTATCATCTGCATTAAAATGGCCCCCGCCACTTGGTGCGCTTTAATAAGTGCTTAAACCCTTCTCCTAGTCGGTTCAGATGGCTTATTCATGATGGTATATTGCAGACAGACACAGGGGACAGATTGGTGCATTCACAGGGTAGGCCTACATGTACACAGATGATTAATTTGGTTATCTCTTAATCATTTCCTATCAGTATCAAATACATTACCAGTCTCTGGCTTTGTGCATAAGACCCCAATGAAAGAGCTGTGTAACTGTAAATGAATAGTAGACATCCACACATAGTGTAGGAATGGGTTTCGTTTTGAGAAATGAATGCAAACAAAAGTACACAAGAACATTTCCCTGATAGCAAGAGGTGAAGCTACCAAATGCATTACCATGAGTCTGAATAGTCTATAGGCCTACTGTGGGTTATTGCTTTAAACAAGACAATCTAAATCTCTGAGCGAAAAAGGTGGCTTATATTCTTGAGTAATATGTACCAAAATAGAATGTATACCTAATGTATTCCATCTACATACAGGATCACACACGATAGAGGAAATATTATGTCCTCATAAAAGTAACCGTCCCACCTGTCTGTCTGTCCGTCCGTCCGTCCTCCCACACAGTAACATCTGACCCCCATATCCATATGGGTCCAAATGATGATGTCTTTCTATTTCAGGAATCTGCCGGACCTTTGTGGCAAATGTAATCATCTTTGTGTTATTGGTATAACCTTCAGTAATGTATTTCTATCTGCCTGGTAGAGTGGGGCCAGAGACCAACTCATGTCATTCCAGGCTAAATTAAGAATAATGTTTCACAATAACCACTAAGAGCAGCAAAACATAACCAACCAGCTACTGTACAAGTACACCACACTGAGATTTCTGTGTTACTGGCCGTATCCGAATACCCATACTAGCGTACTAAATAGTATGCGAAATAATTACGTTTTATAGTATGTGACGTTTTGAAAATAGACAAAAG
The DNA here is from genome assembly GCF_964263955.1 of Coregonus lavaretus. Lineage (NCBI taxonomy): Eukaryota > Metazoa > Chordata > Actinopteri > Salmoniformes > Salmonidae > Coregonus > Coregonus lavaretus. The sequence goes on along the minus strand of NC_139995.1, from coordinate 15,495,979 downwards.
TATGTGGACACCCCTTCAAATTAGTGGATTCAGCTATTTCAGCCACAACCGTTGCTGACAGGTGTATAAAATCTCCATAGACAAACATTGGCAGTAGAATGGCCTTACTGAAGAGCTCACTGACTTTAAACATGGCACCGTCATAGGATGCCACCTTTCCAACAACTTAGTTCGTCAAATTTCTGCCCTGCTAGAGCTGCCCCGGTCAACTGTAAGTGCGGTTATTGTGAAGTGGAAACGTCTAGTAGCAACAACGGCTCAGCCGCAAGGTGATAGGCCACACAAGCTCACAGAACGGGACCGCCGAGTGCTGAAGCACATAGCGCGTAAAAATAATTTGTCCTCGGTTGCTACAGAGTTCCAAACTGCTTCTGGAAGCAATATCAGCACAATAACTGTTCGTCGGGAGCTTCATGAAATGGGTATCCATGGCCGAGCAGCCGCACACAAGCCTAAGATCACCATGCGCAATGCCAAGCGTCGGCTGGAGTGGTGTAAAGCTCGCCGCCATTGGACTCTGGAGCAGTGGAAACGCGTTCTCTGGAGTGATGAATCACGCTTCACCATCTGTCTGACGGAGGAATCTGGGTTTGGTGGATGCCAGGAGAACGCTACCTGCCCCAAAGCATAGTGCCAACTGTAAAGTTTGGTGGAGGAGGAATAATGGTCTGGGGCTGTTTTTCATGGTTCGGGCTAGGCCCCTTAGTTCCAGTGAAGGGAAATGTTAATGCTACAGCATACAATGACATTCTAGATGATTCTGCGCTTCCAACTTTGTTGCAACAGTTTGGGGAAGGACCTTTCCTGTTTCAGCATGGCAATGCCCCGTGCACAAAGCGAGGTCCATACAGAAATGGTTTGTCGAGATCGGTGTGCAAGAACTTGACTGGCCTGCACGGAGCCCTGACCTCAACCCCATCGAACACCTTTGGGATGAATTGGAATGCCAACTGCGAGCCAGGCCTAATCGCCCAACATCAGTGCCCGACCTCAATAATACTCTTGTGGCTGAATGGAAGCAAGTCCCAGCAGCAATGTTCCAACATCTAGTGGAAAGCCTTCCAAGAAGAGTGGAAGTTGTTATAGCAGCAAAGGGGGGACCAACTCCATATTAATGGCCATGATTGTAGAATGAGATGTTCGACGAGCAGGTGCCCACATACTATAATTTTTGTCATGAAGTGTACTACTCCGAATGCGTCATCTAACGTGCGATTGTGTTGACTCCCGCCATTCGTTCATTTTGGTACATCGCGTCAATTTATCTGATTATCTGCTGTCAAACACGGAAATGACAAGTAAATTCTACTCGATCAAATACCAAAATGAGTATGCAGTTTAAGTATGTAGTACGCTCGTATGGGTATTCGGACACGGCCACTGTGTATCTGTCCCAAAGAAATGGGTGCATTTCCACTTATCTTCCTCGTCTTCTTCTTCTTCTTCTTTGGAGTGTTATAGTGATTGGCAGCCAATTCTCCCTTTGTGTTTGTCCATTGCATAACTTCTTTCAGAATGTGTTTGTTGTGTCTGTGTTGTTGTGTCTGCATATGGTGTCTGTGCTCCTCAGTGCCATCCTCAGGCTTGGACTGAGGCTGGAGGGACGGGGACAGGGGGATGGAGGAACTGGGGGATGGGGGCTGGTGCGAGGAAGAGCACTCCCCCCAGTGGCTGCTAGCCACCTGCTCCAGTGTTGAACAGATGTGGAGGCGCACCAGGGTGAACCTGCCTGTTATTAAACACAGTGTAGTGGGCTCCTCCGGCCTCCCCTCAGCGCAGCCTGCTTTGTCTCCCCACCCCGCCTATGTCAAGCCTCATTACCAGGAGCAGGGGAGAGAGGGAGAGCCGTCCAGGAGCTCCACATGTCATGATGCTTTAATGACAGGGGTCCTGACAGTGGGGGTTGGGGCCATGTTGGACAAACATTTTCATCTCATTCTTTTCTGTCGGGCTGAAGGAAGACGTCATGTTTAAGCCTTTTGGCACAAGGCCAATTTCATATACACTACCGTTCAAAAGTTTGGGGTCACTTAGAAATGTCCTTGTTTTCAAAAGAAAAGCAGTATTTTTGTCCATTAAAATAACATCAAATTGATCAGAAATACAGTGTAGACATTGTTAATGTTGTAAATGGCTATTGTAGCTGGAAACTGCTGATTTTTTATGGAATATCTACATAGGCATTCAGAGGCCCATTATCAGCAACCAATCAGTCCTGTGTTCCAATGGCACGTTGTGTTTGCTAATCCAAGTTTATTATTTTAAAAGGCTAATTGATCATTAGAAAACCCTTTTGCAATTATGTTTGCACAGCTGAAAACTGTTGTGCTGATTAAAGAAGCAATAAAACTGACCTTATTGAGACTAGTTGAGTATCTGGAGCATCAGCAATTGTGGGTTCGATTACAGGCTCAAAATGGCCAGAAACAAAGAACTTTCTTCTGAAACTCGTCAGTCTATTCTTGTTCTGAGAAATGAAGGCTATTCCATGCGAGAAATTGCCAAGAAACTGAAGATCTCGTACAACGCTGTGTACTACTCCCTTCACAGAACAGTGCAAACTGGCTCTAACCAGAATAGAAAGAGGAGTGGGAGGCCCCGGTGCACAACTGAGCAAGAGGACAAATACATTAGAGTGTCTAGTTTGAGAAACAGACCCCTCACAGGTCCTCAACTGGCAGCTTCATTAAATAGTACCCGCAAAACACCAGTCTCAATGTCAACAGTGAAGAGGCGACTCCGGGATGCTGACGACCTAGGCAGAGTTGCAAAGAAAAAGCAATATCTCAGACTGGCCAATAAAAATAAAAGATTAAGATGGGCAAAAGAACACAGACACTAGACAGAGGAAGATTGGAAAAAAGTGTTACGGAGAGACGAATCGAAGTTTGAGGTGTTCGGATCACAAAGAAGAACATTTGTGAGACGCAGACCAAATTAAAAGATGCTGGTGGAGTGCTTGATGCCATCTGTCAAGCATGGTGGAGACAATGTGATGGTCTGGGGTTGCTTTGGTGGCGGTAAAGTGGGAGATTTGTACAGGGTAAAAGGGATCTTGAAGAAGGAAGGCTATCACTCCATTATGCAACGCTAGGGCTGAACGATTAATTGCATTCGCGATAATATCGCGATTTGACTGAACGCGATTTTCTAATCGCAACGTGCGCGATTTGAGGTGGTCACGTGACGCGACTTTTCATGCTGTCCAGCGCAATGGCCTCTTGCTCGACGGAACAGTCAGAAACTGACACAGCTGATACTTTAATATCGAAGAGGAACAGCACGTCGGTGGTGTGGAACTATTTTGGTTTTAAAAAAGAAGATGCTGAGCAGCGTCAGGTGTTGTGCAGAGCATGCCGTGCTCCGATTGCTACTTCACGGGGTAACACTACAAACCTGTTTCAGCACTTAAAAAAATACCACAAATCAATGCATGACAGTTGTATGACCAAAATGCCGAGCATCAGTGCGCGAGACAAGCCAAATACCTCAAGACAGGGATCACTGACAGAAATGTTCGAAAGTGTCACTCCGTATGAACGTAATTCAAAACGGCACGGAGAAATCACTCGGACAATAACCGAGTTCATAGCCAAAGATATGATGCCTCTCAGCACGGTGACCAAGCCTGGGTTCATGGCATTAATACATACGCTTGATAAACGTTACAGTATACCCTCCCGCACATACTTCAGTCAGACTGCCATACCGGAGCTGTACAAAAAGTGCAAAGAGAAAGTCGCCGCGGAACTTAAAACGGTGGAGTTTTTTGCTAGCACTACTGATATGTGGTCAAGCCGCACAGCTGAGCCGTACCAGAGTCTTACAGTCCATTTTATTGATGAAGATTTCAACCTCCGAGCTCGCTGCCTACAAACTACCTACTTCCCAGACGATCACACAGGGGAAAATATTGCAGCCGGCCTGAGAGAAGGGCTTGTCAGCTGGGATCTCCACGAGGAGAATCACGTCTGCATCACGACGGACAACGCGTCGAATATGGTGCTTGCTGCGCGGCTTAATGAATGGACGAGGCTCCAATGTTTTGGCCACAGATTACATCTTGCCATTGGTAAGTTATCGTGTGTGTGTGTGTGTGTGTGTGTGTGTGTGTGTGTGTGTGTGTGTGTGTGTTTGTGTGTGTGTGTGTGTGTGTGTGTGCGCGAGTGCGAGAGAGAGAGATGCGTCGATTAGTAAAGCTGAATATACAAATATATATAAATGATATTATATAAATCGGATGGGATTAAATAAATTCATACTTCCACTCCTTTTCTAATATGTAAATTCATTTTACTTGCTTATATCATATGTCTGTCTGTGGTGGAATGCCCACCTGCATTTTTTTTCTTTTCTTGTTTTTGTTTTTTACATGTTTTTTTAGTGTTTATGAGAGAGAGAGAGAGAGAGAAAGAGAGAGAGAATTGACATGCAAATAAAGACCCTTTGAATTGAGAGAGAGAGAGAGGATGTGTTGTGGATGTGTGTATTTCAGAATTACAGCTAATTTGAGTGTGTAATAGTGAGAGCCTTGTATCAAAACTCAAATTGTGTGTAATACACTACTTTTTATTTCTTTTAGAAAATGCACTCAAAGATGACAGAGTGTCAAGGGCAACAGCACTGTGCAGGAAGCTGGTGGGGCACTTTTCCCACAGTTGGAAGAAGAAAGCAGCCCTGACGGAGGCACAGAGAGAGCTCAAACTCCCTGAGCACAACCTCATAACGGAGTGCCCAACAAGATGGGGTTCTAAAGAAATGATGATTGCCAGAGTGCTTGAACAGGCCAAAGCCATTTCTCAGGTATTGTCTGGAGATCGATATGCACGCTCCCTTATCCCAACCTGGCAGGATATTGACGTGTTGGAGTCGATTCACAAGGCACTGCATCCTCTACTGGAGTTTACTGATGCTCTTTCTGGAGAGGAGTATGTAAGCATCTCCTACCTCAAGCCAGTTCTCCACCTTTTTGCCACATCAGTCCTGGCTGAAGATGCTGAGGACACTGACCTGACTAAATCAATAAAAACCAAAGTCCTAGCATACCTCAATAACAAATATGGAGACCCAAACATCCAGGAGCTTTTGGATGTTGCCTGTTTCCTGGACCCTAGGTTCAAAATACAGTACATCAGTACAGACAACATCCCTGCTATCAAGACTCGTCTGAAGACAGAGATAGTAGACTTGGCACAACGTACATATCATTGGGTAAATAATTATGTATTTCACAAAAACAAAAATTTTCTGTAAAATCTAACTGGAACTAATGGCTGTTGTTTTCATCTAATAGGAGAAGAGGTCTCGTACTGAAACTGTTCAGATGCCTCAAAGTGCACAGTCCTTGGGGGAAAAGACGAAGAGGTCTCTTGGCAGTTTTTTCAAGACCAGTTCAGCCTCTCCTTCTTTGCCTGTAAATCTTGAAGATGTCGCAGAGGCAGAGATAAACAATTACCTGATGACTCCTACCATTGATGGAGAAGATGATCCATTGGCTTGGTGGAGGGTGCACAAGATCAGCTACCCACAGTTGTGCACCATGGCACGCAAGTATCTTTGTGTACCTGCTACAAGCGCTCCCTCAGAGCGTCTTTTTAGCACAGGAGGGAATATTGTGACTTGCACTCGCTCAGCCTTGAAGCCAGAAAAAGTCAATATTCTGGTTTTCTTAGCAAAAAACCTGTGAGCCACTGAGAACAGAACTGTTGGATAAGTATGGCTGGCAGTGCCATACTCGTAGTGAACTTTAGTCTGTGTGGTGTGTTATTGTTGTGTACTTGAGATAAGTGAGGCTCATCTATTTTATATTATAATATTCAAATCGTTTATAAAAAATAGTTTGTCTAAATTAAAAGTGCATTTCTCATTTTTTATTTATAACTTTATTTACTTTGATTTTACAAAATATTTTCAAAGCAAATTCCTTGTTTCAGTTGTGTGAAATGTTACTGACTTGGGAGCAGTAAGATACATACATACAATTTAAAATTATTTTTTTCTTAAGACTGTACCTTTTGCACACAGTGTTTACAAAGTTCATGCCTTTGTTTAAATTATTTAAATGCACAGTGGCAAAGCCACAGATGTTTCTGTAATGAGCAGTTCAATAAAAATGTCATTTATTTCAAGTCATACATGTTTGAATTTAATTCTAACAAATAGACCCAGCCTATGGGAAAGAACATTTCACACTAAATGTATATACTATTGTGTTGGTCATATTTAAATCATTCATTATGTTTTGTAGGGGAAAAAGGATAAATAAATTAAATCGCATATTAAATCGCAATCGCAATATTGGGGGCAAAAAATCGCAATTAGATTATTTTCCAAAATCGTTCAGCCTTATGCAACGCCATGCCATACCCTGTGGACGGCGTTTGATTGGAGCCAATTTCCTCCTACAACAGGACAATGACCCAAAGCACAGCTCCAAACTATGCAATAACTATTTAGGGAAGAAGCAGTCAGCTGGTATTCTGTCTATAATGGAGTGGCCAGCACAGTCACCGGATCTCAACCCTATTGAGCTGTTGTGGGAGCAGCTTGACCGTATGGTACGTAAGAAGTGCCCATCAAGCCAATCCAACTTGTGGGAGGTGCTTCAGGAAGCATGGGGTGAAATCTCTTCAGATTACCTCAACAAATTGACAACTAGAATGCCAAAGGTCTGCAAGGCCGTAATTGCTGCAAATGGAGGACAAAGTTTGAAGGACACAATTATTATTTCAATTATATGTATGAAAATGTATGCAATCACTAACTGTAAGTCGCTCTGGATAAGAGCATCTGCTAAATGACTAAAATGTAAATGTAAATGTAATTAAAAATCATTATTTCTAACCTTGTCAATGACTACATTTCCTATTCATTTTGCTATATTTCCTATTCAAACTCATTTCATGTATGTTTTCATGGAAAACAAGGAAATGTCTAAGTGACCCCAAACTTTTGAACGGTAGTGTACATTTGATGAATATCAGAATATTTTGAAGTGAAAAATCTTGCTAGCAAATAATGGGCCCAATAGTATCTCCGATCACAAATGCATGGAATATGTTAATACCCATGTATCAATCTCTTTCTTTACTCCCAAACAGTCCCTCTATAACGAGCACTGTAAAGACGGCACAGTCAAGCAGCAGTGACAACGTTGTTGAGGCCAGTCTGGATCAGAGCTTAAATGGGGAACTCTCATTAAGCCCTGGGTCTTATACAAGACACAGACAGGCGCCATGGCTATTACAGGCCACTTGTGGAGAGATTAGGAGCCGTCGGTCAGACAGGACTGTCAGACAGAGTTTCCAGCTTCCAACCATCAGTGCCCTGACAAAAGCAGCTGAGCTTGCATCTCTGCATGGCGCTTACCTTTCCAGCTTTGAAGAGTGAGCTTGGGGTTCAGGCCTGTTCCAGGGGTCAAGTTTACATAGAGGGGACTGAGACAGTCCCCCCCCTCCCTACCGCACCTAACCCTGCTCTACTCAAAGCTCTAATTATCTGGACTTCTTCTGCCTCCAGGATGCCTTTCATGCTGTTTACTAATATTCCTTCCTTAACAGTGGCTTTTCAAAGGGTTTCTTCATTGAAATCTTTGCCATAACCGATATTCACGTTTGGCATATTACGAGCAGGCGGTTAAAGCTGTTTTTGTAGGGTTTGGCTTATTGCGCTGAATTCCAAAAGAGACAACTGAAGAGGCAAACAATGACTGTCACATTGCTGATTCAGCAGGGATTCCTAAACCAATGTTGTTGAAATGTAATTCTTAGTAGAGATAACACTAGACTGGAGACTCGTATCCATAACAGCAATGTTTTCCCTGTCTGGGAGCAGTAGGTGTGTGTAAACAGTGAGATAAAGAGAGAGTAGCAGAGCCCTTGACTTTTTCTACGTTTTGTTACGTTACAGCCTTATTCTAAAATTGATTAAATTGTGTTTGTCCCCCTCATCAATCTACACACAATACTCCATAATGACAAAGTGTGTGTGTGTGTGTGTGTGTGTGTGAGGGTAGGAGTGGTGTGGGCAGTGTGCCAGGCAGCTCGATCAAGAGCATCTGTGTGTATCCCATCCCAGGGCTCACTGACACAGACAGACCTCCTTGATCTACCCTGATCTCTGTATACAACCATAGTCCCAGCCTCATTGGATTCATTTAACACGCGTGCGGCCAAACACAAACACACCCTTTTGAACTCTCCCATAAGGTGGCCACATGGCACTGGGCACTGTTGGCACATGCCTGCGTGAACTTGGTGCAGACAGACAGATGCACGCATGCATGCACTCACACACACAAAGGCCACAGAGGTCTAATCCATGCATGAGGATGTTGGAGAAACTGGCAGTGAGAATGTTTACCCACATCCAACTTAACAAAGGAGCGTGACAATAAAATAACTACAATAGAATGTTGTGACATTGTATTATTTTCTCCTCCTAAAGACATGCTGGCAGATATCACTTTTATTTAGACATTTTGTTCACACTGTTCATTAGAAGCCTGAGGCCACCATCCCTGTCCTAACAGGAAGTGACCCCACCTCAACCTAGGCCAAAGGCACACTCCTCAGGACAGTGAGTGAGTGACCAAATTAAGCTGCACAACAAGACTTCCATGGTTTATGAGCCACCATCCTGCGGCCATGGACGCAAAAAGCCAGATGTCACAAAGATCTTCATTATGTTCCCAATTAGCACTGGTGGAGTGGCTGACGGCACGGCTAACAGGCTCTGGACCCTTAATGAGAATAGCTCTGCTCTCTCATCATAAGCTGATGGCTACCAGAAATAGAGCCACACAAACTGGACAGGAGCAATGGCCTCTCTTCTACCGCCAGCAGAGAGAAAAATGGTTTTAATGTGCAAGTTTAATCAAATTGCTAATCTTTTCTTTTCTGGCAATGTCACATTGAGATAATGCTTCATCTTTCATCCAACAGAGTGGCTCGGAGAAAACAAGGCGGATAACATCGTTCTTTATTGTTTTATCATTCAAGTCAAGGTGCATCAATACAAATAGATATATCAAGTTGAATTGCATGTGAGCATTATCTATGTGATCGGGAAGGAAGGGTTGGAGGGAAGGAAGGGTTGCTGAATGGGCTTGTCCGAGGTTAGCTCCCAGTGATGAATAGGGTTTGATGTGAAACACGGAGCAGTCATGTCTACTCTACCTGGCTCAGTCTGTTCAGGTAGCTCTCCCTCCTCGTAGGAGTAATGGGCAAGGCGGAGGGAGGGAGGGTGCCATAAGATACACAGTAGGATTCCCCCAGCTAACAGCCTGCCAATCAACAGTAATTGACAGGCAGAATGACAGCCTGGCTGTGGCTTAAGTGGGAGAGGAACAAAGGAACTCACTACCCTCCTCTAGTACCATGTTCTTGCTTTCATGTTCTTTTTTAAGGGGGGGGGGGGATTAAATAGAGAAGGAGAGGGGGCTTTCACATCAGCTGTTTGATTTACCAACACCCAGAATCCATTTAGCATCACAAAAACATACCCCCTTCCTACCTTTTAGTCATTCTGAAGTAGACATGGAATGATCAAAGCAGGGTGATTTACAGACCAAATATTGAGACAGGGCAGGGGCTGTCATCTCTCACTAATGGGTGGGAACAGAACAGCTTTTTGGGGAATAATGAGGAAGAGGCACACAGAGCTTGCTCAGACATTAGCTTAATTTAAACCAGCCACCATGCAGCCTGCCACACTGCAGCACCCTGCTCACTAAATGGGCTTTTAATTGACTGTAATACGCTAACAACACTCTTCAGAAAAGAACACAGAGAAAAACAAAAAGCTAGAAAACATTAATTTGTTTCTGCTCACAAGACTAAAACCCAGTCTGTAAGCGTGAGATACTTGGAGGTTAAGCTTTGTCTGCTGACACAATCTCTAGTTGTGTTCTTATTAACACACGTTCAGTGGTAGTGCATACCTGCTTCAAGATGAATATAGTAAGCCTACTGTAAGTTAAGAAAGACTGTGAAAAAGTGGTCTTGTGTTTGATCTGAAGCACCCCCTTCTGGCCAGAAAGCAAACTACATGCTGAATGTCTGTCATCCCCATTCCGTCTCTTTCCCATCATAAGAAACATTTTAAAATGACATTCAACTGAATTATTGTCCCTCATTGCTGGCTCGATCAACATGTAATAAATGAAGCTCTTCTCTCCCTTCCAGACAGAGTAACTACTGTTAATTAGCATAGTAGCAGTAGCTACCGTACAAGAGGAAGCTTGTTCCTATTAGGTTCCTATTGAGGACAGAATGGATGTAGTAGACTGGACTGTAAGGTGCTTGAGGACTTTGAAGAGCAATATGGTTCCCCACTCTACCATTTCCTATTATTCCTGGTTTTATCCCAGGCTGTACAATGTCCAAGTGATCTTGTTCAATGTTGGTAATATATATACTGAATCAGAACTGCCTTTCATCCTACAACAGGAAATCCCTGTGTGCTTGGTAGGTACTAATACATTTATTTTCTGTAGGCTTTAACTTTTCATACAAATTAAGGCTGCTAAATATATAAACATTGGGACAAGGGATGATCAATTCCTCATTGTTAAATAAACTTTGTTCAAAACAGCAAAAACATTTTCATTAATCAAATACCTATACAACACCTCTTGTCTATTATTTCAGTAAAACATGTGCATACTAAGCACTATAGTGTTAAACATAAACCTAAAGTAAGAGTCAACCAGGGCTTAAAGTCAGAAGAGTCAGCAGTCCTTTGGGTTGTGATCAGCACACACTAACAGACACATTCAGAGAGCTGTCAACTTCATCATCAGCCCTCCTTTAATTACACCTCCTCATCACCGCTCCCTGACCCCGCAGCCAGAGTTTTTTAAATTTTTTAGTTAGTGAGTGCAAACATTTTTCATACTGCCCCCCCGTGGGAATCGAACCCACAACCCTGGCATTGCAAGCGCCATGCTCTACCAACTGAGCTACAGGAGTTCACACTACTGCAGCACCAGAGGGGATCCAACTATCCAGCCAGGTAGCAACAACACTCTACTCCCACCCTGTTAGTCAATCTGCCCTAGCCACACTCGGATAAAACCAGCAGAGAAGCCAATGCAAAGAAAAAACACCAAACTACAACACAAAGAAACCAAATCTACAACACCAGAGAAACACTACAACCACATCAAACAGAAAAATCCCAGCTAGTGAATAAATCAGTACTTACACAGACGTAATGCAAAAGACTTTGAATCCCCACATTCAATACATTTACATAGCAGTAGACAACAAAACGTCTGCATCCTGTGTCTCTTTGCAGAACCTCTACACTTTCTGAGTTTACTTCTGCAGTGATTTAACAGCCCTGAAAGTTCAGCCGTTCAGGAGAAGGCAGAAGTGGTTACAGTACCTGGCAGACCTCATAGAGTAGTTTGTATTGCTCCTCAGGCTTCTGCAGGGTACAGAGGCTGCATCCCATGGTGGAGGAATCTCACCATCCAGTCTTCCCCTCCAGTCAGCCAGGCAGGTTGTCTCGCTCTGGGCTACTGGCTCACATGGAGCTGATGAGCCACTCACCAGTCTGCTCTGTCTCCAACTCTCCAAGGAAATAGGTTCAGCTGACAGGATTTATATGAAGGCTGCGCAGCCAGCCGTGCGCGTGTGTCTGTGAGTGTGTGTCTGGGTAGGAGTTAGCACGTTCTGCTCCCAGTCAGTCTCTCACTAACTCACACACACACTCCCTGACTCTCTGAGTCTCTTCTGGTCTGTGCTCAGCCTGCTGAGGCCAGCACAGCTCTGCCTATATACACCCTCATTCAAATTAAGCAGCCACTCACTGAATATTCATGAGGTACTGCCCCAATCCGATGGGGGGAGTTAAAAGGGGGGAGGAGTGGGGGTAACCACAGACTATGCCAGCTGAAGTTTCATTAATTAACAATCATTACGTCTATTGTGCGGGGACAAAGTGAGTGACATGGAGGCTTTTTGTAGTCGCTGCAAACAAACATGACTTCCTCTCATGGGGCCAGGAGAGCTCGTCAGTCTTAACCGTTCCAGACATTATATCTGAATCATTCAGCGCGGTGACAATGACCCGGGTCCCATGTGCACAGACAAACAAAGAGGCATCCATCTCCAATGTTGGATTAGACACACAAAGTCCACAGAAATGCTCTATGGCTTTCTCATAAAAGAGGTCGACATAAAACAACGGAGGCATAGAGGGAATTGTTCATGTCCTGGGTTCAATAATTTTTTCCACCATGAACTTTGTCATATGCTTTCTCAGGATAAAGCCGAATTATTCTTTCCCATTTAATTCTCTTAATGGGTGGGCCGACGGCCAAACAAACAGTCCAACAAAACAGATGAAATGTTTACCCTAGCTTCCGAAAACTTAGAGGGAAGCTTCAGCCAATGGAGCGACTGATGGCAAGTGACATGCCATTCCCTGGGACCTCGGTGGCGTCCCCATGCTAAGTCAGATGCTGCCCTTTCCATCGCCTGAGCTGACAAAGGCTACGTCTCCAGTGTCGCAGACCTGGCATGGGCTCTGGTGCCCGCTCTGGTGCCACGCAGCCAACCAAACCGTAATGCCAATTAGAGTTAGATAGTGGGGCGCCGGGTGGCCCTGTTTATTTAGACAATGAGGGGTGGCATGGACCTCCCAGAAACAGAATGCCCCTGTCTGAGCGGTGCTGCCATAGCCCCTCCTCCTCTCCTCCCCTGCTCTGCTCACGCAATTAGTGACACATTGGCCCATCCAGCCTGATGTCACTTGGCAGTCAGCGATCATCCAGGCCTGTACTGGGGAGTGCTGGGAAAATGGCACCGCTATGCTCACGTCAGTACACTGGCAAAGGTTAATAACACATCGATGCAAATTATGTGATGAAATGACAGATGGCGTGATAAGTGAACCATAACATCACAGAGATCTACTTATTCTTGATATTTACCCATGCTCCTACTTACCCAGGGCAGTCAGATGTGGGGGTTATCACAAAAGGAAATATTATTTCAGACACTGGTCAACGGAGCGCCGGCCCATTTCCCATGTCTGCTCTGCTCTCATTCATAGAACATTTTTGGTTACATTCATACCTGTCTACATTACATTGCTGGTTAGGTCCCTGGGTGGTGGCTGGTGTTGATAGTGGTACATGAGCACAGTGCAGGGTGTTTCCTCAGGCCAGATGTTTCCACTGATCCCTATCTGTCTGTCAACGCTGCTTCCATATCCCTATCCCCATCTGCTTCCCTCACCACTGCCTCCCAGGCCTGCTCCACCATGGGCCATGACACTGCTCCAATGGGATCCTCCTTCAGAGAAAGACAAACCACTCCAGTTCTCATTCTATAGGATTCAGCCTGGCTCCATCTGCAGAGATTTAACCATTGGGGGACTGGCTATGGATAATCTCTTAATAATAATCTCTCCCACCACTTTGGTTTCAAAACACCCTGCACACATTAACAACATAAACTATATGATAATATTACAGAGCTGATTACAGTCTTATAATAAAGGAAAACCTGCAACAGGCAAACTGAACGGAAAGCTCTTTTTGCAGGAACTGATAAACAGGCTTTACTAGGGTGGATGCTACGCTCAATGTAGTCAATAATAATACATGAGATTTAAAGTGCCTTTCAAGAAACCCAAGGACACTGTACAGCAAGAGAGTAAAAAACAAAACAAGGATAAAACAATAGAAAAAGAAGCAATAAAAGATACTTAGCTTTAGCTGTGGACCCCAGGAAGAGTAGCTGCTGCATGTGCAGTAGCTAATGGGTATCCTAATAAACTAATCTAAGCTAGAGATTAAGAGCTAAACTGAGGGGAAAGCCAGACTGAACAGGTTGTTTATTTGTCTGTTTTTAAAGGTGGTGATTAGAGTCAGAGTTGCGGGTGGCTGGGGGGAGAGAGTTCCAGAGTTTGAGGGGCAGCGGCGCTGAAAGCCCAGTTCAGTCCCCTATCCAGGGCTAGGTATTCACTCTGGAGAATGAACCACATAGACTGACATAGAAACAATATGGATGGGACAAAGCATGTAGACTTGATTTTGTGTTATTAATTAATCACAACAATTTTAAATTGTGACAATGGAAATAATAGCCACATGTCAGAGCACTGCATTAATCAAATGACCAATTCATTTCTAGTTGCTGTGCCTGGTGACGCTAAACATGTGCCCTTTTGGGGTGTAAACAGGCTTCAAACAGCAACTTGATCTGTAGGCTCTGGAGAGGAGTCCAACACCAAGCCCAAGTCATTAGTGGCTCCTGCCTTGACACAGGACCCAGTAACAAGTAGGACCAAGAGGTAATGATGTCATGTGGCTTGTCACTGTAAACATCAGGGGGGTTGGATAGAGGAAGGGGGCAGGGGTTACCCATGTCCCCTCCCTCACTAGATATGTGGTCCTTTAAAAGTGTGCTGTGTAGCTCCATGCTTGACTGGGTCACTCATATTGTCTCTGTAGCAAGGCTCTGTAGCGCTCTGCTCTGCTGGGGTCCCACTGGGGCCAGTTAAACAGTTGTGTTCTTAACTACGGCAACAGAGGGATCAGCAGAGGAGCACTGCTGCTTGCCTGCGACACTCACTGACTGGGTCTGGTTCAGAGTCACTCTCTGTCTTCCACACATTCCCTCATTATCTGTCTCTCTATCTCTTACTCGTTCACTGTAAGGCTCTCAAGATACATCAGGATGGAAGAGGCCAGAGATCACATAATATGTATGTACAGTATCTTTTACAGTTATTTCACCTGTTAGGCTTACCCTGATTGGGTGTGTCCCTCGAAAGTTTGACAATGTCTCCATGCTCCTATGATCCACACGGATACAGGTGGCAAGTATTTACAAGCGCCAGGCTGACACCCACTCAGCTCAGACTAACTGGAGGTTTACTACAAGTGCACCAGGGTTAACAGCGTATGGCTGACCCCCTCTACAGTCTCAGTGCTGATCTGTTGTGGAGCTTTAACAGTGTTTTTGCTGCCTGTCTGACTGCAGGGCAGACCAGCATCCCTATAGATCTACCAGGGTCTCTTCACCATGCCACTGAGTTAATGGGAGATGACCTCTGCATTTTAGCACGCAGCGCTGGAGAATGTCAAGCTATCAGTCTTCTTATCTATCCGACGAATCGCCTGGTCCAAAAAAAAGTTGTGTGAACGTCTTCCAACCTGGATGAGGTTTTTATGACCTGAGGAGATCAGAGAGAAACAGGGGCTTTAGCAGAATGTTGAGACTGGCTTTGTGGAAGTGATGACGTGGCAACATGTGAAGAAGGAAACAGGAGACGATGGCAGATGGTGATAAGAGTCCAGTCCTTCTTACACTCCATAATGCTCTGTCCAGATGCCAGCAGAGGTGCTAGGAGACAAGGCAGGCCAGGCTGAGACTAGTCTGTGGCAGTCGAAAGGAGAGAGGGATGGTCATAACCCCACAGTGGTGTGGCCCGTGACGGGGAGAGATTAGTGTGGTCTCCCCTGAGTTGACTTTGGCCATGGGGTCTGGGCTCTACACATCATCCCCTTAATCTGTAGAGGATATGTGAGAAGGAGGAACTACTCCGCTCGGCTCTGGCTTTATGAATAATGGGGACACCAGGTGAACAGGTGTGAGAAGAAGAGAAGAAGAAGAAGAAGAAGAAGAAGAAGAAGAAGAAGAAGAAGAAGAAGAAGAAGAAGAAGAAGAAGAAGAAGAAGAAGAAGAAGAAGAAGAAGAAGAAGAAGAAGAAGAAGAAGAAGAAGAAGAAGAAGAAGAAGAAGAAGAAGAAGAAGAAGAAGAAGAAGAAGAAGAAGAAGAAGAAGAAGAAGAAGAAGAAGAAGAAGAAGAAGAAGAAGAAGAAGAAGAAGAAGAAGAAGAATGCAAGGACTTCCATGATATTAAAATTATAGTTTTAACCATGTTGAGGCTATATTGTCACTATAATAGTGTTTGTTTACATTTACCGTATTTTCCGCACTATAAGGCGCACCGGAGTATAAGCCGCAGCAGCTAAATTGAATGATATTGAATGATGTGTACATATATAAGCCGCACTGGACTATAAGCCGCAGGTGTTTTAATGTTTAATTACCATATGTAAGGGTTCGTGCACAGAGGGGAGTGTCGGGAAAGAGACAAACCGTCTCGCTCTCGTAATGTCTGTCTGTCTTGCTCTCGTTCTGTCTCTCGTTCTGTCTCTTGTACCACTCTCGGTTCCACTTTTACTTTTGCGCGCTACCTGTCTCACTCTTTTCCGGCCTCCAGCTTTTCCTGCTGGAGCCCGCCGCTTAAAGGTGGGGGGCGCGGACCGGTCATAGAGCCCATAGAGTTAAAGTTGGTGGACTGTAACCTGTAAAATCCATAGATTTAGGAGGTCTTCTAGTGGCCGTTAGCTGTAAAAATCCATAGATTAGCCGCACCGTTATATAAGCCGCAGGGTCGAAAAATTGGAAAAAAGGCGCGGCTTATAGTCCGAAAATTCCGGTACTTTGATTACAAAAATTGGTGTAAAAGAAGCTTATATTTTGGTAGGACAGTTAAACTAAGCTCATGAGGCATTTATAAGTTATATTCTTCAAGAATCAATGGGTACAAATAATTAATGTATAAATCAAAAAATGGATGTAGCAACTGCAGATTGTCCCTAAAAGCCAGGCTGTTAAGGCCTATGAGTGTGTGTGTGTGTGTGTGTGTGTGTGTGTGTGCGTGTCCACGTCCACCCCTGGAACCCTAGTCTGTGCATAATTCATCAGACAGCTGCCAGCTCCACATTGCTAGTGACTGTGATCCACATATCCCCCACCAACAGAGACCAGCACCAGGAATCACAGTCACCACAACCGTTTAATTAGAGTTGTGTGTTATTTAATAGTTTTGATGTCTTCACTATTATTCTACAATGTAGAAAATAGTAAAGAATAAAGAAAAACCCTGGAATGAGTAGGTGTGTCCAACCTTTTGACTGGTACTGTACATTAGGCTATTATAATGTGTTAGACCTGAGTTATCGAAATAGTCTACCAAAATCTATTTACATTTCTGTCTACAACACACAGCAATCATCGCTGGCCATCGCTGACTGTATTTAGCATCCTAAAATCACCAGATAAAAATCCTATAATCTCAATAATTTGGTCAACAGACAAATAAATAACAAATCTCAGAAAACGTCAACCTAAACTGTGTAGGCCTAGACCTAATCCCAATTGTTGGAAATGACATGAGAATGCCGATGGGACACTCCATCTTTCCGTAGCCTATTCAGAATAGATTTTGAATTGGAAGCTTGCTGCTGATCAAACAGGCTACAGTGCCTTCAGAAAGTATTCATACCCCTTGACTTACTCCACATTTTGTTGTATTACAGCTAGAATTCAAAATGGATTAAATTGATTGTTTTCTCATCCATCTACACACTATACTCTATAATGACAAAATGAAAACATGTTTTTAGAAAATTTTGCAAATGTATTGAAAATGAAATACAGAAATGTCTCATTTACATAAGTATTCCCATCCCTGAGTCAATACATGTTAAAATCACCTTTGGCAGCGATTACAGCTGTGAGTCTTTTTGGGTAAGTCTAAGAGCTCTGCAACACCTGGATTGTACAATATTTTCACATTATTTTTCTTTTTATTCTTCAAGGTCTGTGAAGTTGGTTGTTGATCATTGCTAGACAGCCATTTTCAACTCTTGCCATATTTTTTCAAGCTGATTTAAGTCAAAACTGTAACTAGGCCACTTATGAACATTCAATATCATCTTGGTAAGCAACTCCAGTGTATATTTGGCCTTGTGTTTTAGGCAATTGTCCTGCTTAAAGGTGAATTTGTCTCCCAGTGCCTGCTGGAAAGCAGACTGCAACAAGTTTTCCTCTAGGATTTTGCCTGTGCTTAGCTCTATTCCGTTTCTTTTTATCCTAAAAAACTCCCTAGTCCTTGACGATGACAAGCATACCCATAATATGATGCAGCCACCACCATGCTTAAAAATATGAAGCGTGGTACTCAGTGATGTGTTGTGTTGGATATGACACAAACATAACACGTGAAGAGGGCACGACAAAGCCTATTCCCCCTCAGGAGACTAAAAAGATTTGGCATGGGTCCTCAGATCCTCAAAAAATTCTACAGCTGCACCATCGAGAGCATCCTGACTGGTTGCATCACCGCCTGGTATGGCAACTGCTTGGCCTCTGACCGCAAGGCACTACAGAGGGTAGTGCGTACGGCCCAGTACATCACTGGGGCAAAGCTCCCTGCCATCCAGGACCTCTATACCAGGCGATGTCAGAGGAAGGCCCTCAAAATTGTCAAAGACTCCAGCCACCCTAGTCATAGACTGTTCTCTCTGCTACCGCACGGCAAGCGGTACCGGAGTGCCAAGTCTAGGTCCAAAAGACTTCTCAACAGCTTCTACCCCCAAGCCATAAGACTCCTGAACAGCTAATCATGGCTACCCGGACTATTTGCACTGCCCCCCCACCCCATCCTTTTTACGCTGCTGCTACTCAGTTAAGTATTTATGCATAGTCACTTTAACTCTACCCACATGTACATATTACCTCAACTACCTCAACTAGCCGGTGCCCCCGCACATTGACTCTGCAACGGTACCCCCCTGTATATATAGCCTCCCTACTGTCACTTTATTTTACTGTATATATAGCCTCCCTACTGTCACTTTATTTTACTTCTGCTCTTTTCTTCTCAACACCTTTTTGTTGTTGTTGTTTTATTCTTACTTTTTTTGTTTAAAATAAATGCACTGTTGGTTAAGGGCTGTAAGTAAGCATTTCACTGCAATGTCTGCACCTGTTGTATTCGGCGCATGTGACCAATAAAATTTGATTTGATTTGATTTGTATTCAGGACAAATTTCTTTGCCACATTTGTTGCAGTATTACGTTAGTGCCCTTTCGCAAACAGGATACATGTTTTGGAATATTTGTATTCTGTACAGGCTTCCTTCTTTTCACTCGGTCATTTATGTTAGTATTGTGGCATAACTACAATGTTTTGATCCATCCTCAGTTATCTATCACAGCCATTAAACTCTGTAACTGTTTTAAAATTACCATTGGCCTCATGGTGAAATCCCTGAGCGGTTTCCTTCCTCTCTGGCAACTGAGTTAGGAAGGGCGCCTGTATTGATACACCATCCTGAGTGTAATTAATAACTGTACCATGCTCAAAGGGATGTTCAATGTCTACCAAAAGGTGCCCTTCTTTGCGAACCACTGGAAAACCTCCCTGTTTTTTTGTGGTTGAATCTCTGCTTGAAAGTCACTGCTCGACTGAGGGACCTTACAGATAATTGTATGTGTGGGGTACAGAGACAGGGTAGTCATTTAAAAATCATGTTAAACACTATTATTGCACACAGATTGAATCAACAGAAATATTTCTGAAAACCACATAATATTCTCCAACAAACTATAGGGATGCCATTATGCAAATACTAAGCTATAGACCACAAATCCATAATTTTGATACAACAGAAAATGCAAGTCAAAACTATTTAGCAATAAAGCTGCATTTTGTATCTTTCGGATACATTTTTTACTGGGTCCTGTCAGGTCGGGTGGGAATTTCGCTGGTCCAATTTGGTTTGGGTCTCATTTCCGGAACCCGAGAAGACCTCTAGTGTGGAGGGGGTTCTGTGGTTGATCAAGTAATGGGACTTGTGTGTTGGATAACGGAGCACAGTATAGAGGGGACATAGGGAAAACAACTGGAGTCCATACAGTGGGAAGGAAAATGTAATATAGATAGCTATCATGTTTTTTCCCAACCTTGTCTGAGTCAAGATCACTTTCTGAGTCAAAATGCAAGCAGAGATCTACCGCTAAAATTATTTTAAAACATGATTTAAAAAACATAAGCCTATGCAAAATTAACCAATTAATAACAGTTCTTTAGCAATGACGTTTGTGCAGTAGGCTATAGGCCCAATACATTATCACTGCATATTGGCTATGCATGAATTTCCCTGCCAATGTAGTTCTTCTCAGACCATTTTTTAAAACTATATTTAAAACATTTAGGTATATGATCAAACTGGCAATATATAATTTGTTGTATTAATTGTGAGGCACAGCTTTTTTTTTTTTTTTACTGGACTGATGGCCTGCATCTGATGGTCAGTCTGAGGGGAGGGAGGGAGCAGCGGTGAGGCTGCTTCTCACCCGACTTACTGTCCCTCCACTAAGAAACGGGGACACAGTCTTCCAGCTGATGGCGAAAAGCTTAAGTCGCACTGCATTATTTCTGCCTCATGCACCAATTCATGTGGTCCCTCCTATGACCAGAGAAAGTTAAATATTTCTTGATATTAAAAAAGACACACGCCGCTAATAATAACAACGCAAGCTTATCGGAACACTTTGCTATACTCATTCATTGCAGCTGCAGTGCTGGTTGTAGTGTGAGTGGAAGTAGGGAGAACGTGCATTTTATAGCTTTGACAGTGCTGAATAACAACTTAAACATTAACTTACTCATAAAACAGCAGCTCTTTGCTGTATTCATTGATACTCTCTCTAGTCATGGTTTTAAACGTTTTCAACTTTGCTGTGTGTTCGAGGCTTCATTTTACAGTCTATGGCTAGAGGAAACTGTGCAGACACATTGATCTGAGCTAGCGTTAGGCCTATAGGTGCACTTGATTTGCTCTCTGGGCCTGCCGGGTAGGCGGAGTTCTACCTTCAGACACATGAAATGGTTCAAAATGGGAACACTTTGCCTTCCCGGCGCTAGGGCTGTTGAATCAAGTGCACCTACCACCAACAGCGTGAAATGAATAAAAAAAATAGGAACACAAGGTTGACTACATCGTTTTTTTAACAGAAAGGTTTGGTGATCCACAAGGAATGCCTTGGACCACTGCTGTACAGTATGGTCATTTAGTTGGCTTGGGAGAAAACCATGCATATGATAAATGTCTCAATAACCAGATATGCCTTAACAAAGATCATGTATAAATATGTTCCTTTCATGGAGTACACAAACTAAGCCGTATCTCTTAGCAACTGTAATGTGAAAAAGCAGAAGACATGTTTTTGAGATACCTCCCCACTCCCAGAGGAGCTAGAAAACCAAACAGCAACAGATAGCATTTAACTCTCAGCTCCTCTCCATCTCACCACATCACTGTTTGTCTTTTCATTCTGTATTCAGCAGGGTCTACCTCTACCTCTATATTTGCCATCTTGTGTGATATGGGAAAACGAAACAAAAGCGCTCTACAAAAACACACAACCACCAAATGCCATATCTGATACGAAAATATCACATTCACTGCCAGACAGGAAAACAACAAATCCAACACTTTGAGAGTTTGTTAGCTTTTTAAAAAGAAACAGTATTCACACACTGGAGAGTACAAGGCTCCAAGCTCCTTCTAAAAGAGTGACTTGGCTATAAGATGCAGTCTGTCTGTCAGAGAGAGAGAGAGAGGGAGAGAGCTGGGCCTTCACACAGGGGATCAAGATGGATTTGAATGCAAATAAATTGGTTGCGGTGATGACGGAGAGCGACTGAGTCCGAGGTAATGGATTCACCCTGGCCAGGGGGCTGACAGATCCAATATGTCTCCAGCCCTGGCAGGACTCCAACCCTCCAACTCTAACACAAGACCTCTGGTCCCAGAATAATTAACGGCCATAATAGGGCCACTAAAATCACCACCTAACCTTTGCTACAAATAAAAAGCTGGGCTGCTGATTGTCCCCAGCAAGGTATCATAAAACACTATTTACAGCTAATTATCCAAATGTCACGACATTCCTCCCGAAGGTAACTCATGCAGCTTGTCAACACAGTTATTAGGCGTGATATTAAAGGAGTTCATATTTCATCCCCGTCGCGTCGGTCGCCCCTCTCCTGTACTAAGAGCAGAGTAGAGGCCTGGTGCTACTGCTACAGCTAGGTGGGCGGTGGGGCATCTTGCAGCCTCCATAACCACAGGGACTCTCTCTCTCTCTCAGTTCTGGACACTGGCTCCTGTCACAAGCTCATTCCCAGACCCATCAGCACTCCTGGCTGTGTTGATGTGTTTACAGCCAAGATCGTGGAGTGGACAGAGCTCAATCTGTTGGGTGTGGAATGAGACAGGACCACTGAGGGGCTGAATCGGCAGGTCTGTGTCCCATGGTGTCTGTCTGTCTGTCTCAGGGGCTGTGATGGAGAGTTATTGGACAGGTCCATGTTCAGGAGTCCATCTCATTAGATTACAGTGCTCTCGCAAATGAAAGGTCTGATTGAGGGGTGACCTCATCGACAGGTGAGTAACATGAGGGTGACATCACAGGCTTCTATACTAGGAGTTAGGCTAATGACCAACAAGTCAACCATGACGAATGAGAAATGCTGCCGAAGGAGTAGAGAAACAATATTTTTCTACGTGCAAAGCTGCCTGTCTGTGTTACTTCACAAGATTTAATGATATTGAAACATATTAACTGGGCTAACTCAAAGACTGGGACAGTCAGTAAATCTTTAAATGAACGACCCCTCTCCCTGTTAGTGACTCAGCCAGCAGACAGACAGTGACCTCTGTGTGGCCTAGCTAGCAGTAGAGGGGGATTTCCCATCATCCCTGTTGATTTTACAGAGTCACTGAGCAGTTTCAAAGTGAGGTAGATGTCCCCTCTCTTTAGATTTTTTAAATGTATTTTTATTTAACCTTTATTTATCCAGGCGAGTCAGTTAAAAAATATATATTATTTACAATAACGGCCTGAAATGTGTCATACCTGACCTACAGACACATTTGAACATCACCATGAATGATACCTTTACTTTACACAGGCTGAACACCGCTAACTGCAAAGCAACCAAACATACAACAAACAACTTACAGACAGTTTCTGCTTGGTCTCTCTACAGACAATCCTAGTTTATATATTGTTTTGCAGAATGATTCAGGAAAAGCATCTGAGACCAGATGGAACATTTGAAAGCAGAGAAATTAATCCTTAAGCTTGTCATCTTCAGGGTAGTCATACATGTAGAGAAAAGTAATTGTTTTATTCTCCATAGCTTTCCCTGAGGATGGGAAATCATCACAGTTGTATTGAATAAACCATATCCAGTGACCCAGAGCTTTCTGAAGATCACCCATGGCAATCTGATTTTGCGATGCCACTGATTACTCCCATAACGTATCGGATTAAACTACTGTACAGTAACAGGACACAAACCTACCGTAACACATGCTGTCACTGGCTAGACTTCATAGGGTTATTTTGTAAACCTTTGTAATCCTTACTTGTTATAATAAGAATGATACTCCACGTGTTATCCTTTCCCAGCGATAATCATATAGTGTAATAACGTAGCTCTGGGACAAACAGTAACAGACTGGTCTACCTAATCCAGTCCCTCCACTTCTCCTCCCCATCCCAGACCCTCTCTCTAAGCCCTGCCCTGCCCTGACACATCTGTTCAGCACAATGCTAACATCGTTTGGCCGATAAGTGAATTCAATAAGCAACTCCCAGAGTATCAAAGTCCAATTTATCATGACTCTACTTCCTCCCTCTCCCCCTGATCCCCAGATAACAGAAAGGTTACTGATTTTAGAGGGAATCGACTAATCCTTTTAGTGGAAATGGGAAATTAATTTGCAACAGACGTCATTACTGAATACATTGAAAACTATTTTCACTTACAGTGTAGGCTAATGCACTTAGTTTGTCAATGTGTAACGACTCAACTGTTAATGCCCTGGTGAACTGTTAAACAATAATGTTTGCATACAATCGTTAATGTATGCAAATACTGTGTGGGGGGTTTATAATCCATAATAAATGCAAATAGGAAACAGGTGAATGCTTGCAATGTTCTTGTTAATTTCCCACATACACTTATGAATCTTAATGCTTTTACAACACAGCAAATTTTGCTATTCAGTCTTTCACCGGAAGTAATTTTGCTATGTGTCTTTCAGTCTTTCGCATAATGAGTGACCATTAGCTGGTTATGTTCCAGAGACTGGACAAACCAAGAAGAGATGGTATTTAAATCAATACAAGATGCTGGTTGAAGCCATTCCATTTCCAAGCCCCTGTATCTCTGAGAGCATTTCACTTCAGGCTGGGGATGGGAAAATTGCCATAAAGTGCAGTTTTCCCCATTGAGGTCTGGTACACTTTCATGAGCCCCATGTTATTAGTAAAACTGTAATTCCCTAAGTGCTATTTCCATCACAGACCCTTAGAGAGAAGTGTTTGATTGAAAATAATAAGCCCCACATATTTAGCCTCTGCTTTCCCCTGTTCTCTCCAAATGGACAGGGGAAAAATACATGTCTGGTTTTAAAGAGCCTGGCCCTATAATTTTCATCCAATTCCGACTTCATTTTGCACTGAAGTGCTCCGCAAATGCTGTCATTACAGAACACAATGCTTTGGCACACTGAAGAGGACCTGTTGGCTCCATTAAAGGGAGAGATGAGGGAATGGTCTTGTATATCTTTTTAATTTACAAAGATGAGAGAGAAAGAGCGATAGAGGGGGGAGAGAGACCGAGAAAGGGCGGCGTAGGAGGGGGAAGGGGGAGAATGAGAGAAGGGGAGGGGGTAGAGAGAGAGCCCTGTTGTATAATGAGGAGTCAGTGATTTTGGAAGAGCAGAGATTGATCATGAGGATGGTTTGACCTATGACCCTCAGATCCCTTGGTGCATATGACAGGTCCTAGTTCAGAGGCAGGATTAAGGTAATCAAGGGAGTAATGTGAAAAGGGCACGTTGATGTGCTTGTGTACCCACAGAGAGCAACCATTATGCACCCCACTCTCTTTCCCCTGAGTGTGTGCGTGCGTGCATGTTTGTCTGGCTCCATATTACGGTCATGTAATCACACCCTTTCCCTCTCCTGAGGCAGAGGGTAATTTTCTGTGGGGCTTTGTGGTTCATTTACCGGTGCTCTACACACCTCATGTGTAATAGGGTCATCATGACAGAAGTGGGGCATTACAGACAGATAGGGGAGGGTGGAATACTGCCCTAGGATAGCTCCCTCCCCCTACAATGTGCTTTACTAGAATAAATGCTTTTCAATAGGTTTGGGATGGAGTTCTATCATATAATATGGCTGGAATGAGACATTTGAGACAAAAAAGTTAAAGATGCACTATGAAGAAATCGCTCCGTCATTTCCTGGTTGATAAAATTCTAATAGTTCGCCTAATTTCAGTTTATGTGACAAATCAAGCTAGTATAGTGTAGAGAATCATTGTACTATCTAAACCGGTGTGAAACATATTTTCCATAACCAAAAATATGAAATTTTCAGCTGTTTGAAGCTGGTATACAAAACTGAGATGAAAGATGCAAAAACAAAACTTAAAAATAGGAAGCATAGAAATAGCACACATAGAACAGATCTACAGCTTCTTCGAAAAATGAGTATGACAGATTTATAACACACATTTTTAATGTGAATTTTGTCGGGTCGCCCAAAAACTTACATATTTCAGCTTTAAGGTGAGAAATCTGGAGTTACTTGGAGTTGAGGCTCAACGCATAAGACTGTGTGTTTATGTGAGAGCATTGTAAATGCTTTTCCCAAGTGATCGCCGACTGTCCACTCACCCCAAGCAGTGAGGAGAGGGGGTGGGCTTAAGTATCCTCCTATATCCCAACTGACCACTGGCAGACTTAAAATTCCAGGCCCACCATGAGGTTAAGTTCAGCCTGCGGCAAACTGCATTGAACATAACTTCACTTCTCTAGAGAACGGCACAATCCCTCCAATCACCTAAAAGCCTGGTTCCATCCAGACTTAACACCTACAAAAGGATCACTTGAGCCCTGCGTTCAGCAATGAGTGCCATGCCTTGATATTAACTTTCATTGGCTCCTTTCACTGACTGACTGCGTGTGCTGGAGCACATCTTCCATTTTCCACCCTCCTTTTTGTCACGTTTTCAATTACTCTCTGAGCACACAAAGACAACCTGTGCTGTAATTCAATAAGGAGACAAAGAGGCAAGGGTATCGCCTTTCCCTCCCACATCATTGTCCTGGGACGGGTGAGTGACAGGGGCGCGTCTGCGCCTCTCTCCGGGACCCCACAGCAGAGAATGGTTACTTTGTACCTGTCACTCAAGCTGTGGCCCCTGACACAGAGGTCCCGTGGGCTCGTGGTGAGGTGTCCCTGGGATGGGGTGAGGTAAGGTGAGGGGTCCCAGGCCACATCCCTGTCCCTGCCAGCAGGTTACCCCAACCCTCCCTTTGAAACAATGAGAGACCCCCAGCAGCTGGCTCCTTGGGACACAACAGGAGAGTGTATGGTTGGACAAGCACCATGGACTTATAAAGATGGCTTGAGATAGAGGCCTCCCGAGTGGCGCAGCGGTCTAAGGCGCTGCATCGCAGTGCTAGAGCCGTCATTATAGATCCGAGTTCGATCCCGGGCTGTGTCGCAGCCGGCCGCAACTGGGAGACCCATGAGGCGGCACACAATTGGCCCAGCGTCGTCCGGGTTAGGGAGGGTTTGGCTGGCTGGGATATCCTTGTCCCATCGCGCTCAAGCAACTCCTGTGGTGGGCCGGGCGCATGAACGCTGACACGGTCGCCAGTTGTACAGTGTTTCCTCCGACACGTTGGTGCGGCTGGCTTCCGGGTTAAGCGAGCAGTGTGTCAAGAAGCAGTGCGGCTTGGCAGGGTCGTGTTTCGGAGGACGCATGGCTCTCGACCTTCGCCTCTCCCGAGTCCGTACTCATACAATCACACAGACTCTGCCATCAACAGCTAGCTCATACAATCACACAGACTCTGCCATCAACAGCTAGCTCATACAATCACACAGACTCTGCCATCAACAGCTAGCTCATACAATCACACAGACTCTGCCATCAACAGCTAGCTCATACAATCACACAGACTCTGCCATCAACAGCTAGCTCATACAATCACACAGACTCTGCCATCAACAGCTAGCTCATACAATCACACAGACTCTGCCATCAACAGCTAGCTCATACAATCACAC
Organism: Coregonus lavaretus; assembly: GCF_964263955.1. Lineage (NCBI taxonomy): Eukaryota > Metazoa > Chordata > Actinopteri > Salmoniformes > Salmonidae > Coregonus > Coregonus lavaretus. Next base: position 15,468,999 of record NC_139995.1, on the reverse strand, counting down.
AGACTCTGCCATCAACAGCTAGCTCATACAATCACACAGACTCTGCCATCAACAGCTACACCACAACGGAAGTCATACTATAGGCAGCAAACCACAATTTGTAAGACTACATCCTCAATAATGAACTAAACCAAAATGAAAAACTTCTCCACAAGCAGATATTTAGAAAGTATTTCTGAATACAGGAGGTTGAAAGGTTGAATAAACAACAGAAGTTTGGCTTGGTGTTCTGTGAGGGGTCATACAGGCTATTCCACCGCCATCTGTCACCGTCATAGCAGGAGCAGCACACTACCAAGTCCTCTCCATCAGTCCACTCACACTCAGAGTAGCTCCTTATCTTTCACTGTCAGCTACCGCGAAACCATTCACACTGAATCTAACTCATCTGAAAAGCCAATGGACTGAAAAATATAAATGTTTCCTGATGAATGCTCGAAGGGAGGCTCTATTATGTGCCAATCACAGCTCAGTGTGCTGGCTGGTGAGTGAATGGCTGTAGACAGCAGGGTCAGTGGGGCCACAGAGCCTGACCAGCCACAGCCATCACTAACCAAGATAACAGTAATGAAAGTGCACAGTTTAACGACAGGATCGCCTAGGAATACACAGACCACCGATGAGAGGTGTAGTCTCTGACGTACTATCGAAGAGATCATAAGGGATAACGTGAATGATAGATACTCAAGCATGAGAACCAGTGCTATGTTTGTAAAGAGCCCACTGTGTTGTAGGGCCTTCCGTTTTCCAATGTGTGAACTCCCATGTGGATATGGTGCTCTGTGTTAAGTACTGAGGTTAGTTACTTCAGAAGTCCAGAGTGAAGATGCCACTATTTGGTACCTGTCGCCCCCCCCCCCACCTCCCTAAACCCACACCCTCTTTCTCCCTGCATGGGTCTGTGGTCCCAGTGGGGTGTCATTAGTCTTCCTGAGGGACTGGCCAGTCTGGGCTAATTGAGTTGCACAGGATGACAAGGCCTCTCATTACTGCCAGGCCACTCTGCTTTGATGCTGCTGATGCTCCTTCATACTCCATCAGACACTGGGCCATAATGAGGCAAACAGGTGAGCACAGAAAACCATGACCAAACCTCACCATAACTCAACATGACGACTCCGCTGCAGCATAGAGGTGATAAAGTGAATGGATTTGAATCTTCCTTTTGGAAGAAGTGTAGTCTCAGAGATAGTTGCCAGAACTGTGTGTGCCTTGGCCAACTCCGTAGACTTTCATTGTCAGGCCGCACAAACACGACAGAGTTGGAAACGGATCTGGCTACAAGGCTTAGATGGGACTCCAACACTGATGGCTGGAAAGGGCCAGTAGTGTAAGGTGCTCATGGTGCTCCAAACAACCACAATTGCTGACTTCCTGTTCACACTCAAATGAGGAGCTTTCCTCTCAGACAGCTTTCTGTGTGTGTCTCTGGGCTTCTGAGTGGCTGTAGACCAGACCGGGACGTAAGGGTAGATCGAGTCTGAGAAGACCTAACAATAATACTAATGTACCCTGCATGGCAGAACCAGGGACAGTCGCCTAGGAAACACGCACTGTTATGGTCTGTTACTATGGCAACCTGGATCCCAAAAGTGTTCCGGGGCTCTTGTGAAGTGGAAGATGGTCCATTGAAGATGTTCCTCTTACGATCATGCTGTCTTCATGGGGATTTGTGTCTTTTATTCTCAGAGATAAAGGCATATGGAGGGAGGGCAGACATTCTGAGAGGAATGAACAAGTTGTGAATATTTCATCAAAATACTCTCAACTCTCAAGCTTTTCAGCCCAATATTCAATATAAGCTCCAAATATCTGGAATTCACTTCACCATTCGTCACATCACATCATCCATTTATTTGCTTCTAGTAATCTTACCTTATCTTTCCTAATGAAAAACAAAAGAAATCTGGGTTGCTGGAGTGATAAAAACATTAGAATAATTAAGAAAGGCCCCTACCGATGCAGATACATCGGAACCATACAACTCTAAAAGGATTGTTGGATTATCAATGCCTGAGTCAGCTGAATGATAATAAGATGCACTCTGTCTGTCTATAAGAAATGAGTGAGCCATGGCCAGTCTGTTCACCCCTGTGTGCAGCCCAATGACAGTAGTGGTTCCTGCTCTACCAGCCCTGCCGCTCTACTGCTCTGCTGGGCTCAGTTATGCAATGTGATTACTCCATCCATCCATCCATCCATCCATCCATCCATCCATCCATCCATCCATCCATCCATCCAGTGGGGTCTAACGAAGCTCTTGACGTGCACCGAGTGTGAGGGCTCAGGTGAAGTAGAGCGTTTGTTCTCTCAGTGCCCTCACTCTGCTGACGAGATGATCAGTTCAAATGGGCTCTGAGGGCGATGATTGAGCATAGTGCTAGGTCAACTCCTGCAGAAATGGGGCTGTGCTGTGGCACTGGAGCCACTCAGCAAGCATCAGGGCACAGATTAACTCCTGATTACATCATGTTGAGCCTTTCTCCCTCATGCCAAAACACACACGTACTGTACATACACTCCTACTGTCACACAAACCAATACACACTGAACTTTAGCGCACACTTTTAAAAAATCACATGCTGACCAGACGTCAGTTGATTTTGTCCACCCACACCAGACGTGATCAGGACACGCAGGTTGAAATATCAAAACGAGCTCTGAACCAACTATATTAATTTGGGGACAGGTCGAAAAGCATTAAACATTTATGGCAATTTAGCTAGCAAGCTTGCTGTTGCTAGCTAATTTGTCCTGGGATATAAACATTGGGTTGTTATTTCACCTGAAATGCACAAGGTCCTCTTCCACGACAATTAATCCACAGATAAAAGGGTAAACCGAGTTCGTTTCTAGTAATCTCTCCTCCTTCAGGCTTCTTCTTCTTCTTTGGACTTTATATGGCAGTTGGCAACCAACTTTAAGGTGCATTACCACCACCAACTGGACTGGAGTGTGGACATCAGTTCATCTTTCAATCACCCACGTGGGTATATGCTCCTAAAAACCAATGAGGAGATGGGAGAGGCGGGACTTGCAGCGTGTTTTAGCGTCACAAATAGAACCAAGTTCTATTTTAGCGCCTGGCTACGCAGACGCTCGTTGATGCGAGCGGTGTGGTCAGCATGTTAAAAAACACATCTGCATCCACCCACCCATGTACACTGACACACATGTACATTGGCTCACCAATAAAATAAATTGCCAGCTCTACAGATGGCTATATCGGTCTGCTAATACAGGACTAGTAAAGGCCCAGTGCACTACTTTTGTAAAACAATAAACATTATTTTATGATTCATATTTTATTTTAATACAGATTTCTTAGGGGGTTCTGCAGCACCCTTACTTCCTGTGGCTATGCTCACTTGGACAGGCAAAGACAAACATATACATTCAAACAAACCTTGTTGGTGAGAAAGGCTATTGAGAGCTCATATGCCTTTCTACTATTAGACAATCCCAGACTCTGCCTTCTGCTCTAACAATGCTAGATTTGCTCTGAGCAACCCTCAGAGTTGACTTTATCCACTTTCCATTATAGAAGGCCTTGTCATGTGAGGGGGAAAGATGCCTGTCCTTCCAGAGTTTCACCTACCAGGTCAGCCCATTTAGAGGAGTCCCGTTGAGAAATACTAGAACGAACGTTGATGCGTCACGATCCACACTAAGAGGATTAATTTGGGGTTAAAAGTACCTTATGGAGGCTGCCCACATTCTCTGAGGAGAACTGGAGCAGAGCTGCTGTTCTGAGAATGCCTCAACACTACAATATGGACACAGTTCCACAAACGTACTGGATTACATCTATACGAATTATCAGTTAGTCTGGAGGTTTTGTTTACACATTGATTGTATTCTCCCCCATTAGAGGAACTCGTTTTCCGTCGTCTGAACAAATGATGACCCACACGCAAACAGGCTATCAGATAATCATAAGACAGCCAGCGCCTGTGACTAATGGACACCTGTTTTTAATCAACAAGGGCTTGTTCAGTCAGTCTATTATGCTCGCCTAGGCCTATTTATTATGCCACAGACTTCCTGGACACAAATTATCTAAGGCTCCAAAGCCTAGCATTCTACCAGTAAATAAATACTAATGTCTTTTAGACAGCAGGAAAAAAACTGTCTGGCAAATGCTCTACAGCACCCAAAGAGATACCATTAGGCTGAGGGGAGTCCGATCAAATGAGGGCAAGGTGAAAAGATTCTGTCTCTTGGAACTAATAGAAGAAGCTCAGATTCTATAGGGTCATACCGCCACCTATTGGCCATGCGTGTTAGTGTGCTCACGTAGTCAAAGGCTGAATGGTAAAAAAAACATGGAATAGAAAACTAAATAGAGTTCAATGCAATTCTTTAAGCATAATGTGTTCAAAGCATTCGGTCATTTGCCTTGCTCTTGATCTTGATATTTCAAATGACACTGTGATATCAAGAGATAGAAAGAGGGAGGGAGAGGGGGAGGAAAACCACAGACAGACAGGCGGACAGACTGAAAAGAAGTGAGAGTGGAAGTGGGAGTGGTGGAGAGACAGGTCCTGCCCTGCAGGATTTTGTACCGAACTGAGAATCTGTGCAAACAGCTTCAACAAGTGGCCTAATCCCAGAGCCTTGTCCTCCGGGGGAGGTGGGGGGAGGAGGGGCTCCCTGGTATTTACCTGCTAGATTCTACAGCAAGCCATAAATCTACCCAGGGCCTCGCACGCTCCCCTCTTCCTCCACCGCTTCTTCCTCCTCCTCCTCCCTTTTCGTCCTCCGCATTGCTCTTCAACAATCCTCTCTCCATCCTCCCATCGAGTAAATCTATGTCTCTCTGTGTTTGTGTATCTCTGTAGCCCGGCTGGTTGTGTAATCAGTGGGAGGAGAGGGAGAGAGGGAGAGACACGATGTAATGGCTCCAGTCTAGTATGACTCAGGCAGTGTGCATCCCTGCCCCTGGGGGTAAGAACACAAAACACACAGCCAGTCCCACACATCCCCTCCTCTTGTAATTAGAGCATTCAGATGCTCACTTTCCCCCCTAACAGGCGCTCCCAGGTCCCCAGTCCCAGCCCAGCCCAGCTACACACAGCAGTAATAACCCCAATGACAGGGGGGACTGGAAACGCATTAGGAGATGCGTCTGGTTGGGGTTTTTCTTCTGAAGCCTGCCATGTGGGACGGGCTGGGATAGGAGTGGGCTGGGAGCGGGACGCCTCTCTATCATGAGAGGACTTGCAGAGCAGAGGGGGGAGAGTGGGCCCCTGTGCTGCTCTGTGCAGGGCCTACTCTGCTTTGCTCGTCTATGCTGCTGGCTGGGGAATGCGACACTGAAGAGAGGAGTCCAAACTGGACGACATGAATGGAGCCGGTGTCCCAGGGGGATTCCTCCACCACCTGTTCAAACAGCCAACGCTATCCTGAGGAAATGAAAACTTCCATTTTCACAGAGCTGCATGGATCCAGCACACCAAATCCCCCTCGCTAGTCGCAACAGCTCACTGTCTGCTGTTTCCACAGCTGTTCCTTGGCCGGCCTCACCGGGCCAGCTATCTGGAGATCTGGAGCCAACACAGAGCTGAATTGAAAACTTGAAGAGGGTGAAAATATAAACGTATAAAATGTCCCCAAATATTTCTTAGATTAAATACGTCTTTAGAATGCTGTGGGTAAACTAGAACAGCATGAGAATGGGAGAAATACGCCAGTTCCAATTCAATTATACATTTCTCCACCACCACACAGCCAAAGCTGATAGAAAAAGAGACCATTCAGCAGAAACTGAACTGAAGCTTTCATGAACCCGTTCAGCCTGTCTATGTATGTTCTTTAGGTCATAATCTGAAACGAGCAGTCTGGAGTGGTGGCATTCGTTTAAGGTCACCCCAGAGGACAGTGACAGCACGTGAACTGTGGTTGACCTCTGTCTTTTATTTTTCACTCAGCCTTTCACAGAGAGGAGAGCAGGGCCCAGATTCAAAAAACACTTCTTACGCAAAAACTTAAGAAACTTCTTAAGAAAGAAAAGAAAGACGTTCATAAAATAGTTCGTAAGTGCAATAGCTCATGAAGCTGGTTGAGAGAATGCCAAGCGTGTGCAAAGCTGTCATCAAGGCAAAGGGTGGCTATTTGAAGAATCTAAAATCTAAAATATATTTTGATTTGTTTAACACTTTTTTGGTTAATACATGATTCCATATGTGTTATTTCATAGTTTTGATGTCTTCACTATTATTCTACAATGTAGAAAATAGTAAAAATAAAGAAAAACCCTTGAATGAGTAGGTGTTCTAAAACTTTTGACCGGTAGTGTAGGTGGGCAAAATGCTTGAGGGAACTGGCCTGAATTGAGTGGTTCAGTTGTCCTTTCAGTTTAGTTATTATACTCTCTACACAGTACAGCCTGGTAGGAGCAAACAGCCCTCTCTGTCTGACTAAGACAGGCCCTGGCCTAACCCAACTTTCAGGAGTTCAACAGTCACCGTGCAGCGGTGGCATGCAGTCTCTTATCAGCAGCACATGCAGACGCTGCTCTGGCTGGCATCAAGCTAGGCAGGCTAGCTGGGTATGCTGCAGACTGAAGTAAACAACACCACCTTAACTGCTCCCATCACCATGGAGATACCCCGTCAGGACCAATCAAAACGCGAGACAACTGGGGCCAGGCTGTGAATGAGTGACATCAGCTATTTTATGAGCAGTTAATGTACCGACGCGTCTGTCTAGCCTCCCCCAGCTAGCTATACCGACGCGTCTGTCTAGCCTCCCCCAGCTAGCTAGCTAGTCCTCTACACAGCACCAGGCCTCCTGAATGACACCAGCCCTGAAACAAACAAGTCCTGCCTGCTGTCTGTCAGATAAGTCATGCTATTCTATGTTCTGCCCCCTTCTTTATACCAGAACCAGCCAAGGTGAAAGGGTCCTTCTGCAAAGGGCAAGGAACTGGCTGACGGGAGGATCCCAAATCAAAAGCCTTCTGTTATTTCCTACATGAATTGACAGCTGAGTGGCTCACTTATTTCTCAAGCTTCTACTGGAGACAGAAAATAATACCTTTGATGGTGGTCATAAATCATACCTTGTTATGTTAAATGTTCATGTGTCAAGAGATAAAATGTAAGCGTGTTAAATGAACTATGTACGTACGGGGAGAGTGAGTCAGCTGTTGTCTCATAAATCCCAGACAACACAAAAATGTATATAAAACAGGTACATAATCATCAAGACTAAGACAACCATCCAAAAGCTTGGCTATATTTGATTGACATTTTTTTGAGTCGATATAGAAGTCGTCCTTTTCGAATCAGAGCAGAGTTTGAGGCTGTGAGTGCAGACTGTGGCCACTAGAAGGCTCTCTACCCCTCTGCCACTGATGTTGCTCCAGACTAGCTGGACTGATGTCAAGAATGATCCTCACACATAGAGCCCAGAATCTCCCATCTTCTCCCTTTGGATAAAAACCATTCCTGTGAAAAACACACGGCTCTAACAGGTCGACTGAGGCTCCATTTAACAGGCGACAGCTTCAGTTACACATAAAATGCATTTTTCAGGGAGCATATAAATATTTTACGGTACTGCCACAGCTGGCACAAAACCACGTAAATCCCCTCTCACTTGTGAAAATATTTGCTAGAATATTCTACGCCTCGGCTTCACCTCGAACGTGCTCTCTGGCCACAACTTGCACGTTATGCAGGAACAGCACAGGGAACAGAAAGGTACAGGGAACAGCAACAGAACAACACGCAGACAGCACAGCCCTAGATATGATCTATGTGTAAAATCAGCATGTCTTACCAGCATCACAAGCAACACCTCAGCAGTAGGAAACAGCAAAACAAATAGACGGAGAGGAGCAACAAGGAACTCCACTTAACGTTTCAGCTCACTCCCTGCACAGACGTTAGTGACAAATGTATCTGCCATCACTGATTACAAGAGAGAAAGAGGTAGAAAGACTAAATGGGAGGGAGAGAGAGAGAGAGAAAATAGAGTTGGATATTTAAAGCCTTATTGCCGATCCCATGGGGCTAGGAGCAGAGAGGGCGTAATGCTCATGGTTGAGTTGGCCCATCATGAGCTCACTCACGCTTTTCCAAATTGTAGACAGGAAGCACCTGGGCCCAGGGGCCTGAGATTGGCCCTGCACCCAACCAACACTACACATCATCAGCCCAACTGGAAGGAATATATTATGTGGCTCTGTGGCCCAACAGCCAGCCTGCCTGGGCTGTGGGTAAACAAATATATATATATTTTTTATGTACGCACTCACTAACTGTAAGTCGCTCTGGATAAGAGCGTCTGCTAAATGACTAAAAATGTAAAATGTAAATACACCTCCCCCTCCCTTGCACAGAGCAGTGGCATGTGGATAATATTATTTTGCTGAGTTTGTACTGAGGATTTACCCCAGTGTTTTACCCAAAAGACTCAGACTTTCTGTTTCCATCTACGCGGACCGGCACCCCTGTCTCACTGGGACATTGCTCTGGCGGACCTGCCGGGCCAAGCCCTGGGTACTTTTCAGCCAGCATTTACATAACAATGGCAAATTGTGAACTTCAACACCTTCACAAAGCAATTGTCCTGAATGATGAGGTGGTTATTGATTCTGCTCGCAACAAGTCTTAGTGTCACTCTCCTGAAGGAAACACAATTACACTAGAGCTTGCAAGAAAGGCTATACTTGTGCATGTGACATTAAAACAGTAGAGCTTGTTTTGACATAAAACACTGGCGACCCACTGGTGTGGGGGAAAGTCTCAATTGAAAAGCACCACTTCATTCCTCCTCAGCCTTTGGGCAAAGGGAAAACAACATGTGGTAGCTATGCCCATTCAGAGCCAGCTTAATGCCTCCTCATACATCCAAACCCATTACTAAAATGAATTATGATTATTATGATTTTCCTCAACAAGAGTTGATGTCTTACTGTACTAGCTACCACTACTAAAGAGAGAAAAGCAGAAGCAAGGGTAGGCTGGTAATATGGACGACGTGGTTATGGCAGTCGTGCGTTGGGAGAAGCGCGGCGGCCGTGTGGCGGCTGGGTGGGAGCCTGGATGAGCAGGGCTGGCGGGCGCGCGCTTGGTTGAGTTTGGTGACTGTGTGGCTGCCCCCGCTGAGTACTATGGGGATCAGCGCTCAGCCACAGTAGCCAGAGGCAAGCTGCCCAAAGTAAACAGCTCATTCTGGGGACGGCTGAGCTGAGGAGCTAGCTGCTGTAATTATACTGGTGGTCATGAGAAGATGAATACGACCAAGAGGACGAGGGAAGGGCGGGAAGAGGGAGGAAAGGACTCCGACCGACAACGACCTCAATCTTTATCTGCTACAGATTCCCAAAAGAGGAGTTAACTGGGGGGACCAAAGGGGATAGGGACTGGGAGGGGAAGCCAGGTGGAGGGTGGAGAGAGTTCAGTTCACACTACTCTGTCTGCACTCTCAAGCCAAAGGCTTTTAGAACATTTTCAGTACACTTCCAGAGGCCCTTGGCAAATCATCTCAAACACTAGTGAGAGTAGGGTGCTGAAATGTGAAAGTTGGAGCAGAAAAAGGTCCAACAGTGGATTCTCTATTTCAAATACACCTTTCCTTGCTTTAATCAGAGCTTTTTCTCCTCCACGGCTTTCTAAACATGTGACCTCATATGGGTCTTGCTATAAACTAGGGTACCAGTGAGGATTTCCTACACTGGACAACTTGTTACAGCTGTTGATAAGTCACTGATAATAATCTGCAACAACATTTTTTTATGTCATACACATTAAGATATAAGGTGGATCATAGCTATATAAAATAAAATTCACGAGTTGATTTCAAATCCTTTATCATGGTTGGTGTCTTGACGGATTTGTCCAAAATCGTGTGACATAAAACATAACTTTTCTGTCCTTGCATTTATGGTAGTGTAAGGTGTCGTTATATCATATATTAAGCATTAATCAGTTAAATTAGACACTGAACTTGAACCCTATAAGAATCCTGGATCTAGCGGTCGGACAGTCTTCTCTATAGAGATCTCATGTTACGTGGTGAAAACAGTTTTCATGGGCACACAAATCCTAAATAATGTCTGCATTGCAAAATTGAATGCTTCTAACCGAAAGAATCACCTTACCTTCATACTTAAAACCTTAATCGATACCGTCATTAACGTAGTTCTTCAATAATTCTGCATAATATTTGTTGGATGCGCATTTGGTGTCCAGCTGATTAGTTATGCCGTGACATTTTCACACATCATAATCTGAGCCGGGCAGGAATTTTTCAAATGACAGTCAAGTGGCAAACAGCTGTTGTGATAGCGCATGCGATGCAACAACAGCCCAAGTGCTGGAAAAAAGGTATTCACGAGGAATGTCCAAAATATTTTGGTGTCTCATTCGTTGCACCGGTGAAGACAGTTGTGCCTGGATCCACGTTAGATCTAATATCCCATCGAATTGATGTTGATCATCTGTTGCTGTCTGCTTGATTTAGGCTCTCGGTAGATTTAACAGAGAATCAGGTCAACATTCACAAGGCCACAGGGCCAGACTGTTTAACAGGACGTGTACTCAGAGCATGCGCGGACCAGCTGGTAAGCGTCTTCACATTTTCAACCTCTCCCTGACCGAGTCTGTAAAACCTACATGTTTCAAGCAGACCACCATAATCCCTGTACCCAAGAAAGCGAAGGTAACCTGCCTAAATGACTACCGCTCTGTAGCACTCACGTCGGTAGCCATGAGGTGCTTTGAAAGGCTGGTCATGGCTCACATCAACACCATCATCCCGGAAACCCTAGACCCACTCCAAATCGCATACAGCCCCAACAGATCCACAGATGACGCAATCTCAATCACACTCCACACTGTCCTTTCCTTCCTGGACAAAAGGAACACCTATGTGAGAACGCTGTTCATTGACTACAGCTCAGCGTTCAACACCATAGTGCCCACAAAGCTCATCACTAAGCTAAGGACCCAGGGCAACCTCCCTCTGCAACTGGATCCTGGACTTCCTGGTAAGGGTAGGCAACAACACATCTGCCACGCTGATCCTCAACACGGGGGCACCTCAGGGGTGCGTTCTTAGTCCCCTCCTGTACTCTCTTTTCACCCATGACTGCATGGCCAAGCACGACTCCAACACCATCATTAAGTTTGCTGACGACACAACGGTGGTAGGCCTGATCACAGACAACAATGAGACAGCCTATAGGGAGGAGGTCAGAGACCTGGCAGTGTGGTGCTAGGACAACAACCTCTCCCTGAACGTGATCAGGACAAAGGAGATGATCATGGACTACAGGAAAAGAAGGGCCGAACACGACCCCATTCACATCAATGGGGCTGTAGTGGAGCGGGTCGAGAGTTTCAAGTTCCTTGGTGTCCACATTACCAACAAACTATCATTGTCCAAACACACCAAGAAAGTCGTGAAGAGGGCACGACAACGCCTTTTCCCCCTTAGGAGACCGAAAAGATTTGGCATGGGTCCCCAGATCCTCAAAATGTTCTACAGCTGCACCATCAAGAGCATCCTGATCGGTTTCATCACCACCTGGTATGGCAACTGCTCGGCATCCAACTGTAAGGCGCTACAGAGGGTAGTGCATACGGCCCTGTACATCAATGGGGCCAAGCTTCCTGCCATCCAGGACCTACAGTTGAAGTCGGAAGTTTACATACACCTTAGCCAAATACATTTAAACTCAGTTTTTCACAATTCCTGACATTTAATCCTAGTAAAAATTCCCTGTCTTAGGTCAGTTAGGATCACCACTTTATTTTAAGAATGTGAAATGTCAGAATAATAGTAGAGAGAATGATTTATTTCAGCTTTTATTTCTTTCATCACATTCCCAGTGGGTCAGAAGTTTACATACACTCAATTAGTATTTGGTAGCATTGCCTTTAAATTGTTTAACTTGGGTCAAACGTTTCGGGTAGCCTTCCACAAGCTTCCCACAATAAGTTGGGTGAATTTTGGCCCATTCCTCCTGACAGAGCTGGTGTAACTGAGTCAGGTTTGTAGGCCTCCTTGCTCGCACACGCTTTTTCAGTTCTGCCCACACATTTTCTGTAGGATTGAGGTCACTCCAATACCTTGACTTTTTTGTCCTTAAGCCATTTTGCACACAACTTTGGAAGTATGCTTGGGGTCATTGTCCATTTGGAAGACCCATTTGCGACCAAGCTTTAACTTCCTGATTGATGTCTTGAGATGTTGCTTCAATATATCCACATAATTATCTTTCCTTATGATGCCATCTATTTTGTGAAGTGCACCAGTCCCTACTGCAGAAAAGCACCCCCACAGCATGATGCTGCCACCCCCGTGCTTCACGTTGGGATGGTGTTCTTCGGCTTGCAAGCGTTCCCCTTTTTCATCCAAACATAATGATAGTCATTATGGCCAAACAGTTCTATTTTTGTTTCATCAGACCAGAGGACATTTCTCCAAAAAGTACGATCTTTGTCCCCGTATGCAGTTGCAAAACGTAATCTGGCTTTTTTATGGCGGTTTTGGAGCAGTGGCTTCTTCCTTGCTGAGTGGCCTTTCAGGTTATGTCGATATAGGACTCATTTTACTGTGGATATAGATACTTTTGTACCCGTTTCCTCCAGCATCTTCACAAGGTCCTTTGCTCTTGTTCTGGGATTGATTGGCACTTTTCGCACCAAAGTATGTTCATCTCTAGGAGACAGAACGCGTCTCCTTCCTGAGCGGTATGACGGCTGCATGGTCCCATGGTGTTTATACTTGGGTACTATTGTTTGTACAGATGAACGTGGTACCTTCAGGCATTTGGAAATTGCTCCCAAGGATGAACCAGACTTGTGGAGGTCTACAAAAAAAAATGTCTGAGGTCTTGGCTGATTATTTTGATTTTCCCATGATGTCAAGCAAAGAGGCACTGAGTTTGAAGGTAGGCCTTGAAATACATCCACAGGTACACCTCCAACTGACTCAAATGATGTCAATTAGCCTATCAGAAGCTTCTAAAGCCATGACATCATTTTCTGGAATTTTACAAGCTGTTTAAAGGCACAGTCAACTAAGTGTATGTAAACTTCTGAACCACTGGAATTGTGATACAGCGAATTATAAGTGAAATAATCTGTCTGTCAACAATTGTTGGAAAAATTACTTGTGTTATGCACAAAGTAGATGTCCTAACCGACTTGCCAAAACTATAGTTTGTTAAAAATAAATTTGTGATGTGGTTGAAAAACAAGTTTTAATGACTCCAACCTAAGTGTATTTAAACTTCTGACTTCAACTGTATATACTAGGTGGCCCAAAAAAGTATCAAAGACTCCAGTCACCCAAGTCATAGACTGTTCTCTCTGCTACCGCACGGCAAGCGGTACCGGAACACCAAGTCTAGGTCCAAAAGGCTCCTTAACAGCTTCTACCCCCAAGCCATAAGACTGCTGAACAATTAATCAAATGGCCACCCAGACTATTTGCATTGACCCCCCCCCCCCCCCCCCCCCCCCGCCCCCCTTTGTTTTCACACTGCTGCCACTCGCTGTTTTTATCTATGCATAGTCATAGTCACTTCACCCCGACCTACATGTACAAATTACCTCAACTAACCTGTACCACCGCACATTGACTCGGTACCGGTACCCCCTGTATATAGCCTCATTAGTGTTATTTTATTGTGTTACTGTTTTTATTTTTTATTTTATTTAGTAAATATTTTCTTAACTATATTTTCTTAAAAATGCATTATTAAGTAAGCATTTCACGGTTAGGTCTACACCTGTTGTATTTGGCGCATGTGACAAATAAAATGTGATATCATTTTATTTTATTTGATTCCTCTAAGTACACATATAGAACTGCATAAAAATCATTTTTTAATGTTGTTTCAAACCATTTTAAAATGTTGATCCCAATGTCACACATTTGCCCCATTATTTATAGAAAGACCCATATGCCTTAAAGGCCATGTGGGTTCAGGGAAAGGCTTAAGAGAAAATGCAAGTATCTCCAAACTAAACTGGAAGCAAACCTTCAAGGAAATGGGAATATAAAAAGTATCTGCAGACCTGCAAACCAGAACACTAAAGCATTTCTTCTTTTGTACATGTATGCTTTTCTGCTTGTCTATCTTCTTATTTTTGCCAGTGTAACTCTCAAGGAACCTGCGATGCTGGCCAATTAGCTATACAACTTCGTGCTGTGTTTTGCTAGCGCAGCACACGTACTGTATACCTTTGTCCAAACTCCATAGCAGCTAGACTGAAGGCTCTGTATCTTTTAAAGGGCTTCTACTTGTGTCCATTAAGAGTTATTCTTTAACTTCCAAGATTATTATTCTTTAACTTTAACTTGAAGTTTAATCTGAAATGAACTCTTAGAGTCATGACATTGTAATAATCATAGAATATGTAGTAGAACTTCCATGTTTTCCATCTTATGTTGGGGGAGGGGACGAGAGGATTCCATTCTGAATCCCCATCTCTGGAGGCATGCTGATTGGCTGCTGATGGGTTATTTGCGCCATTAGCCACCCAATGAGCATGCCAGGAGTTGAGCTACAGTAGGAAGTAGGGATCCATGTTTAGGCCACAGGAGCTCCACAGTGAATAAATAATTAACAATGGTAGCTACAGCTCTGCTGTACCAAATACTTTATCAATCAATCAATCTAATGTATTTATAAAGCCCTTTTTACATCAGCAGATGTCACAAAGTGCTATACAGAAACCCAGCCTAAAACCCCAAACAGCAGGCAATGCGGATGTAGAAGCATAGTGGCTAGGAAAAACAGCCTAGAAATGCAGGAACCTCGGAAGAAACCTAGAGAGGAACCAGGCTCGGAGGAGTGGCAAGTCCTCTTCTGGCTGTGCCGGATGGAGATTATAAGAGTACATGGCCATTAAAGCCAGATTGTTCTTCAAGATGTTCAAACGTTCATAGATGACCAGCAGGGTCAAATAATAATCACTGTGATTAGAGGGTGCAACGTTCATGCCTACTTCACCCAGATTGCATTTTATTATTGCAAAAAATAAGTAGTGTGTAGTTTCAGTAGTTAGTTACACCGCTACATGGCAAAAATGTAATTAACTACTGAAAACACTACCAAGATTTGAATTTAGTTCAACTACCACCAAGCTACTGCAACATTTAGTTACATTCAGAATCCCCCAACACTGGTCAACTACTTCAATGCTCGCCTTAAATGCCCTTCCTCTCCTTTGGTGTTAGTTAGGATGCCAGTCCCTGACCCTGCTCTTCCTCTGATCCACACATGGCCCTGACTGCAACCCGGCTCTGATTAACAAATTAACAAGCTCTTGAGCTGATCCTGGATCAGGTAGCGGTGCAGGAGTATGTGACCCTGACGCAGGGATGAAGTCTCCTTTATGTGCAGATTACACAGCATTTACTCCCTGAGCAGAAGGGATGTCAGGTGTGTCCCTACAGATTAGCACAAAGCTCCTGGTAATGAAAGAAAGGATACCCGGTGCTGCCTCTGGCGCCTTTGAAGTCAGACCTGTCTCCTCCTTCCTCCCCTCCCCTCCTTTCCCTCTCTTCCCCAGGATGGGAGGAGCCCCCAGAGGAGCTGGAGCCAGAGTCCAGTAGATACGGCCATGCTGAGATTAGCCCAACCTGGCCTGCACCCCTCTTCCTCTCTCTCCTCCTCTTAACTCTCTCTCTCCCTTTTCTTACTCTCCCTCTCTCTTCAATCCAATTCAAAGGGCTTTATTGGCATGGGAAACGCATGTTTACATTGCCAAAGCAACTGAAATAAATAATAAACAAAAGTGAAATAAACAAATCAGAAATGAGTAAACATTACACTCACAAAAGTAAAAAATAAAAATACATTTAAAAAGTGTAACGATGTGCAAATAGTTAAAGTACACAAGTTTCTATCCTTCACTCGCTTACACTTTCACCCAAATTTCTCTCACACCTTTTAATTGAAAGGTAGAAAGGAGCTCCAGCCTCCCTGACAGACAGGTTGGGAAGAGGTGGGGAGGAGGAGGACAGAGCCAGAGGTGTCCCTAATCTAATGGAACTCCCTCCTCTGGAAGTAGTCCAGTGATTTTATAAGGTCAGACTTGGAGGCTGGGCTCTGGCTGAGAAAGGTGGAGGTGCATACAGGGGGGAGGATGGCAGGGTTCTGGATGTATTATACAGACACACATGGGAGAGCAGAGCTTTTCTTCTACTGAGAGGGATAACCTGGCATGGAGAAAGGGTCAGAAATAGTTCTCCCTGGAACGCTCACAGACATTAAATAAGGATTTAAATGAAACTGTGTCGAAAACCATAATACGCCCCCCACAGAAATTCTGGTTTTACGTGTGGCTGTTGAAAGAACAAGCTAAGGACAAGCGAGGGAAAAACTCATATGTGATGAAACTCAAACGTAATTGAAAAGCCTGAAGCAGGAAAAACCTAGAGAGCTAAAGCTAGCAGCAGGAGAGAGGTAATAACCAGAGATGGAGAGGTGAAGTTCACTCCATGTCAGAGCCGAGGTTGGAGGCTTGTCTTGGAAACAGGGCGGACTGTCACTGATGGACACATCTGACGTCGCACTAACAAGAAGGGTTGAGACATTGCACTTGCATGTGCACACACACAATGTAAACTAAAGATAGGCTGTCTTGGTTCAAAACATGTATGAGTCTTGCCAACCCACCCCCACTTTCCTCTACCCTACCCTCCTCTTTAATGCCTTTCTCTTCTATTCTCTCCTGTCACCCTTCCAGCACCTATCCCTTCCTCTTTTAACGCAACTCCCAGCTGATTTCAAGAGTTTGTCCAGTGTTCCAATTAGTGACTTTCTTATTTAGGGAAAAGCACATTTTTTGAATCGCAACCCTCTGTAAAACTAATGCCCACGAAGTTGTATAGCTAATTGGCCAGCATCGCAGGTTCCTTGAGAGTTACACTGGCAAAAATAAGAAGATAGACAAGCAGAAAAGCATACATGTACAAAAGAAGACATGCTTTAGTGTTCTGGTTTGTAGGTCTGCAGATACTTTTTATATTCCCATTTCCTTGAAGGTTTGCTTCCAGTTTAGTTTGGAGATACTTACATTTTCCCTCCATCAATGGGACCTTACTCATCAAAACTGTTCGCTGCTCTGGCACCACAATGGTGGAACAAGCTCCCTCACGACGCCAGGACAGCGGAGTCACTCACCACCTTCCGGAGACACTTGAAACCCCACCTCTTTAAGGAATACCTGGGATAGGATAAAGTAATCCTTCTACCCCCCCCTTACCCCACCCCCCAAAATATTTATAATTGTAAAGTGGTTGCCCCACTGGCTATCATAAGGTGAATGCACCAATTTGTAAGTCGCTCTGGATAAGAGTGTCTGCTAAATTACGTAAATGTAAATGTAGATGAGTCACAGGGTAGTCTCTGGGGGATAGAGAATGTTCTGGAGAGGATTCATTTCTTCCAAGCAGCTGTCAGTGATTCGTAAAATACTCCTTGTCCATCACTTCCTATCCCATCCAGAATCTAGTGCTTGGACATCCAGGGCTCAACTCCCTGTATTCCCTCCATCAATGGGACCTTACTCATCAAAAGTGGGAGCTGCTGAAATCTGTGTTGCCCTGACTAACCCTAACCCCTCATCAACTCAGCCGATCAGCACTTTTCCCTCCCTCCCTGCCTGGCCGTCTGTGCTGCTGCTGGAGGTTGATTGAGGGACGAGAGAGAGAGAGAGCGAGAGAGAGCGAGAGAGAGCGAGAGAGAGAGAGAGAGAGAGAGAGAGAGAGGGGGAGCGAGAGAGAGAGAGAGGGGGAGAGGGTGGGCGTGTGAGAGAGTCAGAGAGTCAGAGAGGGAGGTTTTCTCAGGATAAACTGTGCCCATGAGGGCAGCAGATGGCATTGACTGGGTGAGGGGTGGGGGCTCATTATCTTTACTATCTGCACCGCTTGTCACATTATCCACCATGTCCTCCTCTTCTCCTCTCCTCCTGTTAACAGACCACTGCTCCTCCTCACTGGCCTCTGGTACAGTAGGCTGACACTGAGAACAGCATGAGATCCTCTGATCTACATTTTGAAGAGGTAGGGTTTCAGGTTGTTTTCGGAAGATGGGCAGGGACTCTGCTATCCTAGCTTCAGGGGGAAGCTGGTTCCACCATTGGGCTGCCAGGACAGAGAAGAGCTTGCACTGAGCTGAGCGGGAGCTGCCCTCCCGTATGGGTGAGAAGGCCAAGAGAACAGAGGTGGCATATTCGGGTTGGGGTGTAGGGTTTGAGCAAAGCCTGAAGGTAGGGAGAGGCAGTTCTCTTGCTGCTCCGTAGGTAAGTACCATCGTCTTGTAGTGGATGCGAGCTTCGACTGGAAGTCAGCGGAGTGTGCGGAGGAGAGCGATGATGTGGGAGAATTTGGGAAGGTTGAACACTAGGCGGGCTGCAGCGTTCTGGATAAGTTGCAGGGGTTTGATGGCACAAGCGGGGAATCCAGCCAACAGCGAGTTGCAGTAGTCCAGACAGGAGATGACATTACCAGGATTAGGACCTGCGCCGCTTCCTGTGTGAGGTAGGGTCGTACTCTACGGATGTTGTAGAGCATGAACCTGCAGGAGAGAGTCATTGCTTTGATATTTGCAGAGAACGACAGAGTGTTGTACAGGGTCACACCAAGGTTCTTTGTACTCTGGGATGGGGGACACCGTGGAGTTGTCAACCGTGATGGAGAGGTCTTGGAGCGGGCAGGCCTTCCCTCGGAGGAAGAGCAGCTCTGTCTTGTCGAGGTTGAGCTTGAGGTGGTGGGCCGAACATCCAAGCTGAGATATCTGCCAGGGACGCAGAGATGCATGTCGCCACCCCGCCACCCTGCAACCTAAAAATAAACATTCCAAGGACAGGCAACATTTTCACTTCTGTTCTCAGAACGTTTAAAAAACGTTTTTTTACCGGTCAGGAAAACAATTTGAAACCAAAAACCCCCAACATCCCACAACTTCCAAGCCACTAAATGTGCTAGCAGGGCAGTGACTAAAGTGGATACAGATACATTTTTCCTGGACATTACTAAAGCCGCAATACCAGGTCCAGACGACACAATGGGCTTAAACAATATGGAGTTGCCTCAGTTATTTTCTGACTGTGCTAAATATCACCCCCAGAACAAACAAGCACAGACAGGCCATATATTTATAAGAACTGTCCCAGTCAGGCTACAGCCACACTACCACAGTTTGTTTTAACATGGCAGCCAGTGGGCTCCGTAGCCTTAAGCCCTCCTCCTACCCAGCAGCCCCTACAATGGCAGCCTAGCCAGGTCCTCATAACCAAAATTAGGTTAGGAGACGTTCTGCAAATTTTGTTTGCCTGACAAGTATGTTTACGTCGACCTTGTAGAAAAATACACATTACAGAACATTTAGTTAAACAAATATACTAGTGGAGTCTCAGCTGCAGTATTCTGCTCTGCTGTACATTGATGAAATTGAGTGTTCAGTTAACAGGCTAGTGAACATGAATATGATCTCTCTCTCTCTCTCTCTCTCTCTGGTTGTGCATTGAGTGAGAGAGTGAGCAAGAGCGAGCGAGAGAGAAAAGAGCGAGAAAATAGAGCGAGAGAGCAAACGTATAAGCAAACCAACTTCAGAAATATTGGCCCTAAAGGATGTGTGGTCTGGGCAAAGTGGATGAAGGTTTGGAGCAGAAACAAAGTTGAAAGTGAGGCTCTATACTTCACAATGTGTGCTACTCCCCAGAACTGCTGGATGTCTGGCCGGCCCCTATAAAGAACCCAGATCAGATGCACTGTTTAATACTACGGCCTAAATAAACCCTCCAACCATGGTCTCTCTCCCAGTCTGAGTGATGCAGCTGTTTCTTCTTAGGACATTCAGTAAGAGCAAATCTAATGTGCGGTTTAACACTGTTGACGTCAAGCAAAACAACCAGAGCAAAGATAGAAAGGCCTGACTCAGTTCAGACTCCCTGGCCTTTATTTCCTGGAGTGGTAAATCAGAGGCCCAACTGAGTCCTCGTCATGATGGCGGTCATATTTTCTTCCTCTGCCAGACCTGGAACAGAAGGAGTGCTCCTATCACCAGCTCCCCAACTTCCTGCTGCTTCTCTACACTCCCAGGAAGAGGCTGGGTTACGTAAGCAGGCGGGGGGGGGGGGGGGGGGATTGGCGTTGGGATGGGGGGTGTCTGGTGGAGGGGTGTCGTCTGTCTGCGTGTTTTTGAGTGGTCCGTCTGTCCGTCCAAGCCCACTCCCCCCAGTGACCAAGCCCATCCCTCCCAGTGACCTGGTGGCCCCGGGCCCCTCTGATCGACACGGCTACTGCTTTCACACCAAACACTGCAGTCATGGCCCAGCCTCACTCCTCTCTTTTGAAGTCCTCTCGAAGGTTTACCTCCCTCCCTCCCTCTCTCCCTCCTGAAGCCCAAAGTATCCCCCACAGCAGGATTAGAGCAGCCAGCCAGCCAGTTTCCCAGGTGCTATTACCCTTGTAGTAATCACAGACACACTGGAAGTTACTCTTTAGCCAGGATTATGCAAAGGAGTAAGTCAATATAGGTTAAGTCTCTATTATCACTAAGCCAATACTGCGAGCACTAAATTGTGGGCAGAAAATGGCTCCTTTTTTCATGGCAGCATAATGGAGAGGAGAGAGGAGATAGCATCGCATTGCACCAGTAATCAGGGGCATGATTTGACTGACACACTGGATTACTCCATGATAGAGAGGTTGGGGAATGCGAGCTCACCACTAACAATTCTTAAAAGCAGCCCGACTCAAGGGGCTGTCAAAACAACAAGTATCCAAAAAGGATATCACACACATACCTGCACAGGGGGAGAGAAAGAGAATGGGGGGATCCGCACTGTGACACTCTACTTACATGGCAGATCACAAAGGCTTTAAGAGAGGGCAGTCTTTCTTACCTGCGGGAGAAAGAAAGAAAAAAGAGAGAGGGAGGAATATGTTAATACTTTGCACGTTATTTGACAGTGAGGCATGTACAGTAATTGGAGTGTGTCAGGACAGGCTGTAGGTTTTGTTCATTATTTAGAGTGGTGAGGCCTGCGGTAAGAGGGTGAGCTGTTGGCCTTATTTGGTGCTGAGTGTGGGTGTCTCTGTTTAATAACACAGTGCCTGGGCTGGTCTCAGCTGGTCAGGCAGCCTGACAGGCAGCAGAGTCTCCCCCAGAGTTCACTCTTATCTACAGGCTACTCATCATCCCACACATAGGCATACATTCTAACACCAGACAACACACACTTTACATACATACACAGACATATACACTACATGGCCAAAAGTATGTGGACACAGCTCGTCGAACATCTCATTCCAAATCATGGGCATTACTGTGGAGTTGGTCCCCCTTTTGCTGCTATAACAGCCTCCACTCTTCTGGGAAGGCTTTCCACCAGATGTTGGAACATTGCTGTGGGGACTTGCTTCCATTCAGCCACAAGAGCATTAGTGAGGTTGGGTACTGATGTTGGGCGGTTAGGCCTGGCTCGCAGTCAGCGTTCCAACTCATCCCAAAGGTGATCGATGGGGTTGAGGTCAGGGCTCTGTGCAGGCCAGTCAAGTTCTTCCATACCGATCTCGATAAACCATTTCTGTATGGACCTCGCTTTGTGCACAGGGGGCATTGTCATGCTGAAACAGGAAAGGGCCTCCACCAAACTTTACAGTTGGCACTATGCATTGGGGCAGGTAGCGTTCTCCTGGCATCCGGCAAACCCAGATTCGTCAGTCGGACTGCCAGATGGTGAAGCGTGATTCATCACTCCAGAGAACGTGTTTCATCACTCCAGAGAACGTGTTTCCACAGCTCCAGAGTCCAATGGTGGCGAGCTTTACACCCCTCCAGCCGACGCTTGGCATTGCACATTGTGATCTTAGGCTTGTGTGCGGCTGCTCGGCCATGGAAACCCATTTCATGAAGCTCCAGACTAAAAGTTATTGTGCTGACGTTGCTTCCAGAGGCAGTTTGGAACTCCGTAGTGAGTGTTGCAACCAAGGACAAATGATTTTTACGCACTACGAACTTCAGCACTCGGCAGTCCCGTTCTTTGAGCTTGCGTGGCCTACCACTTCGTGGCTGAGCTGTTGTTGCTCCTAGACATTACCACTTCACAACAACAGCACCGGGGCAGCTCTAGTAGGGCAGAAATTTGACAAACTGACTTGTTGGAAAGGTGGCATCCTATGACGGTGCCACGTTGAAAGTCACTGAGCTCTTCAGTAAGGCAATTCTACTGCCAATGTTTGTCTATGGAGATTGCATGGCGGTGTGATCGATTTTATACACCTGTCAGCAACGGGTGTGGCTGAAATAGCCAAATCCACTAATTTGAAGGGGTGTCCACATACCTTTGTATATATAGTGTAACATTTTCATATGACTATAATGTATGCAATTATACCATTGGGGATCTTCCCTATTTTAGACAGGGTGGTCCTCTTCTTCATTCAACATGTCCGCATGTAGATGCGTCTGAAAATAAGCTAGTTCTACAGTTACTAAACACGTCCTTTAGTTCAACTAGTTCAGGTTCTGTCCATAACTTTGTTAGATAGCTGGATGTTATCAATACAATACACCATTAGATAATGGGGGAGGATAAAGTGTTGACCCCAGCATGGAAGACCGTAAAGGCAGCTAATGGGAGAGAGCAGATCCAGAACAATCTCTCCTGAAATCAGCAGTAGACGGACTGGGAGTGAGGTCATGTCCACAAATGTGAGCGAGTGTGTGTGTGTGTGTGTATCCTGTTATCGCTAGAATGGCGCCGGAGGGGATGGCTGACGTTTTATGGACTCTTAACCAACCGTGCTATTTTGTTTGTTTTATCGCATCGTGTGTAACTTATTTTGTACATAATGTTGCTGCTACTGTCTCTTATGACCGAAAATAGCTTCTGGACATCAGAACAGCAATTACTCACCTTGAACTGGACTAATAATTTTTCTTTAATGAGTCGGACGAGAGGGATTTGCTCCAGACACCCGTCATTCGCAGTAGAAAGAAAAGGAGATATCGCAGAAGGAGATTGGCAACGAGCAGCTAATCTGCCTTTGCCATCGATACTATTGGCCGACGTACAATCGCTTGATAATAAAGTGGGCGAAATACAAGCACGTATATCCTACCAACAGGACATTAAAAACTGTAATATCTTATGTTTCACGGAGTCGTGGCTGAATGACGACATGAATAACATACAGCTGGAGGGTTATACACTGTATCGGCAGGATAGAACAGCAGCCTCTGGTATGACAAGGGGTGGCGGTCTATGAATATTTGTAAACAACACTGGTGCACGATATCTAAGGAAGTCTCGAGGTTTTGCTCGCCTGAGGTATAGTATCTCATGATAAGCTGTACACCACACTATTTACCAAGAGAGTTTTCATCTATATTCTTCGTAGCTGTCTATTTACCACCACAAACCGATGCTGGCACTAAGACCGCACTCAATGAACTGTACACAGCCATTAGCAAATAGGAAAACGATCATCCAGAGGCGGCGCTCCTAGTGGCCGGGGACTTTAATGCAGGGAAACTTAAATCTGTTTTACCTCATTTCTACCAGCATGTTAAATGTGCAACAAGAGGGAAAAAAACTCTAGACCATTTTTACTCCACATACAGAGACGCGTACAAAGCTCTCCCTCCATTTGGCAAATCTGACCATAATTCTATCCTCCTGATTCCTGCAAAAACTAAAGGAGGAAGCACCAGTGACTCTGTCAATAAAAAAGTGGTCAGATGAAGCAGATGCTAAGCTACAGGACTGTTTTGCTAGCACAGACTGGAATATGTTCCGGGTTTCTTCCGATGGCATTGAGGAGTACACCACATCAGTCACTGGCTTCATCAATAAGTGCATTGATGACTTCGTCCCCACAGTGACTGTACGTACAGTGAGGGAAAAAAGTATTTGATCCCCTGCTGATTTTGTATGTTTGCCCACTGACAAAGACATGATCAGTCTATAATTTTAATGGTAGGTATATTTGAACAGTGAGAGACAATAATAACACAAAAATATAGAAAAACACATGTCAAAAATGTTATAAATTGATTTGCATTTTAATGAGGGAAATAAGTATTTGACCCCTCTGCAAAACATTACTTAGTACGTGGTGGCAAAACCCTTGTTGGCAATCACAGAGGTCAGACGTTTCTTGTAGTTGGCCACCAGGTTTGCACACATCTCAGGAGGAATTTTGTCCCACTCCTCTTTGCAGATCTTCTCCAAGTCATTAAGGTTTTGAGGCTGACGTTTGGCAACTCGAACCTTCAGCTCCCTCCACAGATTTTCTATGGGATTAAGGTCTGGAGACTGGCTAGGCCACTCTAACTCTAATGTGCTTCTTCTTGAGCCACTCCTTTGTTGCCTTGGCCGTGTGTTTTGGGTCATTGTCATGCTGGAATACTCATCCACGACCCATTTTCAATGCCCTGGCTGAGGGAAGGAGGTTCTCACCCAAGATTTGACGGTACATGGCCCTGTCCATCGTCCCTTTGATGCGGTGAAGTTGTCCTGTCCCCTTAGCAGAAAAACACCCCCAAAGCATAATGTTTCCACCTCCATGTTTGACGGTGGGGATGGTGTTCTTGGGGTCATAGGCAGCATTCCTCCTCCTCCAAACACGGCGAGTTGAGTTGATGCAAAAGAGCTCCATTTTGGTCTCATCTGACCACAACACTTTCACCCAGTTCCCCTCTGAATCATTCAGATGTTCATTGGCAAACTTCAGACTGGCCTGTATATGTGCTTTCTTGAGCGGGGGGACCTTGCGGGCGCTGCAGGATTTCAGTCCTTCACGGAGTAGTGTGTTACCAATTGTTTTCTTGGTGACTATGGTCCCAGCTGCCTTGAGATCATTGACAAGATCCTCCTGTGTAGTTCTGGGCTGATTGCTCACCGTTCTCATGATCATTGCAACTCCACAGGGTGAGATCTTGCATGGAGCCCCAGGCCGAGGGAGATTGACAGTTATTTTGTGTTTCTTCCATTTGTGAATAATCGCACCAACTGTTGTCACCTACTCACCAAGCTGCTTGGCGATGGTCTTGTAGCCCATTTCAGCCTTGTGAAGGTCTACAATCTTGTCCCTGACATCCTTGGAGAGCTCTTTGGTCTTGGCCATGGTGGAGAGTTTGGAGAGTGGACATTTATTTGTCAGTGGGCAAATGTACAAAATCAGCAGGGGATCAAATACTTTTTTACCCCAACCAGAAGCCATGGATTACAGGCAACATCAACACTGAGCTAAAGGGTAGAGCTAACGCTTTCAAGGAGCGGGACTCTAACCCGGAAGCTTATAAGAAGTCCTGCTATGCCCTCCAACGAACCATCAAACAGGCAAAGCGTCAATACAGGACTAAGATTGAATTGTACTACACCGGCTCCGACGCTCGTCGGATGTGGCAGGGCTTGCAAACTATTACAGACTACAAAGGGAAGCACAGCCATGAGCTGCACAGTGACACGAGCCTACCAGATGAGCTAAATTACTTCTATGCTCACTTCGAGGCAAGTAACACTGAAACATGCATGAGAGCATCAGCTGTTCCAAACGATTGTGTGATCACGCTCTCCGTAGCCGATGTGAATAAGACGTTTAAACAGGTCAACATTCACATTGATGAATGATTACCAGGACGTGTACTCCGAGCCTGCACTGACCAACTGGCAAGTGTCTTCACTGACATTTTCAACCTCTCCCTGTTTGAGTCTGTAATACCAACATGTTTCAAACAGACCACCATAGTCCCTGTGCCCAAGAACATTTTTATTTCACCTTTATTTAACCAGTTAAGCTAGTTGAGAACAAGTTCTCATTTACAACTGCGACCTGGCCAAGATAAAGCAAAGCAGTGCGATAAAAACAACAACACAGAGTTACATATGGGGTAAACAAAACATAAAGTCAAAAATACAACAGAAAATATATATACAGTGTGTACGAATGTAGTAAGTTATGGAGGTAAGGCAATAAATAGGCCATAGTGCAAAATAGTTACAATTTCGTATTAACACTGGAATGATAGATGTACAAAAGATGATGTGCAAATATCTGGGTACTGGGGTGCAAATTAGCAAAATAAATAACAATATGGGGATGAGGTAGTTGGATGGGCTAATTACAGATGGGCTGTGTACAGGTGCAGTGATCGGTAAGCTGCTCTGACAACTGACGCCTAAAGTTAGTGAGGGAGATAAGAGTCTCCAGCTTCAGAGATTTTTGCAGTTCGCAGCAGAGAACTGGAAGGAATGTCGGCCAAAGGAGGTGTTGGCTTTGGGGATGACCAGTGAGATATACCTGCTGGAGCGCAGACTACGGGTGGGTGTTGCTATGGTGACCAGTGAGCTAAGATAAATGTAAATAAGGCGGGGATTTGCCTAGCAGTGATTTATAGATGACCTGGAGCCAGTGGGTTTGGCGACTTAGGTAACCTGCCTAAATGACTACCGACCTGTAGCACTCACGTCTGTAGCCATCAAGTGCTTTGAAAGGCTGGTCATGGCTCACATCAACACCTTTATCCCAGAAACCCTAGACCCACCCTAATTTGCATACCACCCCAAACAGATCCACAGATGATGCAATCTCTATTGCACTCCACACTGCCCTTTCAAAACTGGACAAGAGGAACACCTATGTGAGAATGCCATTCATTGACTACAGCTCACCATAGTGCCCTCAAAGCTCATCACTAAGCTAAGGACCCTGGGACTAAACACCCCCCTCTGCAACTGGATTCTGGACTTCCTGACGGGTCGCCCCCAGGTGGTAAGGGTAGGTAACAACACATCCGTCTCGCTGATCCTCAACACGGGGGCCCCTCAGCAGTGTGTGCTCAGTCCCCTCCTGTACTCCCTGTTCACTCATGACTGCATGGCCAGGCACGACTCCAACACCATCATTAAGTTTGCCGACGACACAACAGTGGTAGGCCTGATCACCAACAACGACGAGACAGCCTATAGGGAGAAGGTCAGAGACCTGGCCGTGTGGTACCAGAACAACAACCTCTCCCTCAACGTGATCAAGACAAAAGGAGATGATTGTGGACTACAGGAAAAATAAGAGGACCGAGCACGCCCCCATTCTCATCGACAGGGCTGTAGTTCAGGTTCCTTGGTGTCCATATCACCAACAAACTAACATGGTCCAAGCACACCAAGACAGGGACTAAGGAGACTGAAAAGATTTGGCATGGGTCCTCAGATCCTCTACAGCTGCACCATCGAGAGTATCCTGACTGGTTGCATCAATGCCTGGTATGGCAACTGCTTGGCCTCCGACCGCAAGGGACTACAGAGTGTAGTGCGTACGGCCCAGTACATCACTGGGGCCAAGCTTCCTGCCATCCAGGACCTCTATACCAGGCGGTGTCAGAGGAAGGCCCTAAAAATTGTCAAAGACTCCAGCCACCCTAGTCATAGACTGTTCTCTCTACTACTGCGCGGCAAGCGGTACCGGAGCGCCAAGGCTAGGTCCAAGAGGCTTCTAAACAGCTTCTACCCCCAAGCCATAAGACTCCTGAACATCTAATCAAATGGCTACCCAGACTATTTGCATTGAATATGACACACATGATACTGCATATATGGCTGGTTTGGCTGTATCTGGCCCTCAGACTCTTTACTGACATAGAATATGGATAACTACTTAATAGGCCCAGGACGATACCAGTGTCATGGCAAGGAAACAAAATATGGTGATGGAAACAAACAATATATTGTCATCCAGAGTCACATTTATTTATTTACCAAGCTATAGCACACAATATTTTACATACAGTACTGCAAGTTTTTAAAGGACCAGAGAGTTTTGTCTGCTTCGTGTTTTCATTTTTTCCTTGGAAAAAATATTGCCATACTGGTATCGTCACAGTCCTACTAAATACCTTTTAATGACAGGTGAAAAGACACCCTGTCCAATCCAACGCCTGATTCACATAAGGTGAACAGTGCATATGTCAGATAAGGATAAAGTAAAGTGCATCAGGTACAGAGAGCCAACTACATGTAAAATTAGATTACTTTAGGTGTAAATCAACAACTATTTGATTAAAACCCTGTAGTAGGAGTTATAGGAGGGGAGGTAGGGGTGGAAGGAGGGAGGGAGGGGAGGGAGGATGAGAGGGAAGGAGGGAGAGACATGAATGGACAGCCTGGACTGCCATTGATGATCAGTGGCTGGAATGTATGCACTCACTACTGTAAGTCGCTCTGGATAAGAGCGTCTGCTAAAAGGCCAAAATAATGTACAAAATGTAAAATGGAATGAGGCAGGCCTCAGGCTCGCGATACACATCTGTCCACAGGTTTAAATTTAGACTGGATCCCAGTCTCCAGTCCTCCTCTCACAGCCAGTCCGTCAGAACAGAGCAGCCATCAAGGACTACATTATCATTCCTACCGTCTCACCAAGGAAGACACTGCTCCTATACAGGACATATACTGGAGCAGAGCTGAAGCTCACGAACGTTGTGCACTTTTGCCCTGTGATTTAAAGACTGTGGTTCAAGGAGTGTTTCAGCTATTTACTGGAAGTATGTATGTATCCACCCTGAACAGACTTAGACCCTATATAAAATATCAGACCATATAGTAAACTCAGCAGCCAGGAACACAACCTACAGTTGAAGTTTACATACACCTTAGCCAAATACATTTAAACTCAGTTTTTCACAATTCCTGACATTTAATCCTCGTAAAAATTCCCTGTCAGATCAGTTAGGATCACCACTTTATTTTAAGAATGTGAAATGTTAGAATAATAGTAGAGAGACTTATTTATTTCAGCTTTTATTTATTTTATCACATTCCCAGTGGGTCAGAAGTTTACATACACTCAATTAGTATTTGGTAGCATTGCCTTTAAATTGTTTAACTTGGGTCAAACGTTTCAGGTAGCCTTCCACAAGCTTCCCACAATAAGTTGGATGAATTTTGGCCCATTCCTCCTGACAGAGCTGGTGTAACTGAGTCAGGTTTGTAGGCCTCCTTGCTCGCACATACTTTTTCAGTTCTGCCCACAAATCTTCTATAAGATTGAGGTCAGGGCTTTGTGATGGCCACTCCAATACCTTGACTTTGTTGTCCTTAAGCCATTTTGCACACAACTTTGGAAGTATGCTTGGGGTCATTGTCCATTTGGAAGACCCATTTGCTACCAAACTTTCACATCTTGACTGATGTCTTGAGATGTTGCTTCAATATATACACATAATCTTCCTCCCTCATGATGCCATCTATTTTGTGAAGTGCACCAGTCCCTCCTGCAGCAAAGCACCCCCACAGCATGATGTTGCCACCACCGTGTTTCACGGTTGGGATGGTGTTCTTCGGCTTGCAAGCATCCACCTTTTTCCTCCAAACATAACGATGGTCATTATGGCCAAACAGTTCTATTTGTGTTTCATCAGACCAGAGGACATTTCTCCAAAAAGTACGATCTTTGTCCCCATGTGCAGTTGCAAACCGTAGTCTGGCTTTTTTATGGCGGTTTTGGAGCAGTGGCTCTTCCTTGCTGAGCGGCCTTTCAGGTTATGTCGATATATGACTTGTTTTACTGTGGATATAGATACTTTTGTACCTGTTTCCTCCAGCATCTTCACAAGGTTCTTTGCTGTTGTTCTGGGATTGATTGGCACTTTTTGCACCAAAGTACGTTCATCTCTAGGAGACAGAACGCGTCTCCTTCCTGAGCGGTATGACGGCTGCATGGTCCCATGGTGTTTATACTTGGGTACTATTGTTTGTACAGATGAACATGGTACCTTCAGGCTTTTGGAAATTGCTCCCAAGGATGAACCAGACTTGTGAACAATTTTTTTTCTGAGGTCTTGGCTGATTTCTTTTGATTTTCCCATGATGTCAAGCAAAGAGGCACTGAGTTTGAAGGTAGGCCTTGAAATACATCCACAGGTACACCTCCAATTGACATCAGAAGCTTCTAAAGCCATGACATCATTTCTGGAATTTTCCAAGCTATTTAAAGGCACAGTCAACTTAGTGTATGTAAACTTCAGACCCACTAGAATTGTGATACAGTGAATTATAAGTGAAATAATCTGTCTGTAAACAATTGTTGGAAAAATTACTTGTGTCATGCCCAAAGTAGATTTTGGTGTCTTGCCAAAACTATAGTTTGTTAACAAGAAATTTGTGGAGTGGTTGAAAAACGAGTTTTAATGACTCCAACCTAAGTGTATGTAAACTTCCGACTTCAACTGTATCTCCATCTAAAGTTCATATTCAGATACATTTGACTGCATTCAATCATGAAATGTAAGTACAACAATATTATAGTGAGACCTCAAATCAACAAATACAACATGATTACAGATCAGAACCTAAGGGTTCATTCTTGGAGATACTCGGTCTTCTGCATCAAAGAATAGGGGATAACATATCTGTTTACAAGCCATTACTCACTTCCTTTCTTACAAGCCTGTGGTCCATGTCGTCTTATCTATTCTATAATTGTGCCTTATAATACAGGCCAGATAAGGATGAGTGAAGTCGGGACGTCGCTTCTCATGTAAACATTTCTATGTGATTTGGCTTTTATCTAACCTTGCTTTTTCTCAGTGTGTGTGTGTGTGTGTGTGTGTGTGTGTGTGTGTGTGTGTGTGTGTGTGTGTGTGTGTGTGAGCAGAGGATCCCTGGTCTTGTCTTAGAGCGAGACACAACACCACAGACAGTGAGCACTGAGCAGGCGATGCAGCTGTTTCTCTGCGGCCACAGAGGGGAGCTTTTAATTGAATGTGAATGCAGAGGAAGAGGCTACAGAGACACGCACTGGGCCCTCAGTGGGGGAGGAGGGGAAGCTCCGGTCTCATCCAAAACCCCTTTGTGTCGCCCCCTCACCCCTCCTCACCCCACACATCACATGCCTCTAATTACTCGCCATGGGAATGCTGGGAAAACAACAACAACAAATCATTGTCATGTTCAAAGATCTCTGCTAGTTTTGAACGACTGCCATCACATTAAGGGGATAGAGGAGGGAGTACAGTACATGGAAATGTAATGGATGTGTGTGTGTAGTGCACAGAGTTGTACTCAGGTGTGATGAGCGATGGCACGCCCTATTGCTGGTTTGAGCAGGATAGGATGGGATGGGAGGCACTGTCGTTGATCTACACTGGGTGAAAATGTATGCACTCACTAACTGTAAGTCGCTCTGGATAAGAGCGTCTGCTAAATGACTAAAAATGTAAATGTAAAATGTGTTTTAGAAGGCCTGTCTATTTATTAAAACAGCAGTAATTCTGTGATAACTCAATAAGGGGTCTGTGTAGACAACGTGACGTAACAGTGGGCCTCAACCTCTCTGTTACCTACCTCCCTCCCTCCCTCTCTTTCTATCTCTGGGGTATGGCCTGCACTTCAATGGAAAACATTGAATGAGGAGGAGATGGAAAGCCAAGAGTAGGGTTATTTTTCGATTGAGTACAGCCTGGTAGATAGTCATATGGGTTTGATTCGAGCTCTGCTGTAGGTAAGAGGCGGGGAAAAGGAGGTACATAGTAATCAGCCTCAAATAACCAAACTCAAAATCATGACTTAGACCCCTGATTTAATGTCTTTGCGGTGTGGGGATAAGGTACTCTCTTTAAGTGGTCGACAGTGTGTTGCCTGCATACACACTCTCTTACTGGGTAAAATGCTGAGCAACAGTCATGTTTTCTTTCTTTCTGAAATGTGGGACTGTTTAAAGTCGCTGATGAGCTCAGTCTGTTCAAACCCTCAGTCCCCCTCACCCTCACACACACACACACACACACACTCGCTCACAGACACACACACACACACACGCTCACACACAAACCCACACACGCTCGCTTACACATACGCTCACACACACACACGCCCACACACACACACACACACACACGAGACTGTGTGAAAAGAAAAGCACACATCCCCAGTGTTCCTCGTCACTGATAGCCCTTGAGACAGAGCACCTTTTCACAGCACTTACTCAGACTAGCAGTTTAACTGCTCTGGGCCATGGCAGTGGTGTGAGGGCCAGAGGCACGTAAACCCTAGACTACAATGCACAGACTGACCAGAGTGCACGCTTCTGTCATTCAAAGCTCTTTACAACCCTGTTCCCACAAGCCACAGAGCAGTGCTGGGAAACAATATGCTGGCATCACTCACACTCAGTCAACCTCAGCTCAGTACAGCCAAGCGGATAGTATATGGCACTACAGCACAATAAATACATGAAATCACAAGAATACTGTACTGTTCACTCAAATAATATTGTCATGCACTTTCTTATGATACAATTCATCACGTTAAATGAGAAGGAATCACGAAAAAGCACACCTCAAATCTGTAAACATTCTGAATGATTTCCCAGCCTGTAGCGTAACAAAGCAAAATGTCTAGCAAAAAGCCTTAACACTACTACTTCGTTTGGCTGTTTTTGTGTTCTTTCAAATTGCATCTGGAGATGTTTAAATGTCATTAAAATATGTGCTCGGTGAACTGGCGGGGCTCAAATTACTGCCCAAAATGGCCGGAGAACCATGGATGCAATATGAGCTATTGAGCTTCACTGCACACAGCCTCTGATGGAGACACCTCCCACATCTTTATCAGTCCCCATTTACTCTCCTATAGTGTTTTTGGGGAGTGAGATGACAAGGACTTTTATTCACAAACGTATGTGACAGTCAAGAGTGAAGAGAGAGGAGGTGGAAAGATGAGAAAAAGAGGGGAGGAAGCCTCAGAGAACTCTGTGAGTGTCTGTGTGCAGCCCGTGCCAAGAAAAACAAGGCCTGAGCAAGAGTCATGGCAGGAAACAGCCTCCTCTGGGGGAGGGGTGGGGGTCCACAGCCATGAAGAGAGAGAGAGAGAGAGAGAGAGAGAGAGAGAGAGAGAGAGAGAGAGAGAGAGAGAGAGAGAGAGAGAGAGAGAGAGAGAGAGAGAGAGAGAGAGAGAGAGAGAGAGAGAGAGAGAGAGAGAGAGAGAGAGAGAGAGAGAGAGAGAGAGAGAGAGAGAGAGAGAGAGAAACAGAGAGAGAGAGAAACAGAGAGAGAGAGAAACAGAGAGAGAGAAAGAGACAGAGAGAAAAAGAGAGATGACATCCCACATCTCTACTAACCCCTCTCCAATCCTCACATGAGACATGACACTATTCACCATACTCTTAATGTGCAGATGATGGCACACACTTTGAACCATCAACACAGATTTGGGCGCCTAGCAGAGTGCCCAAGCAGATCTCTGTGCCATCAGAAGGTCAGCTCAGTTCAGGCTGCCTCTCTCTCCACTAGCAAGGCCAATATCTGCATCTGGATCACAAGTCCTCCACAACAGAGCCAGAGGGACATTACTCACCACACATGCTGGTAATTAGTGCTGGATAGCCTGTTTTGAGGCTTAAACTTACTTTCTTTAACTTACAATATGCCACACAGTAGTATTGGTATGTAAAGTACTTAACATCCTATTTGTCATTGGTGTGATTCTGATACAGTGGAGCAGTACACTTGTAAAGACAGCAACTGCTAGGGTGCTCTCTGGACTGGGGGATAATAAACACTAGCAATCTGTTGATGCTTTTGTCTCCAGCCAATCTCTGATGTAGCAAACAGGAAATAGAGAAACTGGACACCTGAAGAGGAAAACAACTCTCATTAAAGGGGCCATGTTGTACTCCAGACTCAGTGTTTGTAAGGTGTGTTCGCCTCACCAACAGAACATATAAAGACAGCAGCAGAGGCTGGCTACTTGGCCAGTGAACGTAAACACGGCCATGTTTCCTTTAGCTCACATCCAGGTCTTACCCACCACCCAGCCCCATCTGTCCACCACAGCCCCCTCCATCCCCCCTCCACACTGGATGACTCAAAGGTGGAAGTAATGATGCCAGATGTGACCAATCAGGCTGATAAAGAGAGGGGTCTGCTGTGGCCCAACACACAGCTGTGGTTGCAGCTGTGCACTCCTTCAACCCTGTCTGCCTGGGCTCAGTCCTACCTACCTACCTCCCTCCTTCCCAGTGTAACCTTGGCCAGTACGCTTCTCCACTGCTCTCTCCTTCTCTCTCTACGTCTCCTTTCTCTCTCCATCATTCTCCTTCCCCTGAGCTCAACACAAGTCTGCTCAACACATTAGCAAAATATCACATTCTGACAGCAGGTTTAGCCCAAATCCAGCCATTAAATCAAATGTTATTTGTCACATGCGCCGAATATAACAGGTGTAGACCTTAGTGAAATGCTTACTTACAAGCCCTTAATCAACAACGCAGTTTTAAGAAAAATAAGTGTTAAGTAAAAAATAGATAACAAAAAAATAAAAAATAATTAGAGCAGCAGTAAAATAACAGTAGCGAGGCTATATACAGGGAGTACCGGTACAGAGTCAATGTGCGGGGGCACAGGTTAGTCGAGGTAATTGAGGTAATATGTTCATGTAGGTAGAGTTAAAGGGACTATGCAATAAACAGAGAGTAGCAGCAGCGTAAAAGAGGGGGTGGGGTGGGGGGGACAATGCAAATAGTCTGGGTAGCCATGATTAGCTGTTCAGTAGTCTTATGGCTTGGGGGTAGAAGCTGTTGAGAAGCCTTTTGGACCTAGACTTGGCACTCCGGTACTGCTTGCCGTGTGGTAGCAGAAAGAACAGTCTATGACTTGGGTGGCTGGAGTCTTTGACAATTTTTAGGGCCTTCCTCTGACACTGCCTGGTACAGAGGTCCTGGATGGCAGGAAGCTTGGCCACAGTGATGTACTGGGCCGTACGCACTACACTCTGTAGTGCCTTGCGGTTGGAGGCCGAGCAGTTGCCATACCACGCAGTGATGCAACCAGTCAGGATGCTCTCGATGGTGCAGCTGTAGAACTTTTTGAGGATTTGAGGACCCATGCCAAATCTTTTCAGTCTCCTGAGGGGGAATAGGCTTTGTCGTGCCCTCTTCACGACTGTCTTGGTGTGTTTGGACCATGATAGTTTGTTGGTGATGTGGACACCAAGGAACTTGAAGCTCTCAACCTGCTCCACTACAGCCCCGTCGATGAGAATGGGGGCGTGCTCGGTCCTCTTTTTCCTGTAGTCCACAATAATCTCCTTTGTCTTTATCACGTTGAGGGAGAGGTTGTTATCCTGGCACCACACGGCCAGGTCTCTGACCTCCTCCCTATAGGCTGTCTCATCGTTGTCGGTGATCAGGCCTACCACTGTTGTGTCGTCGGCAAACTTAATGGTGTTGGAGTCGTGCCTGGCCAAGCAGTCATGGATGAACAGGGAGTACAGGAGGGGATTGAGCACGCACCCCTGAGTTATGCCGTTCAGGCCAGTTGAGGATTTGTGAGAATAATACAAATCATATCTAAAACAGACCTGGGAAACAAAATTGCAACATAAAACTGTGAGGAACTGTGATGGAGGCCTGGAGTAGAGCCTGCTAGTGTGATTTGAATCTGTCCATAATGCATCCCTTTAGGTGCTCTATTCCCATTAGAATCAGACAGCGATGAGGTGAAGGGGACACTAGTCCTGAGGGGGTCTTGGTGGGTGAGACTGTTAATATGTTCCGTTGGAGGAGAGAGAGGTTTGGGCTTTAAGATATGGAGATATCTCCTCTATGACCTATGACCTGCCCCAGGTTGATGGAGGAGATGGGGTCACAGACTCCACCCCTGGGTCTATGAGTAATGGTTTGCAGTCAGCCTGAAGGCGTACTTCATGAGGAGAGGACAGACAGGAGGAAGATACAGTGTGCCTCAGCGCTGCTTTACAAACACTTATCCAGTTCAGAGAGATTGGAGCCACTTGACTAAATAATAATTTAATAAAGATCATATCCAGCCCCTAATCTCCCTGCCATTCAGATTCCCCCCGATTGTTTTTACACAGCCGGAATCCAGGCTTTCTCCTCGCATAATGTCCTTTACAGAAATGTCCTTAGCAGTTTCTCTGAAGGCATTTCTCACATTTTACCCAGAGGAGCTGACGCAATTCCAGTCGGGCCGCACAACAGCCGCTCTGTTGCAGGGAGCTGGGCTTGCTGGAATCTTCTGGGGACCGCTGGGCCCCACTGGATGAATGAATGTGGACCTTTAAGAGTGCTTATGCGTGCACACACATAATTAAAACCCCATGTCACATGCAGGATGTTTGGACTCCAGCAGCATGCCACTCATGAGGAAAATACGCTGTAAACAAAGGTACCCTGAACCAAACCCAGAGAACACAACCACACACAATGTCCATCACTGTCAAAACACGTTAATCTCTCTCAGCTCACCTGTACTCTAACATGAACATTCCTCAATAGGTGTAAGGAAATGATCTGAGCCAAGTTAAACATAGGGCTGTGCTGCCTGCAGTGGCCCAGATCTCAATGTCTGGGATATGAAAATCACAGACATGTGTTGGCAGCCTGGCTATAGCCACCCAGCGCCTCCTGGCCGGCTGGCTGGCTGGCTGGCTCACATGCAAACAGAATTCCAACACCTGAGCACCACTATTAATAAAGTATCTTTATGAGTAGACGTCGTGCTTCTTGGATATATATATATATATATATATACGTGATTTCTATGCACTCAACACCACACTGTGTGTTGCTGGTTATCCACTCTGAGGCATGAGCTCGGCCCAGATTGCATTACGCACCGGTGTGCCCTCTTCAATGCTATTAGTTTCCAGCTCTGCTGATTACTGTTACACTACCAACCACCCAGGCATGCTGGTAAAACAGATCAGCTTCTCATGCTAAATCAAAGGCTGATATATTACCCAACGTTGGACCTAGAAATGTTGATGCGATGAGAAGAGCGTGCAAACAAGCCGCAGAACTGTGATTTAGAGAGCCAATAAGATCTGGTCACAAGGAAGAACTACCAAAAGCACAGAAGGATGGATCATTTGTTATGCCAAACTATGTATAATAAAGCCCATCAAGATCGAAGAGTAGGCCACATACTGAGAATACAGGAGACACCTGTTAGTGGACACACACACACACACAACACAGTGAAAGAAGGATGAAGGTGAAGCATACAGAAAATAAAGATGCAATATAATGAAGGTATGCTAAGGTGTAGACAGTGGCCTTAAACTCCTTATACAGTTCTGGTAATCCAATAAACAACATAGTGTACATACACACACATACATCTGCATATAGGACCAAACTACAGTCAATGTTACTCAGATCAGGGCCTAAAAATGTA
Organism: Coregonus lavaretus; assembly: GCF_964263955.1. Lineage (NCBI taxonomy): Eukaryota > Metazoa > Chordata > Actinopteri > Salmoniformes > Salmonidae > Coregonus > Coregonus lavaretus. The sequence continues at coordinate 15,431,819 of NC_139995.1, read as the reverse complement.
CTTTTTGGTCCACCAGCCACTGTGGCAGGTATATTTAAAAATGTACCAGTCACTCAGATTTTTTATCAGACAAAATAAAAAGATTTCTAAAATTACATCAACAAAACACAACAAAATGGATGAGCATACTTTGTAATTTTTCTAAAAACAAATGTATTACTAGTAAGAAGTAATGTGTTATATTGTTTAATTACATTTCATTGTTTTTATTATGTTTTTCATCTTTTAACTAAAATATCAGAGTTAACCTGCCCCTTTAAGGGTGGGAGGTTAGTGGTAACTCAACTCCAGTCATGTTTGTGCCTGTGAGACAGAGTCTTCCCTAGCAGTTGAAACTCAAACATTGAAAAACAACCTAGCTTGTGAACAAAACAATGTAAATAGCCAAGAAACACAATGACAAAGTCTCACTTCAGTAGACTTTCATTTGAAGTAAATTAGATAAACTTTTATGCCTGTGCGCAGCGCTTCTAAAAATGAAACTGTCACTCAGCTCTTCACGTGCACACAGCCCCCAGCCATGCAGCGTTGCAGTGTGAGGCAGAAATACTTTGAAAACAGCTACTGCAGCATTTATTTAGCTATAAATGTGATCATACTTTACTTTTTATTCACAAATGCGAGTGAAATGCTCACACTGTGGAGCCCTGACCACCCGCCAACGTGGCTGGTGAAATAAACATCTTACCCGACAATGCCAAAATCTACCCACATTTGGCGTGTGGCGGGTGTTAATTTTAGGCCCTGACTCAGATCAAGGAGAATACCTACCTACGTAAGACTTTTCAATTTAGGTCAGAAGATGGTACGACAGAGAGATATGTAAACAACAAGCTAAGAGGATTTCACCGATAACCTCCAAAAGCTGAAAGTGTATGTTGACCTAAAATCCCATCGGTGTAGTGGGCTAAGCTACAAGTTTCTGTGTTTTAAAAACACCTAGCTAGCTGGAGATTTAGGTCATAACTGTAGAGTTCACTAAGCACCTCATCCAGTGCTGCCTCCTTGATCGGAGCTCTGACAACGTGACCACCCAGGTCACACAGATAAATAAATGTATGTTAATGCACCTCTCCCTAACTCCCCCAAATATCATCTGCTTCTCCCATTACAGTAAGTCCTTTTTCTCTGAGTCAGTCAGTCCAGAGAGATAGAGGTCAACTCCAGCTGGACATGGAGCCAGACCCCAGGCTGTAACTCAGTCAGCCAGCCAGTCTCCCTGCAACCCAGCACAGCCCAGCTCAGCCCACAGCTTAGCCTGGCTACATCAGGACACAAATCAGCAAATCACTAAATCAGCCACTCAGAGGAAATATAATATTTCATTCGGGTGTCACGTTTCCAGCCAAGTCGGCGGAGCCGCAAGAGACAGCGATTAGCCTAGCTGGTCTGCTAATGAAATTAGAATGGGTCATCTGTGTGCATGTGAACACGGGTACTGTACAGTACAGCACATGCTTGGCCTGCTGCGATGCATGCCTTGGCTGCCCTACAGGAGATTTATGGACTCCAGTGCATAGGGGATTTGTGTGTGGACCTAAATCATGACTGTTACTAGGAAGGACTAATTAGGAGGGCAGAGTGAGGTGAGGAGCAGTGCAGAGCAGCAGCCTGCCTTGGGAGTGTGTGGTGTGGTAAATGGTTTTCAGGAGGTCTCCAGGACGCCATGCCATGTTCTCTAGGGCCTCACTACTGTACTATCAAACATGGTAGCTAACTCCTACTGAGTTCTGAATGGCACAGTAAAGCCACAGTCACTACACAGGGAGAAAGGTGGAGGGAGGAGACTTCCTGTAGCCACAGTACAGTGGCCATCCGGGCAGCATCCAATAGGCAAAGAGCCATTAAGAATTTAGCCTGAAAGCTGATAGGAAGTGAAGTTCAGAAGTTGGTGGTTTTGGGGTGTGTTTAATGTGCTCTCTGGGACTCTACGAGCGTACTCTGGGCTGCATAATGGTAGAAGGCTCTGCGCCTACCTTGGCTCTGTTCTCTACAGCAGAGAGTTGTATTAGGTATTGATGTGCAATTCCGGTAACTCGACCAAAAAACTCTAAAGGTTAAAGATCAGGGCGACCAAAGTCTTTGAAATTGTCTTTTTTTGTACAGTAAATTGGGAGAAATTGCAATGCAAGGCATGTTGGTGTGACTTCCAAACAGGTGTTTAAAACTGGAATGTTTGTAAAAAATAAGCTAAAAACACTTCAGCCAACATCATGTTAGCTTAAAACGAGCATGTTGTATTTTACAAGGCATGAGTCATGAAATAACTACGTAAGTGATCGATTAATTCCAGGCCAAACGCTCCCACCCTGAAACCGACTCTTGTAGTTCTCTGCCATTGGTGAGCAGCATCGCGTTGGAATATCGTTTCCCCATAAGTTTCCCCTGAGTGTTTCTGCTGAGGCCTTCTGCTCTAACGAGGCAGCATGTGTTGGTAATTTGAAGGCAGTTGATGTTGATTAGGCAGGGCATGACACCCCTGGACCTCAGCTGTCTCAGCACATGGACACACATACACCAGTTAGGCTTGGCTTGTTTGACTAATCAGATACATTTAGGCAGGCTGCCTTTACGCAGGCAGCCCAATTCGGATATTTTTTTCACTAATTGGCCTTTTGACCAATCAGATCAGCTCTGAAAAAGATCTGATGTGAAAAGATCTGATGTGATTGGTCTAAAGACCAATTAGTAGAAAAAATATCAGAATTGGGCTGCCTGTGTAGACGCAGCCTTTCAGCACCGCAAGGACCACGAACAGCTGGAGTGAGAAATCTAAATGGTTATATGGCTGAGGTCCTGGGTTTTGGCTGACCTGACAAGGAATAACTCTAGGTTATAGCCTATGACTAGGGCCCAGAGTTTTTCCTGATCAGGTTGTGCCTTACTCATGGTTAGTAAATTACTTATGATTAGTGACTTATTTCTGGTTGGTTAGTGACTACACACGTCTATCCTGCTGTGGCCCTAACAGACGACTCTGTTCTCTCACGGTCAGATGCAGTTAACTGATAGCCAGACCAGGACATTTCAGATCCAGGCCACATCTGAATAATGCTAGGTTACAGCTAGCAGAGAGACAGCAATCAGATCTGAGGAGTGACTCACATCTCACCGAGCTCCGGTGTGCAGTCTCTGTGCCTTAACTCACTCCCACAACATGACTGGATTATGGTGACATGGGGCAATATGCTTGCAGGAGGGCTCGATACTTTTTGGCCAGCATTGGAGAGAGTGACAGATTTAGAGCTCTATTTGGATGCTATGGGCCTAAAATGACTTAATAAACTGGAGCTGACATTTTGAGTGCTAAGGTGGAAGCTTTACTTTACTGAGAGTCCAGTTTCCTATCCAGCTGTACTGTGTGTGTGTGTGTGTGTGTGTGTGTGTGTGTGTGTCTGTGTGTGTCTGTGTGTCTGTGTGTTAGCAGCTGGGACCATGAGAACCTGTGTTATGTCAGCACACCAAACAAGTCTGCTGCTTGTCTCGCGCTAGTGTGTCTGTCGAGACAACCTCGGTGACCCCGCCCCAGTGGGCCGCCCCCTCTGTCTCCTCGCCCTGGGCTTGGTCCACTTCCTCTCTGGCCTGGACTGTCTGGAGCACACTGTTCCCATGAGAACCATGGGAAGGGTTCACACAACATAGAACTATTAGCCTGGGGCCTCATATATCAAATGTGCGTGCGCACAAAATATATTCTAAACCTTGCACGAGCCAGTTTTCTTGCAAATGTTGGCATTTATCCATTTTGAACTTGACGGGAAAGTGTGCGTATCTCCACGTACAGCCCAGACCATGCGTATGCACAATTTCTAGTAGTTGATCAATTGTATTGCAAGCAAAAAATTGTACTTTTGGGGGAAATGGAATTACGAAGGCCTACTAATAAAACAGATGCATTTGCCGTTGGTAAGGAGATCGCATAGCAGCATGTAGTATAATACACTATATATACACAAAAGTATGTGGACATGCCTTCAAATTTGTGGAATCGGCTATTTCAGCCACACCCGTTGCTGACAGGTGTATAAAATCGAGCACACAGCCATGCAATCTCCATAGACAAACATTGGCAGCAGAATGGCCTTACTGAAGAGCTCAGTGACTTTCAACGTGGCACTGTCATAGGATGCCACCATTCCAACAAGTTAGTTAGTCTAATTTCTGCCCTTCTAGAGCTGCCCCGGTCAACTGTCAGTGCTGTTATTGTGAAGTGGAAACGTCTAGGAGCAACAACAGCTCAGCCACACAAGCTTACAGAACGAGACTGCCGAGTGCTGAAGCGCGTAAAAATCATCTGTCCTAGGTTGCAACACTCACTACCGAGTTCCAAACTGCCTCTGGAAGCAACGTCAACACAATAACTGTTCATCGGGAGCTTCATGAAATGGGTTTCCATGGCAGTGCAGCAGCACACAAGCCTAAGATCACCCTGCACAATGCCAAGCGTCGGCTGGAGTGGTGTAAAGCTCGCCGCCATTGGAATGGAAACGCGTTCTCTGGAGTGATGAATCACACTTCACCATCTGGCAGTCCGACAGATGAATCTGGGTTTGGCTGATGCCAGGAGAACGCTACCTCCCCGAATGCATAGTGCCAACTGTAAAGTTTGGTGGAGGAGGAATAATGGTCTGGCGCTGTTTCATGGTTCGGGCTAGGCCCCTTAGTTCCAGTGAAGGGAAATCTTAACGCTACAGCATACAATGACATTCTAGACGATTCTGTGTTTCCAACTTTGTGGCAACAGTTTGGGGAAGGCCCTTTCCTGTTTCAGCATGATAATGCCCCCGTGCACAAAGCGAGGTCCATACAGAAAGGTTTGTCGAGATCGGTGTGGAAGAACTTGACTGGCCTCCACGGAGCCCTGACCTCAACCCCATCGAACACCTTTGGGATGAATTGGAATGCCAACTGCGAGCCAGGCCTAATCGCACAACATCAGTGCCTGACCTCACTAATACTCGTGGCTGAATGGAAGCAAGTCCCCGCAGCAATGTTCCAACATCTAGCGGAAAGCCTTCCCAGAATAGTAGAGGCTGTTTTAGCAGCAAAGGGGGGTCCAACTCCATATAAATGCCCATGATTGTGGAATGAGATGTTCGACGAGCAGGTCGAACATTATTTTGGTCATGTAGTGTATGTTTCTTTTACTTTCATGATATTGGCCTAAATCATAATCATATTGCAGGATGTCTCTCCTTTTCTGACATGACTGGTTTATTCCCGCTACACAACAACTATTAGGCTACCATTTATCCATCGCTCATTCAATAGCCAACCATGCTCGAAAGTAAATAGACCAGTAGCCTGTTTAAAATATTTTACAGTATGGGTAGACTACAGTATTGCTGTGCGATAGGAGTGCGATATCATAGCCTATTTAATCTCAGAGCCTACCCCAAGGCAGGAGATAGAAACATAATCATGTATTGAAAAACAAAATATTTAACAACAATTCTTCTTTTGCATAAAAGTGTGGTCTGTAGCACTTACTTTTGAATAGACAATCAATCTTGCAGAATGCACGGCCAGTGTTTGGTACTCGCTAAGTCACTGCAAAATATGAAAACATTCCGCCCACACCTCTACAGAAATGTGATCAAATTTGCCATTGCACTTTCTTTTAGAAACTCTAAGGCCCAGTTTCAACATTTTCCTAATCATACAGCAAATGAGGGTGTTGTTGCCACCGTAAAAGGTGAATAGAGGGTGTTTTCCAGGCGGGGTTGTAACACATTCACGAGCGCACATACTGTATATAGTTTGGCTCTGATTTATCAATGAAAACATGCGTATATGTTGCGTGCGACAGTTTGATAAATCCCAATTATTTGTTGCCTTGCAAATCCTAGAATCTCCACGTACAGTACCAGTCAAAAGTTTGGACACGTAGAATAATAGTGAAGACATCAAAACTATGAAATAACACATATGGAATCATGTATTAACCAAAAAAGTGTTAAACAAATTGTATATTTTATATTTTAGATTCTTCAAATAGCCACTCTTTGCCTTGATGACAGCTTTGCACACTCTTGGCATTCTCTCAACCAGCTTAATGAGGTAGTCCCTTGGAATGCATTTCAGGTATGCTTTCTTAAAAGTTAATTTGTTTAATTTCTATCCTTCTTAATGCATTTGAGCCAATCAGTTGTGTTGTGACAAGATAGGGGGGTATACAGAAAATAACCCTATTTGGTAAAAGACCAAGTCCATATTATGGCAAGAACAGCTCAAATAAGCAAAGAGAAACGACAGTCCATCATTACTTTAAGACATGAAGGTCAGTCAATACGGAACATTTCAAGAACTTTTAGTTTAGTTTTAGTTCTCATGAGGACCACCACAGGAATAGAAGACCCAGAGTTACCGCTGCTGCAGAGGATAAGTTCATTGCTGAGGGCCCACACTACTCAAGGATGCCACACCAGCTCTGTGTTTGTAACAAGCTATTCCAATCTACTACTGGTCTCTCTCTCCCTCTCCCCTCCCATCCCCTCCCCCTTCTTTCTTCTCTCCTTCACTCCCTCATGATGGAGAGATAACGTGAAGGTCACTCTGAGCGAACCAAGGATCTGGGTTAGAATGTGAAGAATTACATTCTCTTGTTCTTCGGACAAGGAGCATATCAGAGCACTGTTGACACAAGCATGTCGTATGGGCTTGTGTCATCTCATCAAAGCATTCTGTCTGTCAGTGTGAACTGTGAGGCCTGGTAATGTGATGTAGGAAGGGCACAAAGATCATATCGTATATGATGTGGCCCCAGTTTACCAACACGGCAATGCATAATCAACTAGCCCTGTATTGCAATAACTGCAAAATGCTGGCTCTTTTTTTGTGTGAGCTGTTTATGCAGGCAAATTATTGTGAGTATTATAACACTGTGCCAAAAGGAAACACAATTACTAATTGAGAGGCAGACTGGTGTATAACATTGTGGTGAGAAATGGGACACACTTCTAACAGCAGTTCTCCACAACAAACCTTTTAAATCCCCATTAAAACACACAATGCTTTTTACCAAAAGCCAAGATGTAATTTTTCCTAATTCCAAACCCAATATCAGATGAATCGAGCTTCAACATCAAAACACTCCCTGAAATATGGAGAGCATTCCAGACATGGTTATTTATATGGAAAAAGCCAATGTTCAAATAGTCAAGATGGAACTTAGGTTTTCCCTCAGACTCAGAATCCAGTCCTTCCAAGCTCATTATTCAAAGGGCAAAACAGATCAAACAGTGATATGAGATCCAGCGGTAAGTCAGATCTCCATTGGCAGTGCCTTGCAAAAACACATTAGTAATGAGTGTGTGTTATGCGAGACCCACATCTGCTCTGGCTGAGGAGTGTAGAGTGTGGGCTCTATGGGCTCTGCTCTGAGTCGGCTGCTCACTGCTGAGTGGCTTCTACAGCTCTGTCCATCATACAGCATGATGAACTAGGCCAGCTCATTACACTAACATACTACCAACTGTAAAATGTGTAGGGATCGTACAGAGTATCATCCCAGATATGCTACTGAGAGAAATAGGCTAGAGAGAGCCACATTCCAACATGGCCGCCTGTAGTTCTACCAGTGGGGGTTAAAGACCAGTAAGGCATTGTTACCACATTCTTTTGGAGAGACTGGAAACCCAAATTGGTCTACACGGACAAGTTCTGGCCTGGTTTAGATCCTACCTGTCGGAAAGATATCAGTTTGTCTCTGTGAATGGTCTGTCCTCCGACAAATCAACTGTACATTTCGGTGTTCCTCAAGGTTCCGTTTTAGGACCACTATTGTTTTCACTATATATTTTACCTCTTGGGGATGTTATTCGAAAACATAATGTTAACTTTCACTGCTATGCGGATGACACACAGCTGTACATTTCAATGAAACATGGTGAAGCCCCAAAATTGCCCTCGCTAGAAGCCTGTGTTTCAGACATAAGGAAGTGGATGGCTGAAAACCTTTTACTTTTAAACTCGGACAAAACAGAGATGCTTGTTCTAGGTCCCAAGAAACAAAGAGATCTTCTGTTAAATCTGACAATTCATCTTGATGGTTGTAAAGTCGTCTCAAATAAAACTGTGAAGGACCTCGGCGTTACTCTTGACCCTGATCTCTCTTTTGACGAACATATCAAGACTGTTTCAAGGACAGCTTTTACATAACATTGTACGTAAAAAAAAATTTCTGTCCAAAAATGATGCAGAAAAATTAATCCATGCATTTGTTACTTCTAGGTTAGACTACTGCAATGCTCTATTTTCCGGCTACCCGGATAAAGCACTAAATAAACTTCAGTTAGTGCTAAATACGGCTGCTAGAATCCTGACTAGAACCAAGAAATTTGATCATATTACTCCAGTGCTAGCTTCCCTACACTGGCTTCCTGTTAAGGCAAGGGCTGATTTCAAGGTTTTACTGTTAACCTATAAAGCGTTACATGGGCTTGCTCCTACCTATCTTTCCGAGTTGGTCCTGCCGTACATACCAATACGTACGCTACGGTCACAAGACGCAGGCCTCCTAATTGTCCCTAGAATTTCTAAGCAAACAGCGGGAGGCAGGGCTTTCTCCTATAGATCTCCATTTTTATGGAAGAGTCTGCCTACCCATGTGAGAGACGCAGACTCGGTCTCAACCTTTAAGTCTTTACTGAAGACTTATCTCTTCAGTAGGTCATATGATTGAGTGTAGTCTGGCCCAGGAGTGTGAAGGTGAACGGAAAGGCTCTGGAGCAACGAACAGCCCTTGCTGTCTCTGCCAGGCCGGTTCCCCTCTCCACTGGGGTTCTCTGCCTCTAACCCTGTTGCAGGGGCTGAGTCACTGGCTTGCTGGTGCTCTTTCATGCCGTCCCTGGGAGGGGTGCGTCACTTGAGTGGGTTGAGTTACTGACGTGATCTTCCTGTCTGGGTTGGCGCCCCCCCCTTGGTTTGTGCTGTGGTGGAGACCTCTGTGGGCTATACTCGGCCTTGTCTCAGGATTGTAAGTTGGTGGTTGAGGATATCCCTCTAGTGGTGCGGGGGCTGTGCTTTGGCAGAGTGGGTGGGGTTATATCCTTCCTGTTTGGCCCTGTCCGGGGGTTTCTTCGGATGGGGCCACAGTGTCTCCGGACCGCTCCTGTCTCAGCCTCCAGTATTTATGCTGCAGTAGTTTATGTGTCGGGGGGCTGGGGTTAGTTGGTTATACCTGGAGTACTTCTCCTGTCTTATCCAGTGTCCTGTGTGAATTTAAGTAGAACCTGAGCCCTAGGACCATACGTCAGGACTACCGGGCATGATGACACCTTGCTGTCCCCAGTCCGCCTGGCCTTGCTGCTATTCCAGTTTCAACTGTTCTGCCTGCGGTTACAAAACCCCTACCTGTCCCAGACCTGCTGTTTTCAACTCTTAATGATCGGCTATGAAAAGCCAACTGAGAGACCTGAGCCCTAGGACCATACGTCGGGACTACCGGTCGTGGTGACTCCTTGCTGTCCCCAGTCCGCCTGGCCTTGCTGCTATTCCAGTTTCAACTGTTCTGCCTGCGGTTATGGAACCCCTACCTGTCCCAGACCTGCTGTTTTCAACTCTTAATGATCGGCTATGAAAAGCCAACTGAGATTTATTCCTGATTATTATTTGACCATGCTTGTCACTTATGAACATTTTTGAACATCTTGGCATGGTTCTGTTATAATCTTCACCCGGCACAGCCAGAAGAGGACTGGCCACCCCTCATAGCCTGGTTCCTCTCTAGGTTTCTTCCTAGGTTTTCGCCTTTCTAGGGAGTTTTTCCTAGCCACCGTGCTTCTACACCTGCATTACTAGCTGTTTGGGGTTTTAGGCTGGGTTTCTGTACAGCACTTCGAGATATTAGCTGATGTAAGAAGGGCTATATAAAATAAAATTGATTGAAATTGATTGATTGACTGTTACAGTAAAATAAATACGTGGACACACACTTTTTGTTGTCATTAAGTGCCCTTTAGGATTACTAGGTGTGAGGCCTCTGTTGACTTTAGTGGAGAATAGAGAGGTTCTAGTATAGTGTGCTGTTTTGTTTCTGTCCCTGAGTGGCCTAGCCGTCTGCCTGCCTTCCCCGGTTCCCTGTAGCTGTTCCCACTATGGTTTCTCTATTCACCTTGGTGGTCCGTATGCTGTTCGCCTGTCGCCACACTCACAATAGACCACACATTCAGCTCAATGGGGGAACTAGGCCTTACGCTCAGCTGAAAGTGAGCAGTGGGTCAAAACTGGACCAGACTAGATGTGCTTAGATAAGCAGAACTAGGGTAGGGGGATCGCCCTCTAGAACAACACACCAGACTCAGGCCAGTAGACAGCAGGCGAAGAGAAAGAAGGACGTTCCTAAACCTCCAGTCAAAAAATATTGAGTCCCCTCCTCTGTAGCTCAATTGGTAGAGCATGGCGCTAGTAACGCCAGGGTAGTGGGTTCAATCCCCGGGACCACCCATACGTAAAAATGTATGCGTATATGACTGTAAGTCGCTTTGGATAAAAGCGTCTGCTAAATGGCATATTATTATTATATTGAAACAACCAGCACATAACCCCTGTGCCCATTCCACATCTGACGCTGTCCTGAACATATCCCTCCAATCGGCAATGTAGATCTATATTTTTGTATGTGCCTAGTAAATGGGGATTCTGCAGAATAAGTGAGGAAAATTGAACTATTCTGCAGTGTCCATAATGTAACATTGTAGAGTGTGTGTACTGTACAGTACAATGCACTTTTCTTTGTACTTCTCCAAATTTACTTTATTTTTCTATCTTCTAACACAATGCTTTTTTCAGGAGGGCCACACAACCTTTGTATAGACTTGACAGGCTGGTGATCTCACACTTGCTAATCAGCCTGTCTCTGTGCTTTGTGAGGCGGAGACATGGACATTCAGGGTGGCACCTGCCCATGCAGCACCATTGCTCACTGAAAAAATGCTGCATCTCAAACAGTTGATTGTGTTGATGACTATAGCCCAAGGTCCCAGGCCAACTCATTGGTATTCAAGAGCAGCAGTACGTGAACAAAAGTGCCAGAAGTTTGAATATCCAAATAGTTTGTTTTTTACCCTCGTCTAGTGCACGAGTTTGAATATACAAATGTTTCACCCCCTATCTTGTTTCACCACCCATCAACGCTGCTGGTATTTTAGGGATGTTTTGACACAGTAAAGCTTAAAAATGTGTCTGCTTTTATTTCAAATACATGTAGGCCAATGTTGTCTCTCCAAGGCCATCTTCATAATCCAACTGTTAAAATGAAAACCAAATTCAGGGTCTTTAAACATTCAGTACAGTGGGAATTCTGTGAATAGATGAACCAGGTATATTACTGACATTATGGAAAGAGAGGACATTTGACACAGGACTTCGAGAGATAACTTGTCTTCCAGCCAGCAGCTCTTCACTCTTCAGCAGTGCACATCTTAATCTATCCCAGCACTGTGCACCACGTTCCCTCAAAACTGACAAATCCTGTTGGACTAGCTGATAGACATTTCCTTGTTATTATTTCCATACAGCCATAGGTTCAAATGATGTCTCTCTCTGAGCCTTGTTACACATGATTTCCATGCAGAACTGCCTAAGGAAAGATCTAGACAAATTAATTATTACGTTTGATGTACTCAGCAACCACACATAACATATTTAGAGCTCAGAGTAGATTTTGTTCTTCTCACCATCAAAACACATCGCATCATTAAATATAGTGCCTCGGAGCAACTTTAAAGGAGTGGGTTTCAGTGTGTGTGTCAGAATGAGTGTGTGTGTGTGTGTGTTTAATGCACACTACTTTAAAAATGTATTGTTTATTTAGTCCCTGAGGAGGGTTCTGTAGTTGTGATATAGTTGCTCGTGAATCACAGCTTCTACACTCTTAGAGAAAAGTATTCTAGAACCTTAAAGGGTTATTCGGCTTTCTACAGAGGGTTCTACATTAGGGCTGTCCCCGACAAAAAAATGTATTGGTCGACAGAGTCGTCCTGTTAATTTCAACCAATCGATTGGTCGAAATGTTTAAATGTATTTTTCCATATATAGACAGATTTCTACACTCTTAGTGTTTGCATAAAATTAAACTACATATGCACTGAGCTTATCTGATGCTTTAAGCACACAGTTTGATTAAATAACTAAGACACACAAATGACTCAAGAAAGAGCCCGATGGTCACACTGTGTTAAACAAAATGACAGCGAGTGCCTTTGTAACTGGCCTCCCTACTGCAGTGAAAAGACACCACAGCACAGCAAGTGTATTGCGATGTCTGTGCTGAAGGTGCAACATCATTTCAGCCATTTAGTTTCTTACCTGTTTCTGACTGAAACGTTCTGTTACCGAAATCCCTAATTTGTTTACGAAAAACATTCCATATTCCCTCAAACCTTGCTCTCTTTATGTGAAACATGTAAGCATCTCATGCATGTGACCAATAGGGCCTGACCTATAGCCTATCATAATCACATCAATAAATTGGTTATAACAAACTCCGAACACAGTAATGTCGACAACAAAATGGATGCGGAGGACGTAAGAAATTTACTTGAAAATTGGCAAATGTTTACTGATTTCTCAGGAGGGAAAGGGGAAGTTAGATCTGTGGAAGACATTTGACTTAGTTGTGGAAACTACTGGAGATCAAGAAAAAGGAGGGTATAGGAGCAAGCGTTGCATGAGTATTATGTGTGCCAAACCGTTGCTGTTAGATTATTATTATAACCAGAGAGTCTGTTCTAAGGGGAAAAAATAATATATAAAGCCTTTATTACAGCAGACTAAAAACAGCTGCATGCATTCGGGAAATGCGGTTTATTTATTGTTTAGGCTAATTATTCAATGCTCCCTTTGTAATTTAATTTGTAAACTAAAATGTTTGATTGCATTTCAAAGCATGAATGACTCGTATGCTGTGTGATGGCATGAACAAATTAATGATTGATTGACTGATTGATACAGTAGCCTATATTTTAAAATACAGTACATTCGGAAAGTATTCAGACCCCTTGTCTCTTAAAATGTTGTTACATTAAAGCCTTATTCCAGAATTGATTAAATAATTGTTTTTACTCAGCATTTTACACACAATATCCCATAATGACAAAGCGAACAGGTTTATAGACATTTTTGCAAATTTATAAAAAATAAAAAACATAAATATCTTATGTACATAAGTATTCAGACCCTTTGCTATGAGACTCGAAATTGAGCTCAGGTGCATCCTGTTTCCATTGATCATTCTTGAGATATTTCTACAACTTGATTGGAGTCCACCTGTGGTAAATTCAATTGATTGGACATGATTTGGAAAGGCACACCTGTCTATATAAGGTCCCATAGTTTGACAGTGCATGTCAGAGCAAAAACCAAGCCATGAGGTCGAAGGAATTGTCCGTAGAGCTCCGAGACAGGATTGTGTCGAGGCAAAGATCTGGGGAAGGGTACCAAAACATTTCTGCAGCATTGAAGGTCCCCAAGAACACAATGTCCTCCATCATTCGTAAACGGAAGACATTTGGAACCACCGAGACTCCTCCTAGAACTGGCCGCCCGGCCAAACTGAGCAATCGGGGGAGAAGGGCCTTGGTCAGGGAGGTGACCAAGAACCCGATGGTCACTCTGAAGGAGCTCCAGAGTTCCTCTGTGGAGATGGGAGAACCTTCCAGAAGGACAACCATCTCTGCAGCACTCCAATCAGGCCTTTGTGGTAGAGTGGCCAGACGGAAGCCACTCCTCCGTAAAAGGCACATGTCAGCCGAGCTTGGAGTTTGCCAAAAGGCACCTAAAGGACTCTCAGACCATGAGAAACAAGATTCTCTGGTCTGATGAAACCAAGATTGAACTCTTTGGCCTGAATGCCAAGCGTCACGTCTGGAGGAAACCTGGCACCTACCCTACGGTGAAACATGATTGTGGCAGCATCATGCTGTGGGGATGTTTTTCAGTGGCAGGGACTGAGAAACTAGTCAGGATCGAGGGAAAGATGAACGGAGCAATGTACAGAGAGATCCTTGATGAAAACCTGCTCCAGAGAGCTCAGGACATCAGACTGGGGTGAAGGTTCACCTTCCAACAGGACAAGTCTCTGAATGTCCTTGAGTGGCCCAGCCAGAGCCCGGACTTGAACCCGATCGAACATCTCTGGAGAGACCAGAAAATAGCTGTGCAGCGACGCTCCCCATCCAACCTGGCAGAGCTTGAGAGGATCTGCAGAGAAGAATGGGAGAAACTCCCCAAATACAGGTGTTCCAAGCTTGTAGCGTCATACCCAAAAAGACTCAAGGCTGTAATCGCTGCCAAAGGTGCTTCAACAAGGTACTGAGTAAAGGGTCCGAATACTTATGTAAATGTGATATTTCCGTTTTTTTGCAAACATTTTTAAAAACCAGTTTTTGCTTTGTCATTATGGGGTATTGTGTGTAGATTGATGAGGGGGAAAAACAATTTAATCCATTTTAGAATAAGGCTGTAATGTAACAAAATGTGGAAAGAGTCAAGGGGTCTAAATACATTCCGAATGCACTGTAGGTCTGAGTGAGTTACGGTATTAAGACTAAACAGGACACACTCTTAGGCCTACAGCTCGATGGTGGTTATACAAGGATACTATACAAAGCCTACTAATGATAGCGACATTAATTATTACTATAATGATGATCCTAATAATTGTAATAACAACAATAAGAAAGAGATCAAGAAAAAGGAGGGTAAACAGGTGCTGTTAGATTACTATATAATTTTTCTGCCTGTTTGGAACAGTGTGAACAACACTAAATTAATGATAAGTAATACCAGTCTTTATTTTTTTATTTTTTATGTAAAGCCTATATTACAACATAGCAAAGATTAAACACAGCCGAATCTGTGAAATTGCTTTATCCAACATTTTGCAGTTGCATAATTAATTTTTATTTTATTTTACCTTTATTTAACTAGGCAAGTCAGTTAAGAACAAATTATTATTTACAATGACGGCCTACACCGGCCAAACCCGGACGACGCTGGGCCAATTGTGAGACGCCCTATGGTACTCCCAATCACGGCCTGGAATTGAACCAGGGGGTCTGTAGTGACGCCTCAAGCACTGAGATGCAGTGCCTTAGACCGCTGCGCCACTCGGGAGCCCATAAGGCTTGGTGCTCACGGAATCAGTAGGCTATTAAACAAACACTCAAACAGGCAACATAAGCAAGATCTGTCTTATTTCTGTAGATATATATGGATGATTTATAAAGCCAGGCACATTTAACAGTTAGGCTATTGATTATAGACCTAATTAAATTGGGGTTTCCTCTCTCCTCAATTTTCTTAGACAATTAGGCTAAGGCAAGGGCTGTTTCCTCATCTCTGCTGCTGCTGCGTCCGCCGCATTGTTCTCAATCACAATATACTGGTTAACTTTGCTATTATGCACATAGCAACATAGGGCGCACTGAAGATTATGTTTCAGAACAGCGGACAGTGACTGTATCCAATGCGGGAGAAAGCACATTTGCTTTAAAATAATATTAGATTTATTAGTGTTGCACCATTATTTTTTACATAATATAACCATATACAATTTCAGTATCACATATCTTAAGAGTGATGGACTGTGCTATCCCCGTGGCCTCAGCAATGGATTAGTCCACTGAGACAGGCACTTTGTAGTCCTCAAACAGGTGTCTTGTGCACAATGAACAAAAATAAAAACTATTGCGACTGCTCGACTAAAGAAGTCTCGGTCGACCAACAGCCTATCGATCAAACAATCTACCAGTCGACTAAATGGGGTCAGCCCTATTCTAAATGGAACCCAAAAGGGTTCTACCTGCAACCAAAAAGGGTTCTACCTGGAACAAAAAGGGTTATCCTACGGGGAAAGCCGAAGAAGCCTATTTTCAAAAAGTGTAGTGTCGTCTCAGAGCTCCAGAGTTCGAGACTACACTAATGCTGCTTTTCGATTGTAACACCAGTGTTACACTAGTGTATACACCCTTATGTTATACTAGGGGAATCATGTTTCCATAGCTAGGGCTGACAGTGAGGACTTGTGAGTGGTCCTCTGTAGCTCAGCTGGTAGAGCACGGCGCTTGTTACGCCAAGGTAGTGGGTTCGATCCCCGGGACCACCCGTACACAAAAAAAAATATGTATGCACGCATGACTGTAAGTCGCTTTGGATAAAAGCGTCTGCTAAATGGCATATTATTATTATTATTAAGAGCAGAATCAACAACCTCTGCATATTTAAGACAGTTTTGTGAGAAGGTGTTAAAGTTCACAGTTAGCCATTATGTAACTCTGTGCTAACTACTCCACTCTCTCGCTCTCCATCTGTCTCTCTCACTTATAGGGCTTGGAATGGCAGGGGCTTCAAGGCCTGCTTGTTTACCAATGAAGTCTCTGGAATGAATGGCACACAAAAGCCAATGCATCTTTGAGGAGATGTAAAAATAAGCTTTGAATTAAGAGGCTAATTGACTGTTTGCAGTTCTAGTTGAATGATTTCTGCTCTTGTGATGAGGAGAGTGGTGTGGAGGGGAGACGAGAGGGAGGTGAGAGGGAGGTGAGGTGATGGAGGGAGAAAATTACTATTTTGGGAGGCGGTGGGGGGTGTTACTCAGTCAGCTGTGAAAGTCAATACAACCTGTTTTTCACAGAGACTGCAACAATAAGGGAAGTAGAAGAGAGAAAGGTGGAGCGAGTGGAGCGAGGCTAATCTGAGAATGATCTCTGTCCAAGCTGACAGAATTGACCTGCAGCAGGGTCTGCTCCAGCCATATGGACCCAGAGGCCAGTTAGCTGTCCCCGCTCCAACCATCACAACTTTGCCAACGATACATAAAACAATGGGCCTGTACTGAATGCCTGCCCTGAACACTACCTCTACTCCCACTGGTGCTGGATTAGAGCCATCATCAAACATGTATTAGCATATGCAATATGAATCATAGTATGCCTCAATCGGTTAGCATAAACAATATGTATTTATGCAAGCTGTGTCATGTTCCATGTCCTGATTATGGTACATCGTAACACAGATTGTGCAGTCTGCCTGCAATTTTAGTAGCCTGGACACCTCTTGATGCGTTTGGAGGCCATGATATGAAAGGTTATTCATTTTCAAGAATGGCCCTAGGAATGATTTAAATGAGAGGACTACAAAGTAGCAGGCAATTTATCTACAGATGGTACTTGTAATGGGGTGGTTGCTAGACAGTCCAACGTCCAGACTTAATATTAAGCTCAAAAATAACATTTTTGGACACAGCAACCAGGAATGAAGCACTGGCGGGCCACAGAATTGCATTTTTCCTTGGAGAGTCATAACTCATTCATCAGCGGTAGAGAAGAGAGAGTGAGTCAGTGAGAGAAAGGGAGAGAGAGACATAAAGAGAAAGGCAGTTGGAGAATATAAGGGACAGGAAGCAAAAAGGAGACCTTTCAGACAGAAAGTAAGAGCGGCAGTCTCAAAGTCAAAAGCTGCTACTTGTCATTTCAGCTTGATAGCACAAAAAGCCTCTTGAAAAGGAAACGAGGAATTATTTCACTGCCGCTCACCGCTTGGAGACCGGAGTCTCTAGTCTGCCCCCCTAGAGTTTCTGCATCATGTAATTTTATTCATGAGCCACGAAACACAGCTAGTGTCCACCTACTGAGCTCTCTGACAGCACTTGGCTCAGGAGTAGCTAAACAGAACCAACAGACACATAACCAAGGCTCCCATTGCTGGATGACAGTGGCGGTTACTTACCATGCCAGACAAATGACTTCCACAAACCTCTGAGAAAACATTTCCAGTAATTGTAATCGCAAAGTTAGCTATTTTAGCTGCCAAACACTTCTCGGGTCGTGAACAGTCCTAACTCTTTGTTTACTGTGTAAATACATGGCTTTGTGGATTACCCATTTAGACAACCACTTACTGTATGTTCTAGTGTCTGTCTTCACCACACCGGGAACAGTGGCGACTGTTTAAGAGGCTTTGACCTCATACAAATGTTATGTTCTTTAGGACTTGAGAATTTGCAACGTTGCTTTTTAATCTTGCAAAGTCTTAATATGGGTATACTTAGACATATTTATTATGACATACTGCAGAACAACACAAGAGAGACATGCTATACATAGCAAACCATTAACACATTTCCTAAATGCTCAAATCAATGTCTACAGTACACCATGTTGTCATAAGGCGTCAGCATGCTTATGTTCGGCTGGCGCCTACAGAACCAGTGTGCTCGCATACTCCCATACGTCACTTGAAAAACGAGAAAAAGCGGCAATAGTACTGTTTGTCCATTTTGAGACAAGATAAGTCAAGAAATCTGATATCAATTTTGAAGTTCTTGCCGAGGAGATCTTAGTCACACAATTTTACATTTTACAAAGATATTTGGAGCAGTATTTCTCAATGAAAAAATGTGCATGAAAACGAGTGGTCTCTCATTGAATGACAACAAATACTTTATTGACGAATCGCTACTGTTGACCAATCACAGACGAAGGGGCGTAGACTTCGGCTACTGACTTCGGCTTGCCTCTTGAAACATTTTTGTGTGCACGAATAGCCGAAAAAAACCTTACGGAACTCCAAAATGAACAAAAACGTCACAAAATGTCGTCATAATATATACACAAACTCTGCCGAACTGTTTCGGCTGGGAAGCATGCCGACGCCTTTACAATGCCTTCAGAAAGTATTCACACCCCTTGAACTTTTCCACATTTTGTTGTGCTACAAGGTTGGATTAAAATAGATTTAATTGTCATTTTTGTTCAACGATCTGCACAAAACACTCTAATGTCAAAGTGGAAGAAAAATTTGAACATTTATGAAACATGTATGAAAAATATACACTGCTCAAAAAAATTAAGGGAACACTTAAACAACACAATGTAACTCCAAGTCAATCACACTTCTGTGAAATCAAACTGTCCACTTAGGAAGCAACACTGATTGACAATACATTTCACATGCTGTTGTGCAAATGGAATAGACAACAGGTGGAAATTATAGGCAATTAGCAAGACACCCCCAATAAAGGACTGGTTTTGCAGGTGGTGACCACAGACCACTTCTCAGTTCCTATGCTTCCTGGCTGATGTTTTGGTCACTTTTGAATGCTGGCGGTGCTTTCACTCTAGTGGTAGCATGAGACGGAGTCTACAACCCACACAAGTGGCTCAGGTAGTGCAGCTCATCCAGGATGGCACATCAATGCGAGCTGTGGCAAGAAGGTTTGCTGTGTCTGTCAGCATAGTGTCCAGAGCATGGAGGCGCTACCAGGAGACAGGCCAGTACATCAGGAGACGTGGAGGAGGCCGTAGGAGGACAACAACCCAGCAACCCAAGCCCTGCAAAATGACCTCCAAAAGGCCACAAATGTGCATGTGTCTGCTCAAACGGTCAGAAACAGACTCCATGAGGGTGGTATGAGGGCCCGACTTCCACAGGTGGGGGTTGTGCTTACAGCCCAACTCCGTGCAGGACGTTTGGCATTTGCCAGAGAACACCAAGATTGGCAAATTCGCCACTGGCGACCTGTGCTCTTCACAGATGAAAGCAGGTTCACACTGAGCATGTGACAGACGTGACAGAGTCTGGAGACGCCGTGGAGAATGTTCTGCTGCCTGCAACATCCTCCAGCATGACTGGTTTGGCGGTGGGTCAGTCATGGTGTGGGGTGGCATTTCTTTGGGGGGCCGCACAGACCTCCATGTGCTCGCCAGAGGTAGCCTGACTGCCATTAGGTACCGAGATGAGATCCTCAGACCCCTTGTGAGACCATTTGCTGGTGCGGTTAGCCCTGGGTTCCTCCTAATGCAAGACAATGCTAGACCTCATGTGGCTGGAGTGTGTCAGCAGTTCCTGCAAGAGGAAGGCATTGATGCTATGGACTGGCCCGCCCGTTCCCCAGACCTGAATCCAATTGAGCACATCTGGGACATCATGTCTCGCTCCACCAACGCCACGTTGCACCACAGACTGTCCAGGAGTTGGCGGATGCTTTAGTCCAGGTCTGGGAGGAGATCCCTCAGGAGACCATCCGCCACCTCATCAGGAGCATGCCCAGGCGTTGTAGGGAGGTCATACAGGCACGTGGAGGCCACACACACTACTGAGCCTCATTTTGACTTGTTTTAAGGACATTACATCAAAGTTGGATCAGCCTGTAGTGTGGTATTCCACTTTAATTTTGAGGGTGACTCCAAATCCAGACCTCCATGGGTTGATACATTTGATTTCCATTGATAATTTTTGTGTGATTTTGTTGTCAGCACATTCAACTATGTAAATAAAAAAGTATTTAATAAGATTATTTCATTCATTCAGATCTAGGATGTGTTATTTTAGTGTTCCCTTTATTTTTTTGAGCAGTGTACATTTTCCATAAGCAAAAAATGCTTATTTCTCTCAAATCTTGTGCATAAATGTGTTTACCTCCCTGTTAGTGAGCATTTCTCCTTTGCCAAGATAATCCATCCACCTGACAGATGTGGCATATCAAGAAGTTGATTAAACAGCATGATCATTACACAGGTGCACCTTGTGCTGGGGACAATAAAAGGTCACTCTAAAATGTGCAGTTTTGTCACATAACACAATGCCACAGATATTTCAAGTTTTGAGGGAGCGTGCAATTTGCATGCTGACTGCAGGAATGTCCACCAGAGCTGTTGCCAGATAATTTAATGTTAATTTCTCTACCATAAGCCGCCTCCAACGTAGTTTTAGAGAAGTTGGCAGTACGTCCAACCGGCCTCACAACCGCAGACCACGTGTAACCACGCCAGCCCAGGACCTCCACATCCGGCTTCTTCACCTGCAGGATCGTCTGAGACCAGCCACCCGGACAGCTGATGAAACTATGGGTTTGCACAACTGAAGAATTTCTGCACAAACTGTCAGAAACCGTCTCAGGGAAGCTGATCTGCATGCTCTTCGTCCTCTCAAAGACACAGGCCTTGTGTTTTAGGTAATTGTCCTGCTGAAAGGTGAATTCTAGGATTTTGCCGGTGCTTAGCTGTATTCCATTTAATTTTAGCCACCCAAAAAAGGATGCCTGTATCTTTGTAGTGACTGGGTGTATTGATACACCATCCAAAGCCCAATTACTTCACGATGCTCAAAAGGGATATTCAGCTACCAATTGATGGCATTCTTTACGAGGCATTGAAAAACCTCCCTGGTCTTTGTTGTAGAATATGCTTGAAATTCACTACTCGATTGAGGGACCTTACAGATAATTGTTTGTGTGGGGTACAGAGATGGGGTAGTCATTCATAAATCATGGTTAACCACTATTATTGAACACAGAATAAGTCCATGCAACCTACGTGATTTGTTAAGCAAATGTTTACGCCTGAACTTATTTAGGCTTGCCATAACAAAGGGGTTGAATAGTTATTGACTCAAGACATTTCAGCTTTTAATTTTTTATTAATTTCAAAAATGTTCTACAAACAAAATTACACTTTGACATTATTGTGTGTAGATCAGTGACACAAAATCTCAATTTAATCAATTTTAAATTCAGGCTGTAACACAACAAAATGTGGAAAAAGTAAAGGGGTGTGAGTATTTCTGAAGGCACTGAATAAATGTTTTGGTCTGATAACTGACAAACAAATGTTCCTGTAGTTCTTAGCAGATTATAACTGCTGCCCATTAACATGTGCGGTGTATAACTCTCACTGCACTGCTGGGACTTGTCTGGGTGAACAGAACAGAAAAGGTAGAGGGACAGTCTGTCAAGATAGCAGCTTGTGTGTGTGAGAGAGAAAGGTGCCTGTGAAATTCCCTGGCGAACACCCAGCCTGACATCTGATTACCCCCAGCTTCGTTAGGGGCTTCTGGGAGCCGAGTCAGAGGAAGTTCACACCACAGATGAAAGGGCCGTTTGATCAGGGCCCGGGCCCGGCCGTCAGCTTGCCCTAATGTACACACTTACATAAATATTGACCAGCTTTTGAGAACCGTGTAAGTTTTTCTGGGGGAGAAAAAGGAGAGTGATAGACCAAACATGCTCCATGGACTACCCTTAGACTTTGAACATGTTTGAAAGTGTTGACAATCGCCAATTGATGAATGGCCCGATCTTCAAAGAGATCTGTCCATAATGAAAATGTTTGTCCAATTCTAATGATCTGTCGCAAACAGTCGTGTTCTCAGTAGTTTCAGCGCAGTAATGGCTGAAATGTAAGTAACAACTAAATAAATTAGCCTTACGAAATAAAGTCGCTGATGAGTTTATGAACAAGGCAATACAATCCATTCATTTTAAACATATTTTAAAGTTGTTTTGTTTTCAAAAGCTGGGTTCACGTAACCATTTGTATATGTCTAAAACCTGCCTGCTGACTACCTGACAAATGAAGTTGTGTCAATAAACCACAGTGTGGATAAAGCAAGCCCTGTTATGTGCGCAGCGATTTTCGTACCCCGAGAATGTTTTATAGCAACATTCGCTGCGGAGGAGCTTAGAGAAGGAAGGCAACTGTGGAAAAAGGTAAACTAGGTAATGCTTTCAACAAAGATCGGAAAGCACGGCACATTTGGTTCAGATCAGTGGGGTCAAGACCCATACAAGGTTTATTTGGACTTTTACACCAAAATAATCAGGGGGCTCCGTTTCTCCTGTGATAGACATTAACAGTCTGGAACCACTTCTCTCCGACTAAATGAAGTGAAAATAACGTTGACTTTCTGTTTGAGATGTGGGTTTTCTAAGGTGGAAATGTTCCTTATTGAATGAAGGAAGATTAAATGCATTCTGGAGCACCAGGGGATTTCTGTCCTGTGATTGTGGCTGGCTTTGTCTGCTTCTTTGAGGTAAGGGACTGGTAAGAGGTCCAGGAGAAACAGTGAAAAGCGTACATTATTTCTTTAAACATGTGGTTCTCATTTTCATAGCGAGCTTTAGCACAAGGTGTTCATGTTTCAAAATATTAATCGCAGCCATTGATTCCAACAACTTTCACACAAAAAATAAAGTAAAGTTATAAAAAACATAACAATTCAAGAAAGACAGAGCGAGAGAGAGAAGCTCTGATTCCCTCCGGCTTGTGCGACTACTTGAGCTTGTTTACCATGCAGAGCAGGTTGGCTTGGCTGTAGTCACTAGCTAGCAAACACATGGCTGTTACATTGTGTTTGCCTGTGTAGTTTGAGGAGATTAGAGCTCTCCAGGTTGTAGTGTATTGGTGAATAGGCTGCAGGCCACAGAGGTACTGTTCACTGTTCACGCTGCACACACTCAAACTCACCCAAATCAGATAAAGGCCATGCCTGGATGTGCCAAGGGACAGCTGGGAGAGGGCTTACATTTCTTTGGCTCAGTATCAAGGAATTTGAGTGTAGAACACAAAGTACACCCCCTGGTTTGCCTATTCTGTAACGTTCACCTGAGACACCTTCCTTCTCAAAACCCACAACTCCCGAGTCACTTTGGCTAACTATTTAGACACCCCATGGCCTCTCATGACAGACACAAATAAATGTTGTCATATTTCCCAGCTAATAAACATTGAGCCAGGTCTGGTTGTTATTGTAGAAGGGCCATAAGCCCCAAAATAAAGGGTAAGCTCCGGTGTAGTGTGTGCGGAAGCCTAGCCCAGCCCAGGCAGGCACGCAGCATGCCTTAGCAGAGAGACAACAGCTGCTGGCCTGATATAGCATGGCTGGAGAGGAGCCCAGAGTAGAGGGGGCAGGCAGACGGTTCAATTCTGTCGTGTTCCTTCAGCCTCTCTTTCTCTCTCAACCCACTCTGGCCCAAACTATGTCCCTAAGGCCAGAAGAAGAGTGAGGATTTAAACTTTTCTACTTATCTCTACTTGACAATGACAGCAGAAAAACAGAGTGACATTAGACATGGACACGGTGGTGCAAATACTCTACTTACATTGTTTATTTGCTTGTTTTCTAACATACAGTAAATGCCAGCTTTCTCAATCCTTGAATTCAACTCCTGTAACACTACTCATTCCCTAAATGAATCTTCCTGTTTAATAAAGTGAGGATTTTTTTTATCCTGTCACGGTGATGACATGTACACTTTGCACGACCTAGTTCCACTTTATCTACATCACAACTTCAGATGGGCATTGCATGAGCTGGATTCCTCTCCTCCCAAATCATATTTTCCTTGTTGTTTCTTCCCGCTTATAATCTTTCTTATTCCTGGGAGTACGTGTCCTGACAGAATAAGGCTAGATGATGGCATCAGATAGGAAAACAAAGAAAACAAGAGATCTGGCATCAACCTAGATGATGTTGGAGAGACTGTGACCTTGTGCTTAGCTATGCTAGTTAGTCAGAGAGGAGAGGAATGGCAAGATAAAGAGAAATATAGACAGAGAGAGAAAAGAAACGAGAGTGAGACGCACACGCATGCACCACACACAGACTGACTCCTTCAGCAGTCCAGAAATGAGCACTTGGTTGTCAGACTGCCAGAGGCGCTGTCAGTACCCGAAGGCCCTCTGCAAATGTGGGGAGGTTTATTCAACATAACCTACCTTGTCCAACAACAGGACACTCTCTAAATCTGTCCCTCTGTCGGCTGTCGTCCCCTCCACCTGCCCACCCTACTCTACCCTCTGCTCTCCCGGGGTGATAAACGACACCCCTTTGCCTGAGGTCTGTTTCATCTCTGACCCTGGCTCTCTCTCTCTGCTCAGAGGTAGACTCTAGCTCTGAAACTTCCTGCTGTGAGTGCAGGGCATGGGGCCTGAGTGTATTAGATACCACTGTCTTTAGACTCAGTGGGAACCCAGACAGATAGGCTCAGATTGCACTCGGACTCCCACCAAAGCCCATGTAATTTGGGTCTATACACCGCAGGAGAATAACATAGTTTACACTATTTCTTTGAAGTTAAAATACTTTTCTACCTCAAAGTCCTTTCTCTAGTGTATCCACTGCTTCATTCTCCTCAGGAAATAGCAGAGCAGGTGGGAAATGGAGAACGGATGAATGAAAATGTCAGTAAAAGAAAGAGATATCTTTAAAAGTAAACCTGAGCAGGCTTTGCTTGCAGTGTCTTGGCTGATGGACAGAGGGTGCAAAACGTAGCAGTTCAGTCCACAATGGCTCATTGTCCAGCTAGAGCAGGCATGGCGTTAAGCAACGCGCTTCAATTACACTGTCTTTTTTTCCTTCTTCATTTCCTGAACTATCCTGCCTCTCAGCTCTACACTACCGTTTTCATAGGATGGCAAAGGGGGAAAATAATCCTTTTCAAGTTCGGAGGGAGCACTTTACTCATGGGGATATCCGGAATCCACCTGCACATATTAATCACATATCTGGCCTCGTGCTCTATCTCTTTCAAACATAGGAGGGAAAATCAGTTTTTATGGAAAACTGTGATG
Organism: Coregonus lavaretus; assembly: GCF_964263955.1. Lineage (NCBI taxonomy): Eukaryota > Metazoa > Chordata > Actinopteri > Salmoniformes > Salmonidae > Coregonus > Coregonus lavaretus. The sequence goes on along the minus strand of NC_139995.1, from coordinate 15,406,467 downwards.
GGAACTAAAGGAACGCACAGTTTATGGGTATGTCTGCATCCCATGCTTTTTTGATTGGTCCTATGTGTCCAGATATGAGGGTTAATGAAAGCTTCACAGTTGGCGGAAGAGGGGGGGGTAAAGGCATCTTTATTGACACCCTGACATTGACACGCCGCTCTGCTCTCCACTCTGTGGGCTCCTGCTTCTCTCCGTCTGGCACAGGAGTTATTTTTTCTGCCTTAGCGCTATCATGTGTTGTAATCTAAAGGAATTTAGAACCTTTTCAACTGCAGAGCAGGAGTGTGAGTGTCTATATGCGTGTGAAATAGATGGGTAGGGAGAGAGAAAGTGAGATGGGACAGACTTTATAGATTCTATGAGAGAGATGTCATATGGTTACACACACTAAATCAAGTTAAGAAAGGAATTTGTAGAGCCAAGTAGTTATTGTGCCGAGCACAGATTCAGTAAATGGGTCGTTTCACCAATTCGGTGCCTTTTGAGAAGTGTAAAAACGTCTGATTTCACAAAATTTTAAGATTCTGTCATAAAGAGCACATGTTCAACTTCCGAAAAAAGAAAAAAAAAAATCCACCTCAAGCGGGTAAATAACGAAACGACTAGAGTAAGTGACTATTAAGTTCCAAATAAAGTAACAGGGTTGATGATTTCATCTTAAATCAGCCATAAAACCCCTTCTGACAGGGAGAATGGAAGTGTATTGTGTGCAACAGGGAGGGGCAATTCTGGCTTTGTTCTGTGATTGTTTTGAATAAATATGGTCCAAAAGAAACAAAAATAGCTTTTTATCAAGGGCAACTTCTAAAGCAAGAATTTAGCTAGGACTGTCTGGGAGTTGTCGGAGTTGAATTTAAAATGAGCTGTTATTGGCAGAAAGGTTTGGAACCCTCTTTCTTATTGGTCTACGAACTAATTTACTGCCTGGTGATGACACCAGGCAGGCCAAAACTCCATCCCAACAAAACAGGCTGAAATTTCAGGCAGTCGTTTCAAACAGCTCTTACACTAAAAGGGCATCATCATGTTCATAATTTCACAGTATTATTCCAACCTCATAGTGTGGAAATATATATAAAAACACAGGAAAATCAAGTTGAGTGCACTGGACCTTTAAAAAATGTCTAGCCTATCGATCTATCTATCTATGGGTAACAGGGTTGATGTGTTATGCTCAACCCACTCAGTTTTCCACCACAAAAGACCAGAAAATGGCCAAAAAGAGTAGAACCAGCTCACCTGTTTTTACACTATGATTTTACTATTAGACGTTCAATGTTTCTTGTGATTTTTTAAATTTTATTTTATAAATAGTTTCACCATATTAAAACGAGAGTTCAGTTCACGTAACAGGCTTGACCTTAAAATGAGGGACATATATAAATGAATGACTCATCTTTTGGCACTTTAGCAAGTCTTTATTCATATTGAAAATATGGTTTATTGAATTCTCCATGTGGTCTATATTAAAGGGCACTTCATTTAATATAACACCTTTTTAAAATTCTATATTGGTGCACAATTTCTACTTAAAATATCAAAAAGGCACTCATTTCGTGAAACAACCAAAATAATAATCCAAGTGAGATTGAACATATTTTGTGCTGCACATACATTTGAAACAGTATATATGACCCATCAATAAATAATTATCTGTGTGACCCTTGAGGCTTTAACCAACACTGTAGCTATGATAGTTAGCAGTTGGTGTAACACAACCCCACAACACAGACCATTTAAACACATACCATACTGGTATATGTGGTAACATTGGCAATGACAGTGGTTTTGCTTCAATTATGTTTCCCCACATCTCGTAATGACTAACAGATATGTTTCTTGATTAAAGGGGCAATCTGCAGTTCAAACAATAACAAAGCGTAGGGACCCCGCCACTGTTTTGGTAAAAGCTAAGGGATGGGGCTAGAGAAATGTAACCACTCTCAAATTCATAGATATAGCTATGAATACAAAGACTGACCATCCATGATGTCAAAATTATACTTTTAATCATGTTTTGAGGCTATATAGTGTTAGTTTACAACTAAATTGTTTACAAAGAATGGAGTAAAACAAGCTTATATTTTGAGTTCTGATGGGGTATGACAGTTGAACTAAGCTCATGAGGCATTTATAAGTTATATTCTTTAAGAATCAATGGGTATGTATCATTAATTTAAACGTGTAATGCTCGAATCCTTCTCTAGCGAGAGAGAGAGAGAGAGAAGCTGAATAGTTCTACTCTTCATTGATTGTGAAGGCATACAGAAGAGACATGAGCGGAGGAAGGAGGTATTTTGAGGGAAGTGCCCGCAGCCTAGCCTCACTCCCACTCCACGTGTGTGTGCTCCTCAACTGCTTCCTCGTTGTGGAAGTTCTGGCAATTTCTCTCTGTCTCTTTCTTTTTAAAAAAAAGAAAGGTTTTAAATCAGACAGAAAGGTACCACTTGAAAGCAAAACATCCTTCTCAGGGGAGCGAGAGAAAGGTAAAACCAGCGTAACTGTGAACCAAGCTGACAAACAATGTTTTTCTATTCGCACATTTGCATCAGAAAGGTGCGCAGCAGCCACCGGTTCCACTTTGTTGCCAAGTGAAAGGGCAGCTATCTCAAACCTTCTTGAAGAGACGCATTAGAACTCTAAAGCTGTCCATGTTGTCAGGAATGGAAGAGGGTGTTGTACAGGCCAGGCTGCCACCGTGAAGCCTTGAATTTGTGCTACATCAAAGCATCCTGGGATACCGTTTCAGCATCCAATGACACGTTGTGACCCGTCCACTGTCCAGACCGGCAACAGCCTATTGAGATGTTGGAGCTGGTGTCTCTTTCTGATGTACTGTAAATGGGAGAACATGTTCTGCATGACTTGTACAGTAGTTTATTTCTCTAAAGAAACATGCATGGTGATGTTTTCTAATTAACTCAGATATCACCCAACATCTGCCAGTCAGAAGAGGGAGAATTACCTGCAGTACAATGATGTCAACACCTTGTGTTCTTCTCCATCAATAAAATCCAAAGGCCCGTACAAAGCAAAATACTGTACAGTAACACCCACTGGCACCAGGGAGAGCTTTGACTGTATTCAAAGGGAAAAGTGAGTTTGAATTACCAAGCACTTTCTGACAGAGGTCTGGCTGCAGTACAGGTAGACAAATACCTTTTATGGGTGTTTGTGATATGTCACTCGGCAAGAAGAGTTTCCTGCCATGAATTTCAGCATATTCAGTATAGTTCAACATAATGTATGTACCCGATTAAAGCACTGGTGAAGAATGGAAAATTAATTCAACACTCACAACTCATAGGAGCTCAGTTATAAAGTTTCCATTTGAAGAGAACACACTAAATCCACTCTTATACTTTATGATTTATGACAGGAAATGAGACATCTATAGAACTGGAAATCTATACAGCCTGCTGAAGGGACTGATGTTGGAACATGAAGTGACCGTTGAAATATTGAACTAACTTTGTTCAAATTACACACACGCACGCACAGTGCCTGAAGCCAACTTTAGAAAATATTATTTACATTTACATCATTTAGCAGACGCTCTTATCCAGGAAATATCCAGGAAGTAAACCAGGAAAGTACCACCATATATCACTAGAATGCTGGACTGTGTCATAAAAACCGCCTAGTCCCAAGTATCTTAAGGAAAATATACTTATCTTGTTCCATCTGTTAAACTCCATATTAGGAAAGCGCCATTCCCATAAAATTATGATTATTTTATCAATAAAAAGCCTACACCCACCCCAAACCACATGCATGTCAGCATTATGTGGGATTTATCCTAAAGTGTACAGCTGTGGGTTAGCACTAGCAGCCTCTGTCCCATAATTGATTTGACTGCATGGAGCGTTTCTTAAATCGCCAGTCCTCCCTGACTTTTTTATTTCACATAATACACAGATTAAATCATAAAAACAACTGTGGTTCAGACTCTGGCCTTTTTTTCTAAGGATATCAATCACAGTCAAACAAGCTGGAGAACAGTGGAGCGTGAAGCTGGCCAAACCGATCCCTGCCGAGCCCAGAGAGAGCACTCAGGAGTGGGCAGTGATTAACGTGCTGCAGTCAGGACACATTTCAGAGGGCCACCAGGAGGAAACGCCGGGCCATTACAGCACAACCAAAGGTCTGTTAATCAGCCTATTAGCGTTTAATTGAGGGTAGTTAATTAGGGAGATGGTGGGCAGTCCACAGGGGGAGTCAGGGGCCGACAGGGAGAGCAGCTGGTAACCTGAGCCTATTGTTACTGAGCCGCTTACAGAATTCCAGTGATTGATTGGCAGGAAAATTATCCTTAATTACACCTGTCTATTTCTGCCCCCTAAACCTTTAAGGGGCCGTAAATGAACAAAGGGAGTGGGTTCACGAGCCGAGCCACCCTTTAACTAGACTGTTGTCGGAGAAAAGCAAACACATTTACAGTAGGCCAGACAGCGCGTCTCCATGAAAATCATCAACCGTCGGCACTCCTTTGAGGAAGAACACTGTTTTAACACAGTGGAAAATTATATATTTTTGTGTGTGGCATTGGCGTACAGTGGCGGTGCAGAAAAAGAGAGCTGGCCAGCACCGGCGAGGAGCAAGTTCACCTCACACCCTCTCAGGTTTGTATATGTAACCACTCCACAGCTTCAAAAACCTCTCTCTCTTTTCCCTATGGAGAACGGAAAACAAAGATGTGCCTTGTGACTGTTCCAGTCAGTGGCGCGTACTGCTTAAACCACAAAGGCGGCCATTCTGTCCCTGTGTGCGCCCTGCACAGTGCAGCGGCCACCACCAGAAGCTGATTATGGCCTCTTTAAAAGTTACATTTGATTTAATGTCCCTGCCTTAGCTGAGCCAGAGAGCCTCGGAATGTGCCTTCCTGTGCTGGGCTGCAGGGGCTGTAGACTAGAGCTCTCTGGTAGGGAGGGCCACAGAGACTGAGTACTGAGCAGGGAGCGAGGGCGAGAGAGAGCAAGAGAGAAACAGAGAAAGAGAGAGAGGCCGACTGCACAGGGGCCTAAATTCAATAAAGGCCCTGACAAAGGCCTGCTTCTTGCCTCGGGATGCCAAACAACATGTGATCCCCTTAGGGAAATAACTGCCATTTATTTTCCTCATAGCCTCCGGGTCAGAAATAACACATGGGAACTTGTGACACAGCCTGTCCAAGATGCCATGTGCTGTGACAACTTATTAGTGACAGTGGCACGGACCGCCCACGCCATGCTGGCATTCTGTCCCTCTGAGGGGAATGGAAGGAGAGGGGCCCGGTTGGGAAAGGTCTAAATCTATCACAGACTCATGTACTGTAAGTACATCCAATTCTAGTCAATTAGTTCACATTGAATACTGAATTAAAAGAGTTAAGCTGTAATACAAAGTGACGAATATCCCTAAATCCTTTTAACCCAAGTTCTAGAGGTTCACTCGTGATTGAAATAAAATTTTAGGTAACATACAAAAAAATATTGTCTGAGAGATTGAGTTATATTTCAAAGGTGGTGCAAGTTTAAAAATAAAGTTAGCAAAGTACTCTCTTTGAGCAAAAAGCTTAGAATCTTTTTTTTGCAGAAACGTGTGGGATCACCATGTTTCACTATAGGGTAGTGACAGGGCCACTTTGCAACAAGTGGGAACACAGCAGAGCAGAGCTGGTTTTCCCTCCTATTTTCTCTCAAACTGTCTAAACATCTCCGTCCCCCTGGCCTGCCTGGGAAGTGGGAGGAATGCTAACACCAAGACTTCAAACACAATTAGGCCTCATCAACATGCACGCTTTGGTCCCCCCTCCACTCAACTCACTTCACATTTCTATCAGCCACCATTCACAACTCCTGGCCAGGAAGGCAGCCAGGCTGTCATTTAGCACCAGGAGGGTCTGGCTGGTGAGTCTTCACTAAAATAACTTGGGGGAGGTATGGGGTGTTAAGTGGTGCACTGTGGGTAACCTCACAGCTCAGCGGTCACAGGGAGATAAGGAGGGACTGCTCTGGAGTGGTTCGCAGAATTCCAGACCTTGGATGAGGATGTCACCTCCTCCTCCTTCTCTCCGGACCAGGTCACATAATTGACAAGATGAATAGTATCCCATCCTTCAACCAATCCTGATATGGGATTTTGTGGGGGTTCAAAATGGCAGTCAGTAGGCAGCCAAAGCAAAATGTTACATTGATGTCTTTAAAATTGTCAGTCACAGCAGTTAACAAACATATTTCAACTAACTTATGATACACATTTCAAAATAGTGTTACTGCAGTACACAGCATATCAGACAACATACGGTTGTAAACAGAGCCATTTTCTCCCAATGCACTTCCTAGCAGATTAGAAAAACACAAGTAATTTCCAGTGAATTAATATTATGTCATATGTTATGCTAGGTATGTTTGTGTTGTGTAGAAACAATATTTTGGTTCTATTCAGGGTGGCTAGTCAATGCACGACCGTGGAGCCAAACTGTGAAGTCACTCTTCTAACAACAATAACTACATTATGCATGAAGTAGAAAATCCCATTCATTTCTGGAGAAGAAAAACTTAAGCTCTTTCATTAAATCAGTACCATATGACAGTGAGCTAAATAAAACACAGTTGATGACACATAGAATGGACATTTACAAGAGATGCGGCACAAAGTTGTCGTTTTGTTCCTGCTAAGCTCTATCCATCAGAACCTTGGCTTGAGACTTCACTTCAAATGCTACAGACGAAACAGGGAGGGAGAGTCACCAAGCAAGTAAAAACAACGACAACACTAAACTGGACACTTTTATTCTGACATACCTGAGACAGGCTTTAGCATGACACCATCAGCCCAGGGTGAATTCTTGACTAAAGCTTACATTGCTGCCACAATTAAAGGTAGACTTAGCGATATGACGTAGATGCAGAAAGTAAACAGCATAGTGGGTCAATTTCTGCAACAACTAAGAGCGTTGAAGCGCAGGGCTCAACTTCTATGCTGTTTTGGTCCTGTGGCTACCACGCTGTAACAGCGTGAAGCGAACCCGTGCACATGCGCAGATACTCTGTGTGACTGTGTGAGAGCGAAGTGTTGCATCTCGCTCATATCAATATCTCTGGTGCTGTTCGTGGCAACATCATAATGCGTAGTTTAACTTTAAGTTGGACAAATTTCTGCTGGCAATAACATGTCCTCCCATGACTAGAACTGGCATCTCCTCAATGTCAGTTTATTTTAAAGTAGTTGTTGTTGTTCGCACTCCATGACCTGAGAGTGTTTGCAGAGGATTTACAAGGTGATATTTACAACCTCCTTCTCTTCCCCTTCTTGCACTTGGATGCCTACAAAAACAACTCCATTCCCTGAGAGATCAGGCACAGTCATTTTAGGATTGTGACATTGGTTTAGTCATTCAAACAAAGATGCTAAGATTCAGCATACGATTTGAGGCGTGAGTAAATACCCTGAGACATTTCTTGGAGACAGAAACAGCAAAGCACACATTTTCTTTTCATTTTATAAGCACTAACAATGTTTGAGTCAGTGTTGTGCCATACACACAAAGCAAATGTGTGGTTTGTCAATGTGAAGAATGTATCAATGCCTGAGAGAATGGGGCTAGATGAAATGTGCATGCAGATAGATATTATCATTTTTACAGTTACCTAGCTATCAAAAAAACAAAAGGAAAACATGCTAGAATACAATTTCTAGCTTCAACACAGCTATCTCATTTCAAAGCAAATGTAAAAATATTAGCTAAACTAAGTCCCCTTTCGAGATAAGGTACATTACACAGCTCTGTTTGCCTATACCCAGCCCCATGAGTTTAATTGAATTAAACCTATGTATTATATTTTCCCAGGCAAACACGTTCACTCTGGACCAGAGTGCTGAGATTTTCAGCTTGCGGAGCGTGAGCGAAAGCAAACACAGCTCCAAGTTATAAGAAAATATCTGTGCTGAACAAGGAGGCATTCATGAGCTGATTCATCCCAGGCTGAAGTGTTAGCAGCGCTGCAGAGGAGGGACATCTGCCATGATCACACTCCTCCACTAAGAGTCTGTTAACGAGGAACAATCCTGGATCATCATGGACATGTTACATCCATATATACTTACTGGAACTAACACCTTCACAAGGGGAAGACAGAACACCACACTATGTGTGTTAGTAGTAGGGCTGGGAATTGCCAGGGACATCACGATACGGTATTATCATGATACTTTGGTGCCGATACGATATGTATTGCGATTCTCACAATTCTATATGGATTGTGATTCGATACTGTGATTTTATTGCGATTCGATGTTCCAAACATATTGCTCACCATATGTCAGCTGCAGAGGGACAAGAGTCATAAGAAAACTAGTTTTGATCAGTCATGGAAATAAAAGTGCTGAAAACAAATTGGCTCCAAGTTTAAAAAGAAGATGGAGAACAAGCTTTGAAGGAAAAATACTCGAGTTTTGGTGCAGGTATAGCGATATTGTCAAAACAATACATCAATACATATCAAATATAATATCCCAATATGTAACTGTATCAACTTTTCTTCCCCCCATCACTAGTTAGTAAGTATGAAAGAAGTGAGCCCAGTGCTTTTGCCTCCTCAGGTGAACTTGTTATTCTGTCTTAGTTCCACATGTTATGTAAATGCCTCCATATACGCCAGCTGATCCCCGCAGCTGGGCAAGGCACTGGAACTTTTTTGTGGCGCATGAAACGAGTGGTGATTCACATGATCTGCTTTTACTTTCATATGGTGTTCATTGAAAAAAAGAGCTTTAATTTCCAAAGGCAATAGAAATGGGTTGGGGGTGATGAGTAAACACTGAAGTTGTTGCATCTCACACACCTGCGCAGGCCCAACTGTAAAGAGGATAGGGACAATTAAATCATGATGTGTGACACCCATGTCCTGATGGCTGTCAGGTCACGCAGTCCTTTATTGAGAATCTGAGCAAAAAGGGGCATAATACAACCATTACGCTACACACCATGACTGTGATCCACAAAAATATAATGATGTGGACTTGGACGAATACAGTCTTCAACTTTCACATAGCCTACATATCAATACGCCAGGAACGTAATAAAATGTGCCACATCCACAACCAACCATTTGAACTGCATCACGGTACGTCCAACCTCAAAGTAGAGAAAAGCTGGAGTCATTTGAGCAGCACTAAAGAAAGAAACAGAAGAGATGTGGGAGAGGCGAGGCAGTACTGGGAGGGTTCCGGTGGGGTAGGTTTAAAAATGCACGCTCCAGCTGTGCACGGCGTCCCACATAGCGAGCGGAGCAGGATGAGGCTACTGTTGGTTTAGCCACACAGGGTTGGGAGTACAGTACACGGAACTGCCGGTGGGTTCTTGGTATTCATTTCCCCCCCTCAATGAATCACTAGGTCCCACTGAGACTTCCATCACCCCAGGTAGGAAACACAACTGAACTGACTCAATTACACAGCTCTCTACAACCAAGGAACAATCCGTATATGACAAGGTACTTTGTTTCGGCATAGCTGTAACAAAGATGGCTGCTGTGAAATGTAAACCACCTCTGATATCAGATTCCATATCAAATGAAAAGCACCACAGGGATAAAGCAACTATGCTTTTCATTTGGTTCTTTTTTTGTTTAGTCTCCCCACTCATCTTGAAAAGGCGTCATTGAATAGGGTCCCTAGCTTCGTCCTCAATGTCCTCATTCTCTTAATGTTCTCCCCCACTAAATCAAAGACAGTACAGAGACAAAAACACCAATGTGGGTCCAATGTCGTCTATAAAGCCGCAATATATAACTTTTGGACGACCTGACCAAATTCACATTGAAAGCAAGTCTAAGAAACGGTACATCTGTTCTATATGTGCAATTTCTATGCTTCCCATTCTTAAGTTTCGTTGTTGCAACTTAACTTTCGGTTCAAACAGCTGAAAATACAATATTTTGGAATATTGAAAATATATTTCACAGCGGTTTAGACGGTACAATTATTCTATACACATTGGACCCAATTGCTTGTTTTGTCACATAAACTGAAAATAGGCAAACTATTCGAATTTTAGCAACCAGGAAATGGCGGAGCGATTTCTGCATATTGCACCTTTAAATTTGCTTTATTTGAAATTGATTCAAGATGAATGGCTATTAACTGAGTTTAACAGGATCCTATACAGAGGTATCTTCTCATATAAACCAATACACCGATTCCCCCTGGTAACCCCCTCACACAGCCCTTCTCCCAGTAAGTCACACATTCACACGGCACGTGAACTAATCTCTCCTTACAGACCAGGCGACTAGGCCACTTGGAGGCCCCATGGTCTTAAGTCACTAGGCGCCAAGTATATTGCTGTCGGTTTTGGTGGCTCAATCTGTCTATTGTCAAGGGAGCTTATGATAAATCTGAACGAACAGCAGGATTTCAGCCACTTGTTACTGCTGCTTGAAGTGGTTACTGTTGAGGGCTAGGGTGTTGTACAGTATCTGGTTCTCTGGTGCTAACATTACAACGTGTGTATGTGAATACCAAGGCTCAAGATACAGCTAAAGGGCCGCATACTAAATTGGCCTTCACATGAAACGCTACAGAAGGTCACATACCTCCATTATTCTGTCGTGGATCTGAAGGCCTCCCTCCTTGTCTGCTGGTCCATTCTCAACGATCTTAGATACAAAGATCCCTTCATTCGAAGTGCCATCATGGTCGTCCTGTGGGAGAAATTATCACGTTAATGACCCAATATCTGATCATCTCAGATTACACATTGATCAAATTGGATAAGAAATAATTGTAACATTTGAAGATGACTACATAAAAAAATATGAAACTACAATTCATGATAATTGACTTCAAATTCTTCAGCAAAAATAATATCTTTCAACTATTAAACAAGTCTCTTGCTAAAACTGCCTAACCCACTTCCAAAAGTCCTGAGGATATTATGCAGACAATTCTAAATGGTTTTCCCATTACCCATTCTCACCAATCAGGGTCAGAGACACCCTGCAGTCACATATGAACACAACTGCAGTCATCAACGTAGCCTGGTTAACCCAGCGATTAACCGCAGGGCTCAACATCCTGCAGTGACTCGCTAGTGGTTGCAGGTGCACATTACACAGGGCCTAATGTTATTCTCCACACAGCCCCAGTGCCAAAATGGCCTGCCAGTTTACATGTTTCCCAGGGCTGGAGAGTGTGACTGCGACCCAGCCCCTTAGAGGGGCTAAATGTTGAATGGATGTGTTGGATGGATACACTCTGCGTCCATCAGTGAGGCTGTGACCCCTGAGCTGTAAAAGCTATGATTGGCTTAACAAAGCCACTGCCAACATCCCTCTCAGCTCTCTCTTAAAACCACATCAAACCAACCCGCGCCTCTGCCAAGTCGTGAGATACTGTGCTAAATTTTAATGGAATACTTAAAGAAACCTCAGAAGTCAAGCTGTGAATGCTGTAATGAATTATTTCAGGTCTGTTTCCTCTTTTTTCCAAGCTCATCACAGTGCAGTGTTTACTGTGAAACCAACACGATGCCCCAAAAAATGGCCCGGAGTGGCAAGGGAATGTCACAACAGGGCAGTGTGAGAGGCCTGATGCTTTGCCATGCATCCCCAGCACTTAGACCCTCCATTGTCTACAAAGGCCAGCCCTTAATCATAGTTAGCCTGGCGCCCAACACAACCCGGCCTCCCCATCGCATCAACCCCAGTCAAGGATGAAAATGCCATGTGTCAAAAGCTGCAGGGCCTCTTTTTGTTATTTCCATTCAAATCAATAGTTTCTTGTGGAGGATTTGGTGACCTCTTTATGAATTCATCCGGTGCCTTAAAAACACTGCGAGCAAAAGTTGACTGTATCCTCTGGACTGTCCTTGGGTTGAGCTTGATGTATAGTTCTGTCAAGGGAACGGGAAAGGATACAAATCTACAAGACCATGGAATTAAGAAAAAAAATATGCTTCGGATGTTTGGTCCTTTTTATAGTTTCCTGCTGTAAAATGTTTTTCTGTAATAATCCACGTCGCTACAGCAAAGTGCGTCACTATAGCTATTGTAATGAAACCCAGAAAAACAACCCTGAGTGGAACCCTTTGGCACACATTCTTCCCAGTGAAACATATACTGCGAACACCATTTCAATGGCACCCGTTTTGTACAGAGAGAGAGAGAGAGAGAGAGAGAGATGCTCCATGTATGGGAGACCCAGTTCTAACTGAGCTCTGAGCCTGAATTTTTTAAGTATCTCGGAGTAGGAGTGCCGATCTTGGATCAGGTCCATCCTGTCCATATAATTCTATTCATTATCATCTAGAAAGGCGAAACTGATCCTATATCAGCACTCCTACTCTAAGAATCTTTGTGAATATGCGCTTGGATCCCAGTTCAGCAGTGATATTTTCAACAATGGCACTCTTATCAGAGGACTCCATGGAATCATTAATGATTGTCTGTGAGACAGCAAATACAGAGGTCGTAAAGGGTTATGAGCCCAGGGCAGAGGACCCATTTCACACCTGGTCTGTGTTTACCATGTCATCACAGTCCCCTCAATTAAAGACAAAAAAACTGTAGGCACAGTCATAATCCTTCATTTAACCCTCATATAAAGTAATTATAGTTTTTATCTGAAAAACCAAATCCGCAAACCCAACCAATATACTAACACACTAAAAACTTGTCTGATGCGGTCCATCCACATAGGCTTAAGAGAGAAACTTGCACAGTGTATTACTGTCTAAGCTTTGTCTATGTCAGTAAAGGGGTAAAACACCAAATTATAATTTATCGTGGTTCAAGTATGTGCCTCCATTCCTGATTTCCCATATGACATTTGGCTGACCATCAACGAGATAAAACAGTAACAGCAGAGATTCCACTTGTAACCTACCGCACATGGTCTTCCTCCCACAATGTTGAAGCCCAGAGAACCGCCCTCCCGATGAAGGATGGCTGTGACGTTTTTGGTCTCCCCACCCTGTGGACAGACACAGACAGAAAGAGGACAGGAAGTGAATTAACAAATATCACTGAATAACATAAATGATTGAACAAATCAATGACACCACCTCCCTGAGCGATAGAGAACTGGAGCTTATTTTCACTTCAAAACGACACAAAAATAACTCTGAACGACACAGTAGAAAGGACTGAACAAACCTATGAAGTCAATGGAGTATTTTTAGGTTTAGAAATAGCCTGAGGTAAAAAGGGTAGAAACCAAGGCTACTCCATACACCGTAAATGGATATGTAAAAAGTATCACCGTAACCAACATGGCTGGTAGCAGGGGGTAAAGAGTCACCTGTTCTCACATTTTAGTACATCACTGGTGTGGATCTACAACATGATTCGCTGTGGCTTAGCTAGCTCTCTGAGAAAGAGCTGTTAAGTGACTGGTTCAAGTAAGGGTTAATGCCTTTTCCTTCTCTCGCTCCAGAAGACGTTTGCTATGTGTATTAATACACCAGTAGACTTCTCTGTCAATGAAGGGATGACAAGTGGAACGCTGGGAAACCAGTGCAGTCAGCTTTCCACCTTTTTAGAGGGACAGTCAGGGGGTGGGACTGGGAACATCATGTCAGCTGTCATCCCAGTATGGAGTATGCCATAGCATACAGGGACTAAATATAAAAGCAAATATTAACAGTATGTACAGTGTCATCACTGAGTCTGGCTACCATATAGGCTACAGGATAGGGTACAGAGTGTATGCCATGGAAGAATGTGCACTGCTGCTGGACCAAGTTGTGTAGATGCATGTGAACAGAGTTCCACATTTAAATACAACTATTGGCTATTTACTAAATGGATAATGGCATATGGACAATTTCACAGTAACAGAGTGACACTGAGACACAACATTTTCTAAAAACACATTTACTTCAAGAACAGTGCGGATGCAAAGTTTGGTAACAGAATGACGGTTCAAACAGCACAAACCGTCATTCTGTTACCAAACTTTGCACCTGCACTGTTCTTCAAGTTCATGTGTTTTTTGAAAATGTTCTGTGGAAATTGTTAAAAGTAGTCCTTGTGCATAGAGTTGTATGGTTTGATTAACTTTGCAATCACTGGTTTTTCTTTGACATACAGTTGAAGTCGGAGGTTTACATACACCCAAGCCAAATACATTTAAACTCAGTTTTTCACAATTCCTGACATTTAATCCTAGTAATAATTCCCTGTCTTAGGTCAGTTAGGATCACCACTTTATTTTAAGAATGTGAAATGTCCAGCGTCGTCCAGGTTTGGCTGGTGTTGGCCATCATTGTAAAAAAGAATTTGTTCTTAACTGACTTGCCTAGTTAAATAAATACAAATTGCCCCTACCTTTTAGATGTTGTAAGGATATCCTAGATCTGTCCGAGCTGAGTAACCAAGACAATGTGTAAGGAGGACTGAGGACTTCTAAAACCAGTTGGGTAAGCATGTCATGCCAGAAAGGTACTAATCCCGCAAACAGACGCCAATCATCGCAGACAGTGTTGATCTTGCTTCTCAGTCACCTAACCTACAGTATGTAGCCTTATTTACGACAGGACCAAGGAGAAAGACCACATTCCCATATCCAGCTCAGTCATTCTTAGCCAGTCTACTTATTCTGTTAAATTCTGTACATCAGAAGCCAAGCGAATAGCAATACTGGAAACCTGGGCTATGCCATGTTTTACTGTTCTTAAAAAAAAAGTGGCTGAGATTCCGTGCTCCAAACCCAGCAGTCAAAGGAGGTTACCCGTCACTGTCACCACTGATATTTGGCAGTGGCTTGGGGAGCAAATATGTCACCCTGAATCTGAAATAAGTCATACATTTCACAGGATCTGATAACACATGACCTGAACTAGCCCCAGAAGAAACATAGACGCTGGCTCTCTAAGATTTGCAATGCAGCGACAGTCACCAAATTGCCCGCCTGCAACAGTTAATTCCACTTGTGTCTTTCCATTTGATACTGCCACATGTGCACTGAAGTTCTCCACCAAGCAATCCTGTCCATAGTGCTTAACTGAATCTGAAGAAGAAATCTGAAGAGAAAAATCCTTTAATCTAACCACATCATCCACATTATGATTTTTTTCTGGCTTCCTCTTTTTCTTTCATGGATAATTTGAGAAATTATACCTTTGGAGATGTTTCCTGGGATTAGAGCTTCAAGGAGGAGCACAACTTTCTTTGTTCATCCTCTTTAACTGAGTTTGTACAGTGCAGTCATTTCAGAGGGTTGAATAGATAAACTAAATAAGTAACCTGAATCTGTGTTGAAAGTGTTTACTCTTTCTGCTACCAGGCTGAAAAAAACATGTTAGTCATAATAGCTGATAGTGGTATCTAGTAATAGTGTGGTAGTGAGGTGCAGCACACATTTTGAAAGAGTGTAAAAACATGGGGAGAAAACACAATAACACTAGGTAAGGGACAAAACATGTCCCACTACTAACATGTCTCTCTGTTACCTTAAATTCAGAATGCTTGTAGCCTTGTACTACTGTACCTTACATTGCCTGCTCTTCCACTATGGGTTAATGTGGACTTACACAACATCATAAACATTTCAACCACTCCCTAGCTGACCAGAAGAGAGGCCTGTATCCATTTTTATCCAGTGTGTTGAGTTGGCTATAGAACATGGCAAAAACCAAGCACCGACTATAAATATGTGATATATATTTAATAATTAATACAGCCTATCACATATTAATTTATGTTTTAATGGATTAATGACAAAATACAATACTAGTCAATCGAAATCAATTAAATTATTATTATAATTATTATCTCAACATCATTTTTATTATGCTGTTATTACAATAGGACAGTCTCTTGCAACATCTGCAGACAGAAAGTCCCAAACAACCCTGAAGAGGTTCGCGGAGGTAATTGTGACCTGAGTCTCGGTGTGTACAGAACAATAGTAAATATTTGCCCCTCCCCCAGACTGCCAGCTGGCTGTAAGTGCAGCTGACAGACATACACGTATGGCAAGCTGAGGAGAATTAACACTTCTGACCATTACTTGGCCCCTACAAGTACTTAGTCGTTGGAAATCACATTAAACGCCATGAAATAGTAGACTAATGAAACCGTGTTTGACCACAGGAGACTCCAAGTCTGTCTGGTCAAGGGCTTGTAGACATCGGACCTCTAAAGTTTTCCATTGATTAATAATACAAACTCTGATAAGTAACGGAACATGGAACAAAGTAGCGCTCGAAGTCCAGATGTGAAAAGAATGACAGTACGCGCGCAGAAGAGATACAAAGTAACACACAATCGAACCATGGCCAATCACAAAGTAACTAACAGCATTAGAAATTCCATAGCCACACGTTCTGTAATTTGAAACTAACTTACCTTGCACGGGGGAGCAAGGGTCTTAGTCAGCGAGTCGATCCTTGCACTGTATTCAGTGAATTTCTTCTGATACTTCAGTGCTGTCATTTGTAGCTCATTATGCACAGCAGAGAGTTGAGCAAGAAGTGATTTCTCTCTTTTGCTCGATTTCAAAGATTGCTTCTTGAACTCTTTGTCCAAACTGACCACCTTCACGTGCAATGCACTATTATGTGCTTTCAAGGCTTTCAAACAGCAATGGGTGTCTAGTTTTTGCTCTTTGTGGGTGAGCATCAATCCACATCCATTTTCGCATATCCCGACCGGTCTGCAATCACACGATTCGCGCATATGGGCATCCATGTCCTTCAGATTGAGCACCTCGTTGCATCCTTTATTCCTGCATTTGGCCGGCGAGTAATCGCACATCTCGGTGTGCTCTGTCAGATGTTGCAGCTTTACCACTTTTTCACAGCCTCTGGCATGATTGTCACACTTTATGTCCAGCTTCATAATCAGGTTTTTCAGAGGGAGAACGTGGTTTAGCTCTTTCGTGGAGATCCTTTGACATTTGACGGGGCAGCTGCTTTGCTGGACAACCCAAGGCAGCACACAGCCAGCGCAGAAGACGTGACCACACGGAGTAGTGAGCGGGTCTTCTAGAACTTTATTACACAAATTACATTTAAAATCTGGGTCCACAGCCCCTTTAAACCGATCCAACTCAAATCCCATGTTTTTAAATAAATCCAAAATTCCGCCGGGATTCCCACAAATCGAAGTAGGAGTAGTGGGTGTTTTAGCTTTTCATTGGAGGAGTACTGACTTCAAGCTTCCTTACTGTCTAAACTAATTGACCGAGACTTACTCGAACAAAAAAAAAAAAAAAAAAAGTGGAGGAATTCTCTACCGTAACTGCCGTAAGAGCCGCGCACCAGAGTGCAACGCAATCATCTGACGATTACTGTGATAATTCATCAATCGAAAAGAGGGCATTCTTTACGCTTTTTGAATGTGATTTACAAGTTACAAAGACAGGTAGGCTGGCTACAAGTGTGGGCAGATTGTAGCTAATAGTAGTTCTACTTACTAACTGAAAATGTTATGCAAAAGACTCCAATTAATTGTGGACCCTAGAATTATTGTTTTAGATTACAAATGTATCTCCATTGTATTTGCAAATGCCACAAACAGATATTGTACTTTGTAACAATGTGTGTAGGAGGAAGGGATGGTGCTCTGAGGATGTCTTCTCATTTTGTCAAACCATGTTAGTGTCTGTGTGCCATTGTTAAAAAGAGCTATGGCTATACGTGTTACCTGACTAGTTGTGACTGACACTTCATGGTATGAGCTATATAAAAAAAGGCTGTGTGATCACTAGCTGAGGAATGTTCAACTCAGTTCTCTTATATCGAGGCCGAGTGGAGCCCCACAGTGGAGGTGTCATAATACCCATAAAACCTAGCGGTCAAACAGGGAAAAGGTTCCAATCGTTTTTCCACCATTCATTTTTCCCATAGGGGATTTTAGAAACACCTAAAATAAGGGCTGTATTTCGTGTAAGCTTATCCTGGCGTGACGTTTTGATAAGCATGTAAATCTCCCTCAGATGAGGTGACTTTTATCAATATATTCGGCTCTATTTACTCTCAGATTCGAAAATGCTAATTAGCATCAAAGTAGACATCATGCAAAACTACAAATCCCTGCAAGCTCCTGCACGTTATCTCTAGCTGACACCTTTGTTAACAGGTATTGTGTACATTTGAAACTTGCACAATATTGTCCATTTAAAGAAATGTAGCCAATTTATTCATTACTACATTTAGCTAATTTTAAATAGTTCATCCAGAGATTCTTACCTTTGCCTTGATTCATCAGTCTCGTCCAGATCATCATGGCATTTGTAGTTCTTTATGATAGCCACATTAGCAGCTAATTAGCATTTCATTTTGGCGGGGTAAATACAGACGAATATATTGATAAATGTCACCTTGTCCAAGATAGATTTACATGGTTATCAAAACGTCATGCCAGGGTAAGCCTACACGAAACACAGCCCTTATTTGAAGTGTTTCTAATATCCCCTATGGGAAAAATTAATGGTGGAAAAACGATTGGAACCGTTTCCCTGTTTGACCGCTAGGTTTTATGGGTATTATGACTCATACTGTGGTACTCCGTTGAGTTTTGATAATGGGTCATGGGATGTGCTAGCAACAACATTGAGTCACCATCAGTCCATACCTGTAAAAATGTGTTTAAAAAAAAGAAGTAAATTCAGAAAAAGCTTACCTGTACCTATGTTTGTCCTGTACAACTGCGGTCCTTCCGCGGGGTGCTGAAATTCATACTTTTAATAAAAACTTTTATTGACTACAACCTTCTTCTTCTTCTTCTTCTTCTTCTTCTTCTTCTTCTTCTTCTTCTTCTTCTTCTTCTTCTTCTTCTTCTTCTTCTATAGTATTATGGCGGTCCGCAAACAAACTTTAGAGATGCATGCCACCACCTACTGTACAATCCATCATACTTGGTGATACAAAAATGGGAAAATGGAAAAGGAAAAAATACCCTGCCAACTATTAACCCTCATAAAAAAACACTACTATTTTAACCCTATCTAATCCTACACCAGACCGACGGCCTGGGAGGACGGGACACGTCCATTCCCCTGTAAATCTTCTGGAGTAAAATCACAACATCTATTTTCTGTGACTTAAATTGCATTTCTGCGGTACAGTTGCGTTCATAACCATAACCATGGCTATGAACGCTAAGAAACCAACCTTACTAATGCACATATTATTCCTCTCACTCTCTGTTGGCCTCGGCCTACTCACAGGAATCCTCACAGGATCCCTCGCCCTGTACCCATCTTCCTCTACTTCTCTATTCACTGCCTTTCTCTCACCGGACACTTCTGATCTCCAGCACCATGGGTACCCCTACAGCTAAAACAAACAATACTACACATTCCTTTGTCTCATGCCCTCCTGCACACTTTTCACATCTAGGAATCTCCCTCCTACACACTACTGCAACATGACCATAAGCTTGGCACCTAAAACACTGTAATGGGTTCGGGACAAAAGCTCTCACGGGACAACAGGCACATCCTAACTTGACTTTGTCGGGTAAAGACTGCATCAAAACTCAGCAATACACACCGTGTCTTCTCTGTTTCACCACGCTCTCCACTGCATCTGCCCCACACCAAACAGCGGGCGTCACAGACACAATGGGAATTTTCCATTTCAGTTGATCCTCCTTAACACTTAACTCCACCCCAGTAATCACTCCTTTCAACGCCCTGCTCCGAAGAGTAAAGCAAGTCACAGTTCTTGTCCCTAGTCGCGTGGTCCGGAGCGCCCGCTCCCTCTGAACAGAAAAAAATAATCACGAGTCCAGTTCGAGTCACTTTCACCGACCCAACAGTCCCCAACATCTCCTCCATCCAACCTGACACCACATATGAATCAGCCAGAAGGCAAGGATCCATTATCTCCAAAAATCTCACTCCCACTGGGCCAGAATCATCTTTATCATCATTGGGACGTGGCTCGACCTCAGCCGTCTTCACCACACCTGCCAGCAGTTAATTCATCCTCACTCTTGTCAGATTCAGTTTCGTCCGCCACCCAACTGTTGTGATTTATACAATGTCATCTCTTTGACTTCAGCATGGTTCTCCTTCTGCTAATCACTTATCCGTCCAACAATGTCAACAACATACCTCACTTTGGCTCCCTTTGCTGTCTGTTTCCACTGAATACAACCACCACATTTTTTCTCATTTGTGTTGCTCGTACTACTTACTACATAAGCTTGAGATTTGGCACATGCACATTCGTGCTGAGTTGAACAACACAAATTAGGAAAAAGTCAGTGGTTGTATTTTTATTAAAAGTGTTCTGGCCCCTTTTGTTGGGTTTGAGTTCCTTTAGGCTATTGTGTAATTCCATTGTTGACCACTTGTGGCCACTGTCCTGGGTTGATGTGTGCTGTTCGTTTAATATGCTAAATCCTGTAGAAGAAGAATTGTTTACATTCCAAAATGGTGAAAGTTACACTGTGGAGCTGCAGATGCTATCAAACTGCATCCTTCTTGCTATCATTTTGGAGAAGCATTGTCTTTAAGTAAAATTAATCATAACATATTTGGCATTCAATTCATGATGATATTTTGTACGGATGGTCATTTTAATGAGATTTATGAATCTTCTTGATCGCCACATGGATATCCGTTCAGTGCATGATCTTGTCATGTTTTGGGGAATTATTTATATCCAATTTAATGCATAATGCCTCATTTTTCTGTGTTTATGAACATGTACACAGATACATGCTGTGTTATTATTGAGAATGAAGCCTAGTAATCAGCTAGCATACAATAAGTCATACTCATTGTTATTTTCTTTCTATATTTCAGTTTTACTCATTTCAGTCACTATTACTGTACCTACGAAGCTGTGGCAATACATCATCCCTCAACACTACAGTAGCTGTACTGAGTTTATCTATCTGCTAAGCTTAAGAAGGGGACTCTTTTGCGAGGGCAGAATAAAAAGTATGAATTTCAGCAACCCGCGGAAGGACCACGGTTGTACAGGACAAACATAGGTACAGGTAAGCATTTGAATGGTTGTGTCCCGTCCTCCCAGGGCATCGGTCTGGTGTAGGATTAGATAGGGTTAAAATAGTAGTGTTTTCTCATTTTTGTATCACCAAGTATAATGGATTGTACAGTAGGTGGTGGCATGCATCTCTAATGTTTGTTTGCGGACATAATACTATAGAAGAAGAAGAAGAAGGTTATAGTCAATAAAAGTTTTTATTAAAAGCATGAATTTCAGCACCCCGCGGAGTATAGGGCGGCAGGTAGCTTAGTGGGTAAGAGCGTTGTGCCAGTAACCGAAAGGTCGCTGGTTCTAATCCCCGAGCCGACTAGGTGAAAAATCTGTCGATGTGCCCTTAAGCAAGGCACGTAACCCTAATTGCTCATGTAAGTCGCTCTGGATAAGAGCGTCTGCTAAATGACTAAAATGTAATGTAAATGTAAGGACCGCGGTTGTACAGGACAAACATACAGTGGGGAGAACAAGTATTTGATACACTGCCGATTTTGCAGGTTTTCCTACTTACAAAGCATGTAGAGGTCTGTAATTTTTATCATAGGTACACTTCAACTGTGAGAGACGGAATCTAAACAAAAATCCAGAAAATCACATTGTATGATTTTTAAGTAATAATTTGCATTTTATTGCATGACATAATGCGCCAAATACAACAGGTGTAGACCTTCCCATGAAATGCTTACTTACAAGCCCTTAACCAACAATGCAGTTTTAAGAAAAATAAGAGTTAAGAAAATATTTACTAAATAAACTAAAGTAAAAAAAAATAACACAATAAAATAACAATAACGAGGCTATATATACAGGGGGTACCGGTACCGAGTCAATGTGCGGGGGTACAGGTTAGTCGAGGTAATTGAGGTAATATGTACTGTAGGTAAAGTGACTATGCACAGTTAATAAACAGCGAGTAGCAGCAGCGTAAAAAAAAAGGGGGGGGGGGGCGGGGGTCAATGCAAATTGTCCGGGTAGCCATTTGATTAGCTGTTCAGCAGTCTTATGGCTTGGGGGTAGAAGCTGTTAAGGATCCTTTTGGACCTAGACTTGGCGCTCCGGTACCGCTAGCCGTGCGGTAGCAGAGATAACAGTCTATGTGGCTGGAGTCTTTGGCAATTTTTAGGGTCTTCCTCTGACACCGCCTGGTATAGAGGTCCGGGATGGCAGGAAGCTTGGCCCCAGTGATGTACTGGGCCGTATGCACTACCCTCTGTAGCGCCTTGCGGTCGGATGCCGAGCAGTTGCCAAACCAGGCGGTGATGCAACCAGTCAGGATGCTCTCGATGGTGCAGCTGTATAACTTTTTGAGGATCTGAGGACCCATGCTAAATCTTTTCAGACTCCTGAGGGGGAATAGGTGTTGTCGTGCCCTCTTCACGACTGTCTTGGTGTGTTTGGAACATGATAGTTTGTTGGTGATGTGGACACCAAGGAACTTGAAGCTCTCGACTTGCTCCAGCGTTCCTCAGCTAGTGATCACCACCATGGTCTGCATGACGTCACTAGGACGTTGGAGTCATCATATGCAAACTGCTGAAGGCTCAGACAGGCAGAGCACTTGTGTAAACAAATGTGTGGAATAACACTCAATAGCAAGTGTAATTTGTATTTCCCCCCAAAACACACACTCAAAATCCTAGAAGACAGAGCGAGAGAGAGAACAAGCAAAGAGGACATTCTTAAAAGTGTTTCGGCTGGTATGTAAGCTACTCTGTGTTTTGTCATCTCTTACACTCATGTTGACAATGATGATGATAGGCTGTCTTCCTTTAACACACAGTGCAGTGAGTACATTATGGAACTGATGGCAAAAAATTGAAATGTAACCTAGATACCAGCTAAATCATACAGAACAATAATATTTAATATATCTGAAGCATGAAAAATATGTAAAATATATACCTTCGGCTAGGCATTTGGCCAATTATTGTAATAGAATCAGAGAGACAGTCTGCACTTGAACTCTATTAGCCAATAAGTGTGTGTGTGCATGTGAGATTGTTTTTGCATGTATGTGGCTATTTCTCTGTCAATCTATTCTCTCAATTAAGAAAAGAAAAAATCACCAGTATTTAAATGCTCATATTTCGGCGCATTTGACATCTTGGCAGGAAGTATTACAGTCATAAAAGCATTTGAATTGTAAATGATGGAAGGGCGACTCACAGGGAATTCCAGTTGTGTTCAGTGACAGGACAACAATGGCCAGCACACTGGCAGCTTAACTATCTTTTGTGAGCAGAGTCCTTTGTTCATCAGACTCCATAATATAGCTGATGAGAAACACATTTCTATTGGCTGCCTACTCTCTGAGAAACCCAATTACATATGATGTTGTGCTTTATAAACCCATTCCACATGTGTTACTAAGACTTAAACCAAAGGCTCATCAATGACTCTTGGGGTCAGAGTGACAGAAAGAGAAAGCACACTAGCAGTCAATTATAGACTGAGGTAATGCGTCAACACTTCCACCATTGTCTTCCGTCAGATGGCTTCATACTAATGCGACACGCAGTTGCCATCAGTGCAGACCGTCGTCACGCATAAGACAATGCTCTTCCACATGGTAAAATGTGATGTAATTTGACACCTTTATGGTATTATTTGGCTATGTTGTAAGTAATGCAAATTTTATCTTTCAAATGTACAAAATCAAAAAAGTTGTACAATATCCAAAGAGGCATGTTAGACACATAGACACACAATAGATGAGGTCATAACAACTGGAAACATTGAATTGTGATATATGTTATTGTTCTATTAAACCCCTTTTGCCCACTGAGGTTCCCCAATTTCCAGTAGTGTGTTGCTGAGAATGATGAGATTTGCTACAGTACTGTTTGTTTGTGTTTCCTTGCCCATTTTTCTCATAATGATGTATTATTTTTTACCACAGAATAACAGGCTCCCTCTAGCTGTTTATTATGGGGCTGATCTGTGGAGTCTCCCTCTTAGATTCAAACTAAAATAAATATTTGTTTACCAGAATGTATAAAAACATGAAAACAAACATCAACAATACCCAGCAATACCCAAATCTTGATTTGACAATCAGCCATTTTGAGAACATCGCCCAGTGATTATTCAGAGTTAGGAATAGTATCTCAATTTTACAAGGAGAGGCTATTCACTCTGCTCTGGAATTCTCTGCAGATGACATCTAGGAATGTTTTCCATGAACTGGGATGAGGTGGCAACAAGGGGCTCAGACAACGCTATGTTGGGTCCAGCACAAAGACAGACCAGGTCCCAGTGGAGATAACAGTTGATCCCAACTCTCCAGCTTCAGACTGCTATTGAAGGATCCAGACAGACACTGGGGCTGTGTCTGGACTTCTCCTCTTCAACCACCCAGTTCATAGCTCAGTGTCACTCCACCCCACACTTCTAGATCCACTGAGATAAACGACAAAGAAAAACAGTGAACTTCTATTTGAGCCCATTTCATGGCAAAGGCAATACACACTGGATGGGTCATAGTAGGGCCAATTGTGTGAATTGGTTTTAAAATGTTGGTTGAACCAATCTTGGCTCATCAAAATGCACAGATGTAAAAAAAAAAATATATACAACTGAGTGCTTTTCATTTGATTTCAAAGTGCCTATTCCATTGTACATAGTGAGTGATATCGATAGAATGCTGTAGGACCTCATCAATGAACCCTCTCGCTCTGTTCTCTTGAAGTAAAGCTACAGCGAGATCTGGGTTTCAGCAGTGTGATGAGGGTGTTCTGTGAGGTTCTGGAGCCAGGCCATATAGTAATCATCACCAGGCTTCTTTAGATATGTCAGAAACATAAGGGCCATGTGGGAGACTGTGAAGATGAGTTATTGCTTTTTGGGGATGTGTTTTCATGTGGCTTTGTAACATGGTGTACTTACAAAAGCAATACTTTAATCTATCTCAATGCTTCAGTTCCCTTTGTTCATACTGCTTTTTTTCATGGTCAACTAGTGTGTGTAATGCTAACCTTGCAAACCTTGCTGAAATGGCATACTGTACTGTACATTCGTTTTGTTAGTTACATTCCTATATAACGATGTTCATGTTAAGCTTGACAGTTTCCTATTTGGTTAGTGAGAGATCCTGGTTCGAATCCAGGCTCTGTCGTAGCCGGCTGCGACTGTCACGTAAACTGATGTGGATGCAGTGGTGGAGTCAAGCGCAGGACAAGGAGGCTAAGTCCAAAATGACTTTACTTAGAATGCACAAAGTCAAAACAACAGGCCTCTAAACAAAGGAGGCGAACGATTACGCACACACGCGTAAAACACTAAACATCTAACGAGACACCAATCGGACAGGCGGACAATTACACACAACTGCAAACAAACCAAAAGGGAAACTTATAGGTGACATAATCAATACTCAATATGAAACAGGTGCACACACAAGACCAGACCAAACAACTATCGAGAACATCCAGCGGTGGCAGCTAGTACTCCGGGGACGACGAACGCCGAAGCCTGCCCGAGCAAGGAGGAGGAGCAGCCTCGGCAGAATCCGTGACAGTACACCCCCCCTTGACGCGCGGTACCAGCCGTGCACCGACCCCGGCCTCGGGGACGACCAGGAGGACGTGGAGCAGGGCGCGTGGGATGACTACGGTGGAACTCAGTCAGGAGGGATGGATCTAGAATGTCCCTCCTAGGCACCCAGCACCGTTCCTCCGGGCCGTACCCCTCCCACTCCACGAGATATTGTAGACCCCCCATCCGATGTCTCGAATCCACGATGGACCGGACTGAGTACGCCGGAGCCCCCTCGATGTCCAGTGGGGGTGGAGGAGTCTCTCTTATCTCACTGTCCTGGAGTGGACCAGCTACCACCGGCCTGAGGAGAGACACATGGAACGAGGGGATAATGTGGTAATCAATAGGCAGTTGTAACTTGTAACAAACCTCGTTCAATCTCCTCAGGACTTTAAATGGCCCCACAAACCGCCGACCCAGCTTCCGGCAGGGCAGGCGAAGGGGCAGGTTTCGAGTCGAGAGCCAGACTCGATCTCCAGGTGCGTACACCGGACCCTCACTGCGGTGGAGATCGGCGCTCGCCTTCTGTCTACGGATGGCCCGCTGCAGATGGACGTGTGCAGCGTTCCACGTCTCCTCCAAGCGCCGAAACCACTCATCCACCGCAGGAGCCTCGATCTGGCTCTGATGCCATGGTGCCAGAACCGGCTGATACCCCAACACACACTGGAAAGGGGTTAGGTTAGTAAAGGAGTGGCGAAGCGAGTTCTGGGCCATCTCTGCCCAGGGGATATACCCCGACCACTCCTCCTGCCGGCCCTGGCAATAGGATCTCAGAAACCTACCCACATCCTGGTTCACTCTTTCCACCTGCCCATTACTCTCTGGGTGGTAACCCGAGGTAAGGCTCACCGAGACCCCCAAGCATTCCATGAACGCTCTCCAGGCTCTAGAGGTGAACTGGGGACCCCGATCAGACACTATATCCTCGGGCACCCCGTAGTGCCGGAAGACGTGGGTAAACAAAGCCTCAGCGGTCTGTAGGGCAGTAGGGAGGCCCGGCATTGGGATGAGACGACAGGCCTTAGAGAACCGATCCACAATGACCAGAATAGTGGTATTCCCCTGAGAGGGGGGAAGGTCCGTGACAAAGTCCACCGAGAGGTGAGACCACGGCCGTTGTGGAACGGGCAGGGGTTGTAACTTCCCCCTGGGCAGGTGTCTAGGCGCCTTACACTGAGCGCACACCGAGCAGGAGGAGACATAAACCCTCACATCCTTAGCTAAAGTTGGCCACCAGTACTTAGCGTTAAGGCAGTGCACTGTCCGGCCAATACCTGGATGTCCAGAGGAGGGTGACGTATGAGCCCAATAAATGAGACGATCACGGACCTCGAGCGGCACGTACGTCCGACCCACTGGACACTCTGGGGGAGTAGGGTGTCGGTACGTAACGCCCGCTCGATTTCCGTATCGACCTCCCACACCATCGGTGCCACCAGACAAGACTCCGGCAGTATGGGAGTGGGCTCAATGGACCTCTCCTCTGTGTCATACCGCCGGGACAGGGCGTCTGCCTTACCGTTCTGGGACCCTGGGATGTACGTTATCTTAAACACGAACCGGGTCAGAAACATGTTCCACCTAGCCTGACGAGCGTTCAATCTCCTAGCTGCCCGGATGTACTCCAGGTTACGGTGGTCAGTCAGAATGAGAAAAGGGTGTTGAGCCCCCTCAAGCCAATGCCTCCACACCTTTAGGGCTTGAACTACGGCTAACAGCTCCCTGTCCCCTACGTCATAATTTCGCTTCACCGGGCTGAGCTTCTTAGAATAGAAAGCACAGGGGCGGAGTTTAGGTGGCGTGCCCGACCGTTGCGACAGCACTGCCCCAATACCGGCCTCTGACGCGTCCACCTCTACCTGGAACGGTAAAGCGGGGTCCGGGTAAGCCAGCACCGGAGCCGAAGTGAACAGGTCCTTCAGTTTACCAAACGCCCTGTCCGCTTCAGCCGACCACTGCAAACGCACCGGGCCCCCCTTCAGCAGGGAAGTAATGGGAGCTGCCACCTGTCCAAAACCCCAGATAAACCTCCGGTAGTAATTGGCAAAACCCAAAAACTGCTGCACCTCTTTAACAGTGGTTGGGGTTTGCCAATTACGCACGGCTGACACACGGTCATCCTCCATCTTCACCCCTGACGCGGACAACCGATGACCCAAGAAGGAGATGGACTCCTGGAAAAACAGACATTTCTCTGCCTTGACATACAAGTCATGCTCCAACAGCCTACCCAACACTCGGCGCACCAGTGCTACATGCTCGGCCCGTGTAGCAGAGTACACTAGGATCTCGTCAATGTACACTACTACACCCTGCCCATGCATGTCCCGGAAGATCTCGTCCACAAAGGATTGGAAGACCGAAGGAGCATTCATTAACCCGTATGGCATGACGAGATACTCATAATGACCCGAGGTGGTACTAAATGCTGTCTTCCATTCATCTCCCTCCCTAATGCGCACCAAGTTGTAGGCGCTCCTGAGATCCAGTTTTGTGAAGAAACACGCTCCGCGTAATGATTCAGTCATACTCGCAATCAGAGGAAGAGGATAACTGTATTTAACAGTGATCTGCTTGAGACTACGGTAATCAATACACGGGGGCAACCCTCCATCTTTCTTCTTCACAAAAAAGAAACTTGAGGACGCAGGGGAAGTGGAGGTCCGTATGTATCCTTGTCTCAGGGACTCGGCTATGTATGTCTCCATAGCCGCCATCTCCTCTTGAGACAGAGGATACACATGGCTCCGCGGGAGTGCTGCCCCTGTCTGGAGGTCTATCGCACAATCTCCCTGTCTATGAGGTGGCAACCGCGTCGCCCTAGTCTTGCTGAACACGAGTGCCAAATCCTCATACTCAGGGGTAATGTGCATTGCGGGCACTTGGTTCGGACTCTCCACTGTGGTCGCCCCTACGGAAACACCTAGACATCGCCCAACACACTGGGCAGACCACTCCTTGAGAGCCCTCTGTTGCCACGAAATGGTGGGATCATGGGCGATTAACCAAGGAAGCCCCAGCACCATGGGATACGCAGGAGAGTCGATCAGATATAACTGAATGATCTCCTCATGACCCCCTTGCGTATTCATCTTTAGTGGTGCTGTGACCTCTCTAATCAACCCAGATCCCAACGGACGACTATCTAGGGCATGGACAGGGAAGGGAGCATCAACGGGCAGGAGGGGAATCCCTAACTTAACACTGTGACACTCTGGCTCTAGGACTTTTGTATGTGAGCTAGAGTGTATGTTGTTTTGTTGGGGATTTGGGTGTTTTTTCTATGTTGGTAGTTCTGTCGGGTGTATTTCTATGTTTGCAGGTCTGTGGGTTGTTTTTCTAGGTGGTTGTATGTTGTAGTCAATGACTCCCAATCGGAGGTAACGAGTGTCAGCTGTCGGCTCGTTATCTCTGATTGGGAGCCATATTTAAACTGTCAGTTTTCACCTTTGTTTTGTGGGTTATTGTTCCTGTTCCAGTGTTCTTAGTTCTGTCGGTGTCACAGAGGACTTCACGTATCGTCTGTTGTTTTGTTTTCTCGTGTGAGTACTTTATTTAATAAAAGTCATGTTCACTCGCAACGCTGCGCATTGGTCCGCTCCTTTAGACGATCGTGACAGAATAACCCACCACAAAAGGACCAAGCAGCGCGTCCAGGAGCAAAGGGTCTGGACATGGGAGGAACTGTTGGACGGTAAAGGGTCCTGGACGTGGGAAGAAATCCTGGACGGCATGGATCGCCGTCCATGGAGCGAAACAGAGGAGAGGCGACGGAGAGAGGAGCAACGGCGTCGGCAGAGCCAACGTCGGAAGGACGAGAGGCAACCCCAAGAAATTTTTGGGGGGGGGCACATGGCTTGGGCGACGGAGCAGCAGGAGGCTGCCACAAGGCAGAGCAGAGGGCTGCCAGGTTAAGGGGGCTGACGGAGGCAGAGAAGGGACGGATTCAGTGGGCTACCAGGTCAAGGGGGCTACTGGGTAAAGCAGGGAAGGAAGGTGTTGAGGCACGGCGTGAGGTACTGGGGTGTGTAACCAGTTCGGTCCGGCCCGTTCCTAGTCCCGAGGTGCAGCCAGTAGTGTGTGTTTCCCGTACGGTACGGCCTGTTCCGGTCCCTCGCACTAAGTGTAAGGTGCGCGTCGCCAGCCCGGTTCGGCCTGTTCCTGCCATACGCACCAAGTATGCGGTGCGCGTCGCCAGCCCAGCCCGGCCTGTTCCTACTCCACGCACCAGGGATACGGTGCGCTTCGCCAGCCCAGCCCGGCCTGTTCCTACTCCACGCACCAGGGATACGGTGCGCTTCGCCAGCCCAGCCCGGCCTGTTCCTACTCCACGCACCAGGGATACGGTGCGCTTCGCCAGCCCGGCCCGGCCTGTTCCGGCCACTCGCACCAGGGATACGGTGCGCGTCGCCAGCCCCGCCCGGCCTGTTCCTGCTCTCCGCACTAGGCGTGAGGTGAGTCCCCAGGGTCCAGCATGCCCTGTTCCGGCTCCCCGCACTAGGCGTTATGGGAGTCCCCAGGGTCCAGCATGCCCTGTTCCGACTCCCCGCACTAGCCCTGAGATGCGTGTCCTCAGCCCGGTACCTCCAGTTCTGGCACCACGCATCAGGCCTACGGTGAGTCCCCAGGGTCCAGCATGCCCTGTTCCGGCTCCCCGCACTAGGCGTTATGGGAGTCCCCAGGGTCCAGCATGCCCTGTTCCGACTCCCCGCACTAGACCTGAGATGCGTGTCCTCAGCCCGGTACCTCCTGTTCCGGCACCACGCACCAGGCCTACGATGCGCCTCAGACGGCCAGAGTCTGCCGTCTGCCCAACGGGGCCTGAACTGCCCGTCTGCCCAAAGCCTGCAAAGCCGCCCGTCTGCCATGAGCCATCAGAGCCGTCCGCCAGACCGGAGCCGCTAGAGCCTTCCGCCAGACAGGATCAGCCAGAGCCTTCTGCCAGACAGGATCAGCCAGAGCCTTCTGCCAGACAGGATCAGCCAGAGCCTTCTGCCAGACAGGATCAGCCAGAGCCTTCTGCCAGACAGGATCAGCCAGAGCCTTCCGCCAGACAGGATCAGCCAGAGCCTTCCGCCAGACAGGATCAGCCAGAGCCTTCCGCCAGACAGGATCAGCCAGAGCCTTCTGCCAGACAGGATCAGCCAGAGCCTTCTGCCAGACAGGATCAGCCAGAGCCTTCTGCCAGACAGGATCAGCCAGAGCCTTCCGCCAGACAGGATCAGCCAGATCCGTCAGTCGGCCATGAGCAGCCAGATCCGTCAGCCAGCCATGAGCAGCCAGATCCGTCAGCCAGCCATGAGCAGCCAGATCCGTCAGCCAGCCATGAGCAGCCAGATCCGTCAGCCAGCCATGAGCAGCCAGATCCGTCAGCCAGCCATGAGCAGCCAGATCCGTCAGCCAGCCATGAGCAGCCAGATCCGTCAGCCAGCCATGAGCAGCCAGATCCGTCAGCCAGCCATGAGCAGCCAGATCCGTCAGCCAGCCATGAGCCGTCCAGCCAGGATCCGCCAGAGCCGTCCAGCCGGGATCCGCCAGAGCCGTCCAGCCGGGATCCGCCAGAGCCGTCCAGCCGGGATCCGCCAGAGCCGTCCAGCCAGGATCCGCCAGCCAGCCAGGATCCGCCAGAGCCAGCCAGCCAGGATCCGCCATTTAGTCAGGTGCTGCCCCTTAGCTCGGTGTTGCTCCTTATCCTGGTGCTGTCCCTTATCCTGGTGCTGTCCCTTAGCCTGGTACTGCCCCTTAGTCCGGTACTGCCCCGTAGTCCGGTGCTGCCCCTTAGTCCGGTGCTGCCCCTTAGTCCGGTGCTGCCCCTTAGCCCGGTGCTGCCCCTTAGTCCGGTGCTGCCCCTTAGCCCGGTGCTGCCCCTTGTCCCGGTGCTGCCCCTTATCCCGGTGCTGCCCCTTAGGCCGATGCTGCCCCTTAGTCCGGTGTTGCCCCTTAGTCCAGGTGGGGTATGTTGGAGGGTGGTCATTGGGAGGAGGCTACCGAAGCAGGTTGTGACTGTGGTGGGGTGGGGATCACGACCGGGGCCAGAGCCGCCACCGTGGACAGACGCCCACCCAGACCCTCCCCTAGTCCTGATGTTGGTGCGCCCGGAGTTCGCACCTTTAGGGGGGGGTACTGTGACACTCTGGCTCTAGGACTTTTGTATGTGAGCTAGAGTGTATGTTGTTTTGTTGGGGATTTGGGTGTTTTTTCTATGTTGGTAGTTCTGTCGGGTGTATTTCTATGTTTGCAGGTCTGTGGGTTGTTTTTCTAGGTGGTTGTATGTTGTAGTCAATGACTCCCAATCGGAGGTAACGAGTGTCAGCTGTCGGCTCGTTATCTCTGATTGGGAGCCATATTTAAACTGTCAGTTTTCACCTTTGTTTTGTGGGTTATTGTTCCTGTTCCAGTGTTCTTAGTTCTGTCGGTGTCACAGAGGACTTCACGTATCGTCTGTTGTTTTGTTTTCTCGTGTGAGTACTTTATTTAATAAAAGTCATGTTCACTCGCAACGCTGCGCATTGGTCCGCTCCTTTAGACGATCGTGACAAACACAACATTTCCGATCAATAAAATTCCCAGCTGCGCCTGAATCGACTAGCGCCTTATGCTGGGAATGAGATGCAACCTGGGGAAATATTACAGGTATACATAAGTGAACAACAGAGAGCTCTGGGTAAGTGGGGCGCCTACTCACCTGGAATGACTACCCAGTGCGTGACCTGTTGCCCCGACTCCCTGGAGACCCTCCCCAGCACCTAGCCGCAGTGTGTCCTCTACGACCACAGTTGGTGCAGGGGATGGCCTCCCTCGGGCTCTCTCTCCTCCTCTCTCTAGCGCCAGCAGCCCAGAGCTAAATAGGGATCGGCTCGGAGGTGCTGGAGGATGGAATGGACGGCCCCAACTCGGGACGTCCGCGGGTGGCCAGCAGGGTATCTAGACGGATGGACATGTCCACCAACTGGTTGAAGGATAGATTGGTGTCCCTGAAGGCCAGCTCTCGACGAACGTCCTCACGCAGGCTACACCGATAGTGGTCGGTGAGGGCCCTCTCATTCCACCCCGCATCCGCCGCTAGAGTCCGGAAATCCAGGGCGAACTCCTGTGCGCTCCTCTTCCCCTGTCGGAGGTGGAACAGACGCTCCCCCGCCGTTTTACCTTCAGGTGGATGATCGAAAACCGCCCTGAAGCGGCGGGAGAACTCCGCGTAGGAGTTGGTGGCGGCGTCTATTCCCCTCCATTCGGCATTGGCCCATTCCAACGCCTTGCCGGAGAGACAGGAGATGAGGGCGGAAACGCTCTCGTATCCCGAGGGCGCCGGGTGTATGGTAGCCAGGTAGAGTTCCACCTGCAGGAGGAACCCCTGACACCCGGCTGCGGTGCCATCATACGCCCACGGGAGCGAGAGCCGAATCCCACTGGACTCCGGTGCTGGTATGGGAGTGCTGGCCGATGGTGGTGGTAAGGTAGGAGGAGGTGTGGGCACGCCTCCTCTCTCCCATCGGCGCAGGGTGTTCATCACCTCTTGCATGGCGGACCCGAGTTGCTGGATCCTGGCGTCCTGGCAGCTGACCCGATCCTCCAGCGACTCGGGCGCCGCCGCTGCTCCTGCTGACTCCATAGAAGGTGTGTAATTCTGTCACGTAAACTGATGTGGATGCAGTGGTGGAGTCAAGCGCAGGACAAGGAGGCTAAGTCCAAAATGACTTTACTTAGAATGCACAAAGTCAAAACAACAGGCCTCTAAACAAAGGAGGCGAACGATTACGCACACACGCGTAAAACACTAAACATCTAACGAGACACCAATCGGACAGGCGGACAATTACACACAACTGCAAACAAACCAAAAGGGAAACTTATAGGTGACATAATCAATACTCAATACGAAACAGGTGCACACACAAGACCAGACCAAACAACTATCGAGAACATCCAGCGGTGGCAGCTAGTACTCCGGGGACGACGAACGCCGAAGCCTGCCCGAGCAAGGAGGAGGAGCAGCCTCGGCAGAATCCTTGACAGCGACCGCACAATTGGCCCAGCGTCGTCCAGGGTAGGGGAGGGAATGGCCGGCAGGGATGTAGCTCAGTTGGTAGAGCATGGCGTTTGCAACGCCAGGGTTGTGGGTTCGATTCCCACGGGGGGCCAGTATGAATTTTTTTTATAATAATGTTTGCACTCACTAACTGTAAGTCGCTCTGGAAAAGAGCGTCTGCTAAATGACTAAAATGTAACTTAGGGTTCCTGTTAGGGAACAGTGGGTAAAACATGTTAGTACTTGTCTCAGGGTGACTTGTGATCATGTGCTTTGGAGCTACATGGGGAGGGAGGGGTCCAAACTGGGAACCGGCAAGGCTACACTCGTCTTCCAGAGGATGCTGATGACAGAGAGAACTTAACACCCAACCCCTCTCTGTGTGTTATGACAGTGAACGGCAGCTCAACCGTCACTATATAATCTGAGGCATAAACATGTGGGAATGGGATTGGTAATGTTCTAACGTCACAAGTGCGGGCCTCAAATTATTGTGATAAAATGTGTTTGCCAAGGTATGGAATTCTTGATTGCCTCAAACAAAGAGTCTATACATATAGAACAACTGTGAAAGCAATTACTATATATACATTGTATGTCTTTTCACAGAGATGTTGCTCACATAACAGACCTAAGAATGGAGTGAAAACGCTTTGGGAGGTGGAGAGAAAGGATATGGGTCAGAGAAAAACCTGGAAGGACCAAATCACAACTACACAAGAAGGGCAATCTCCATTTTATATTAACCAAATCTAACCTTAATCTGCAGCCGCACACACAGTAGCTAATTTAATCTGTACAGGCGTTTTATTGCCTGGGAGTAGGAAATAAACTATGTATAAACATTATGTCTTGGGGAGCAAGATTCAGGAAGGCAGTATGTAAAGTTTTGACAAATGCTGAATCAAGGTTATTTAAGTCAGTACAGCGGGAAAACAATATAGAAATACAAAAATATGAGATGGTATTCGCTGAGTGTCTTTCAAGTGTTGGCGATTTTAAGTCAAGGGATGAATGGCATTTGTTAAGTGAAACACAAAGCTGGTCTCTATGAAGTGAGAGAGGGGATAAATCTACTTGAAAAATAAGTATTATCTTCAGAATGTGATCTGCTGTAGATCTTGTGTAAATCTCTCAGCATTCTGGCAAATGGACTAACGTAATGCATTAGTTGAAGAGGTTTCCAAGGGACAACCCACTGGGCACACACTGGTTGAATCAACGTTGTTTCCACGTCATTTAATTTACATGGAATAGACGATGAATTGACGCCTGTGACCAGTGGGAAGTGTGTAATAATTGAAACAGATTATTCATTTTGCAAAGGGACACAGAGACTGTTCAAAACAGGATGGCGAGAAAACGAATAAAAGGTTCCATGTTGAAGCCTAAGTGTCACCACACATTTTCTGGAAGCTCTCTACACAGGCTAAATACATGAGATACTAAGTAAACTTGGCACTTCTTATCCTTATCACTTCTTAAAAACCGTTAAAAGAACGAAGTAGAAAAACATTTACGTCGACCCAGAGAGATAATGCCAGACCATTTATTTAAAACCACAGGTATGTTTTTTATGACTTCAACATTTCAATTCAGTAATTGATCACAAATTAAGAACACATGCACTTTGTAATGTAAAGTGTTTCCCAACCAAACCGTTGCATGATCATATTAATCAACATAATCATGTCAGCGTTATGAAACAAGCAGGATTGTGAGGAGGTGTATGTTACGTGTAACACCCTCAACCCCTTAACACTGTAGTCCTATCCCTCTGCACAACAGTCGACTACAGTATCTGGAGGATTAGAGAGACTTGCTGAAGTGTGTGAAAGGCATGTAGGTCAGTCTTGTTGGAGGAACAGTTCTTTGGAAATGTGTGACACCTGAGGTGACAACAAGGCTGGAGCTGCAGATACACATTCATGCACACCACCACCACCACCACTACCCACCCACCCACCTAGTAGTAGTAACAGTGAATGGCCAAGCTGTGGATGCAGTGATGACGGCAGATCAAACAGAATAACAGCTTTGGCTCTCAGTAGGTATTGCAGCAAGCTCACTAGTCTGCCTGCCTCACTATCTGAGTGAGTCATTATTGCAGTCATTATGGCTTACATAAGGTTTAGTATTTATTGTAACGAGCCAAATCAAATTGTATTTGTCGCATGCGCCGAATACAACAGCTGTAGACTTTACCGTGAAATGCTTACTTACCAGCCCATTCCCAAACAATGGAGAGTTAAAAAGTAAGAACAATTAGCAAAATGAAAATATAGTATACAGGAGTACCGGTACAGAGTCAGTGTGCAGGTGTATGAGGTAGTTGAGGTGATTGAGGGTAGTATGTACATCACAGGAGGCTGCTGAAGGGAGGATGGCTCATTATAATGTCTGGAACGGACGGAATGGTATCAACCACGTGTTTGATTTATTTGATACCATTCCACTCATTCCTCTCCAGCCATTATCACGAGCCCGTCCTCCCTAATTAAGGTGCCACCAACCTCCTGTGGTGTACATGTAGGTAGGGGTAAAAGTAACTAGGCAATCAGGATAGATAATAAATAGAGTAGCAGCAGCATATGTGAAGTGTGGAAGAGTGTGTGTGTGTGTGTGTGTGTGTGTGTGTGTGTGTGTGTGTGTGTGTGTGTGTGTGTGTGTGTGTGTGTGTGTGTGTGTGGCGTCAATATGCATGTGTGTGCGTGTGTTTTGTGTGTTTGAGCATATGTAGTGTGTGTGTGTGTGTGTGAGTGTGTGGGTAGAGTCCAGTGAGTGTGGATAGAGCCAGTGCAAGAGAGTCAGTGCAAAAAAAAAAGGGTCAATGCAAGTAGTCTGGGTAGCCACTTGACTAACTGTTCAGTAGTGGGGGTAGAAGCTATTCAGGAACCTTTTGGTCCCAGACTTGGCGCTCCGGTTCCACTTGCCGTGCGGTAGCAAAGAGAACAGTCTATGACTTGGGTGGCTGAAATAGAGGTACTGGATGGTATGGAGCTCGGCCCCAGTGATGTACTGCGCCATACGCACTATCCTCTGTAGCGCCTTGCGGTCGGATGCCAAGCAGTTGCCATACCAAACCATTAATGGAGAGCTGAACAGTCACTTGTTTTCCGTAGTTTTACTCCAACGAAAAACCTGCAGGATGAATGCGCAGATTTTTTGGGGAGGGGAGTTCAAACAAATCCAAACAAATATTATCTTCTGGCACAGACTGGGCCAGCAGAACCGTGTTGACTTTGGGTTGAACCAGTTTTCTCATGTGTTCATTGGGCCTTTGCTGGAAGGGAGTCCTTGTCACAGTCAATGCAATAAGCTGTCACAATCGAAACACAGACTGCCGTTAGCTACGTCTGCTGTCCCCCATTTTTCCTTCAGTGGAATAAGATGTCAAAGTTAATTAGTCACTGTTGGTGAGCCAAAACTGGAACGTTGTGTCATGATACACAATGTCTTAAAAGTTTTACAAGGTTTAGGCTTGTAGCTGTTGTCTGTCCATCATGCATCAACATACACTCTTAGAAAAAAGGGTTATTCGGCTGACCCCATAGGATAACCATTTTTATAGGTAGAACCCTCTGTGGAAAGAGTTCTACATGTAACCCAAAAGAGTTCTACCTGGAACCAAAAGGGTTCTACCTGGAACCAAAAAGGGTTCTTCAAAGGGTTCTCCTATGGGGACAGCCGATGAACCCTATTAGGTTCTAGATAGCACCTTTTCTTTCTAAGAGTGTACTGTATCAGAAGTGACATGTCAGTGCGTCGTTATATCTCCATCTGTGAACCAGGGGTGGTAAACATCGGACACCTGAGAGACATCAGCATTATGCCAAAATCTGACCTGCATAATCAAAACACACAGACAATGTTGCTATGACCACAGCCACTGTGTGCCAGAATTCCATCAATTCTGCTTTTATGAGGCAATACAAGGTTCTCAAATTCATATCTGTATCTGCAAAACAGTACTGAGTGCGGAACGGTACTGATTGATCATAGTCAATTAACAATAACAAAATATTAAGATATTGAAAACGTGTTAGGCATAATAAATAGTCTACTGTACCTCACTTTGTAATCACAGATAGTACTGCTAGACCATACTGGGGTTTATCCACATTTTTTCCATCCCAGAAGGTGTATAATTTAGTGTTCTTAAAAATAGGTCAAAGCTGGAGGACTATTTGGAAACAGGATAGTGTGCACAGCAGTTTTCCGCTGGGATGAGAAGGCATACATAAACTGTTGGTTTTATATGGATGGTTCGATGAATAAATTCCAGTCTAATCCTGGATGTTTGGGCACAATCCTTCACAGAGTAATTCCAATTTAAACAAAGCAGTGTGAAGTAACCGCTGGCAACCGTAGAGGTACGCTGTGGGTATTTAGGAGACTGGTGCGGCACAATCAGGCATGACAAAACCACACTTATAGGATAGGGATAATTGAACTACAGTTTCTTGATGAATTTATACCCAACATGCCCTAAAACACAGCAGGCCATGAATACATTACATGTGCAAAAACCAAGGCAGAGCACTAGTAAGACAATGTAACCCTTTTGAAATACAGAGACAGAGATATCCCTCCATTTTGCTCACAGACATTCAACCAATATCTTAGCTGTGTTTAGACTTTTTACATCCAAACGTGGCTGCATAACCTTCCCTTTTGGAACATTTAAAGTAACGCAACAGGAATTCTACTCTTTAGGACAAGGCTGTTTGTCCTAATGAGAAGCATTTGTTTAGTGATACCTGAACTGTTGCCTCACCACAACAGCTGTCTGGGTTTGGGATCACAACATTCCAAGAAGTAATGAACCAGACACATGGCATAGATGTTTGAGTGATCCGGGACAAAAACAAACAACCACATTGAATCTTAGCTGAAATACGCAGTAGTACCAGGTAAAATGTCCAGCAGTGCACCATTGAGATGGGTTCATTGCAGGATAATTGAATATACAAGGAAACAAGGCAATGGCCTGTGTAAGCAACATTAGGAGTTAATTGGAAACAATCCCCCTCTAATTATTATTGCTATCCCTTGTGGAGAGCTAGAGAGTACCACTCTGGGCTATGCTATATTTAAGCTACACCTTGAATGATATACAGTTGAAGTCAGAAGTTTACATACACCTTAGCCAAATACATTTAAACTCAGTTTTTCACAATTCCTGACATTTAATCCTCGTAAAAAATCCCTGCTTTAGGTCAGTTAGGATCACCACTTTATTTTAAGAATGTGAAATGTCAGAATAATAGTAGAGAGATTTATTTATTTCAGCTTTAATTTCTTTCATCACATTCCCAGTGGGTCAGAAGTTTACCTACACTCAATTAGTATTTGGTAGCATTGCCTTTAAATTGTTTAACTTGGGTCAAACGTTTCGGGTAGCCTTCCACAATCTTCCCACAATAAGTTTGATGAATTTTGGCCCATTCCTCCTGACAGAGCTGGTGTAACTGAGTCAGGTTTGTAGGCATCCTTGCTCGCACACGCTTTTTCAGTTCTGCCCACAAATCTTCTATAAGATTGAGGTCAGGGCTTTGTGATGGCCACTCCAATACCTTGACATTGTTGCCCTTAAGCCATTTTGCACACAACTTTGGAAGTATGCTTGGGGTCATTGTCCATTTGGAAGACCCATTTGCTACCAAACTTTCACATCCTGACTGATGTCTTGAGATGTTGCTTCAATATATCCACATCATTTTCCTTCCTTATGATGCCATCTATTTTGTGAAGTGCACCGGTCCCTCCTGCAGCAAAGCACCCCCACAGCATGATGCTGCCACTCCCCGTGCTTCACGGTTGGGATGGTGTTCTTTGGCTTGCAAGCTAACGATGGTCATTATGGCCAAATAATTATATTTTTGTTTCATCAGACCAGAGGACATTTCTCCAAAAAGTACAATATTTTTCCCCATGTGCAGTTGCAAACTGTAGTCTGGCATTTTTATTGAGGTTTTGGAGCAGTGGCTTCTTCCTTGCTGAGCGGCCTTTCAGGTTATGTCGATATAGGACTCGTTTTACTGTGGATATAGATACTTTTGTACCTGTTTCCTCCAGAATCTTCACAAGGTCCTTTGCTGTTGTTCTGGGATTGATTTGCACTTTTCGTACCAAAATACGTTAATCTCTAGGAGACAGAACGCGTCTCCTTCCTGAGCGGTATGACGGCTGCGTGGTCCCATGGTGTTTATACTTGCGTACTATTGTTTGTACAGATGAACGTGGTACCTTCAGACGTTTGGAAATTGCTCCCAAGGATGAACCAGACTTGTGGAGGTCTACAATTGTTTTTCTTTCCTTTTGATTTTCCCATGATGTCAAGCAAAGAGGCACTGAGTTTGAAGGTAGGCCTTGACATACATCCACAGGTGCACCTCAATTAGCCTATTAGAAGCTTCTAAAGCCATGACATCATTTTCTGGAATTTTCCAAGCTGTTTAAAGGCACAGTCAACTTAGTGTATGTAAACGTCTGACCCACTGGAATTGTGATACAGTGGATTATAAGTGAAACAATCTGTCTGTAAACAATTGTTGGAAAAATTACTTGTGTCATGCACAAAGAAGATGTTCTAACCGACTTGCCAAAACTATAGTTTGTTAACAAGAAATTTGTGGAGTGGTTGAAAAATGAGTTTTAATGACTCCAACCTAAGTCTATGTATACTTCCGACTTCAACTGTATATTTACACTGAGTTCAAAGTGCACTCATTATCTGTGTCATCTGGCAGATATGTGTAATGAAATAATTGCCAAAATGTTTTATTTGAACAGAACATACAATACATTGTACTCTGGAATGATAGACTACCTGTAAATGCTGAGAACAAACTGTCTCTAGGTTCCCTACCATGAGCTTATATAAACAATGGACTCCAAACGCATGAGGCCTGGGTAATATCTGAGACACTGTTCAGTTTTACTCTGACTTCTGAGTTGTATGAGTGGGTTGTCCATTCATTCCACAGCAGACCTGAGGTTTGGGGAGCTGCTTACTGAATCATATCATCCAAGGCAGCATTTATTTCAGTAGCGTGATGCTTCATTGGCAAATACCTGCCCTGCGTCCCTGACACTGAGTCTTCTCCTGCCAAAGCTCAGGCTCTCGTTTGCTAGATGGGAGTGGAGATAGTGCCTTTGTTCATACACTCAGGACGGGTGTAAAACCAAACCAAATTCCATAGCTCAGGAGAACTCACACTGTCCTGAAAAGGCTTTCCTTTCTCTGCAAGGGATTTCAACCACTTACAACACAAAAAAAACAAATGCACGTTTTGCATGAGGATGAAAAGGATGATGAGGAGAAAGAGGAAGAAGAGGAAGAGGCAGAGGATAATGAACCTAGAAACAACGTTGAACATGCTTCAACATGATGAGCTTTGCCAAAAGTGTGAGGTTTAGGTGGAAAAGGCATATAAACATTGTGTAAACCACGAGGATCCTCTGTAGTGTTTCAGTCTTTGACCTAGATGTTTGACACACATGAGAAATTGTGTCTCTCACAGACTGAAGCGAAAATACTCGCCTTGACCCTGAAAATGATTAGATGTGACTTTAACCACTTTTCGCCTCTCTCTTGGCTGCAGTCCTAACTGCATAACCTAAATATGGCTGTGAATCAATCCTAAACATACACATGCCTCACAGCCCTCATTCCAGAGATGAGAATAGGCAAGAGAATGAGTGTATGTTTGAAGAAGCTCCTTTCTATGCATGTGGTCTTGCCATATTTTCAAACCACAAATATGAACAATCCTTTACTTTGTGCCTTTACATCCTGTCATATTCAGCATGGGGTGTCAACCCCTGGGTCTCTGTGTACTCTCCACCTGCCCACGAGTCTGTGTGCTGCAGTACCACATGGCTTCTCTTCAGTAGGCCATAATCAGAGTGGCGTTGCTTGGGACTGGTGATAGACATGGGAGGTTTGGCCAGCTAGTCTTCTCAGACCAGCCATGTCGTTGTCCTTGTGTTTTATGTTACACATAGAAGGCCTATATGGTCAAATAATGTACTCTTCTGCACAGACAATTTTACAAATCTTCAAATTGGAATTGGAATTAGAGTGTTTGGACTTTTTGAATTGGAATTTAATTTGAATTGTAAAAACATTTAATCTTTGGAATTTATATGTTTTAATTTTCAAGTTAATGGAATTAATGCACATAGTATAATTGTTTTTACTGTAGGATTTGTTTTTAATAATTTCATCTGTATCTCTATATTTCCAGTATAGCTATAGGCTGTCTGAACAGTGACATGATCACCCTGAAAGCCTGAGGGAATTGAATTAGAATTGGAATTCATGGAGTTGTTGGGGATAATATTTACCTAACATGGGAATTCAGAGGAATTAAATTATCTCTGAATTCAAAGACTGAGCTGGAATTTAAATGGAATTAAATGGAATTTACAGGGAGAGAGAATTGAATTAGAATTGAATTAGTGGAATTGACTCCAACCCTGATCTCCAACATCTCAACAACACATAGTTTAATTTAAACCGCTGAATAGGTATCATTAAATCCAGCACTTACTTTTGGGGTTATGGAGAACATAACTGCCCCCTTTCATACGAAAAAAAGTAAATATTCTTTAGAGATATGTATCCATAATGATACAGTAGCTGACCAAGTTGACCAAAAATCTAAAACAAACAAGAATCATCTGTATTTTCGATGGATTGCACATTCGGTAAGCAAACATTTTGGGAAGATTATATGATAAAATTATCGATGCCAGAACCCTTCGATTATCATTTTCCAATTATGGGTTCAGGCTTGTGGCCTCACTCTCAGGCGAATTGAGTACTGCTGTAATTCTGGACACTCACATTACTCCTGGGCATAAAAGGCTAAATTCACAGTAAGCTCCTTTTAGCAAGCTGCTTATATAATGATATTTATTCATTTGAGCTTGACTTAAAAACTTGTACCACATTCCACTCCAGTGTAGGATAATACACCTACTGTACCACTGCACAGTCATATGTAACAAAACAGTGTGTGCTGAAAAAAATCAGAAGGATTTAGCTTATTTTTGGCATAATGTTGAAAGTATGGTGAAGGGTGAAAAGGTTCTTGATGGAAATTAGACAAAATGACTGTTAAAAGTTTGAAGCATCACCAAAATGCCATAGAATCCACTACAACAAAACTTTTATTCCTAAAAAGATCTCTTCACCCCAATCCTTTTATCTCTAAACGTAGAATCTCAAGAGACATTAATTAAGCACAATTCAGTCACTTTCCAGAATCAGTTTCTAAGAAAGAGATAAAATAAAACGTCTGCTAAACATAATGCTCTTCAATGCGGACGATCCCTGCAATTCGTTTTTGAAGTTTGGCAATTGTACAGTTGTAGGCCTATATATTTTCCCCTGATGCTTTAATCTGCTAATGCTAAAACCACTTTAGCATTAAACCATGGAGGACAAGCAGGAAAGACTGGGAGTCCCAGCGTTCAAAGCCTCATCATCAACCTTCTGGATCAGTTCCAGCACAAACTGAACAAGGCCACTGTTGCTTAGCAATGGGCAATCAACTAGACAAAACAGACATGCAAATCATTAGAGCATTGTAAGACGTTTGAGACATACACACGCCTATCAGCCATTTCTTGTAGGATGATTAACAAAGAAAGTGCATTATAATCACTACATTGTCAATGTTTGCCCAATATTGGAACTTGCATCTTCCAGGAGTTTTTGTGGGTTGGACAAAACAAAAGCAGCAACTTATCCTTCAATCTATATGACACTCAAATTTGAATATGCTGAATCAACTCTATATCCTACTGCTCTGAACCCATGGCATGCCTTCAGTGTTTATTACAGGAAATGCAAACTTGTAGCGTATTCAAGGCTTAAAAAGGATTCTAAAGCCTTTAAAAAGCCAGATTTTATTTGCCCTAATGAAAAATGTATCAACCCCTACAAAAAATGTCCATTAATTATAATTATAATCCACATAATAATTCACATTTCTTGTTGCTGCAGGATTATTTTCCTGCTGTAGCAGACTAGCACAAATTAAGATCCTACATATGTAATAATAGGATTCTATCAGGAGAAGGAGACTTGAGTGTCTGCCAGACCCGCCCAAGGTTTTCCAAGCTAACCAGGCTGGTGAGAGGACTAAACCTCTGACCCAACAGTTTGTAAATTATCCCAACCACACGTGTGGAGCTCAACGGCGGGTGCAGAAATGGTGGCTGTGTCATGTGAAAACCCTAAACCCAGGGGTGATAGGATAATGAAAAGGCCTCATCTGAAGGCCTGCCACACAGACAACCATCCCTCACAAGTCTGCTCTGGGAAAATAGACAAACAGTCAATGGATGAAAAACAGGGCTTTTCTTTCTCCCTCAGTTCCCTTTCAGTTCCTTACTTTTCCACCATCTAGCAGAGAGCAGTATGGGATATCGCTGGCCTCCCAGAGGCCTTAGTAGCATGACATATGTGTTCCATTACGGCCCGTTTCAACCATTTCTCCAGGTCTTGTGGTTTCACAGTCTGCTTCAGACGAGGATTAGGCCCTCCTGAACTTGATTTATTTCTGCACCATAGCTGTTTATTAAATATAATTGACCATCAAAGTTGTCAGAGAAAGAAAAAAATGGAACTGTAGACATTAACCACAAATGTCTCAGTAGGAGGTACTGAGGAAAATAAAAAAGTATCCTATATCAACCACAAATGCCACCAATGTTGGTCTCTGTTTTATTAATTAGAGCCAAATAAATTATGAAGTTAGATAATTTCCTAATGCCAAATCTTTGAGATTTACAGTATGCAGAATTTTAATACAGATTTATTGTATAACATACTCAAATAATATTTTCATAAGAGCACCACTAAGAACATAATAAGTGTTATAAAATGCATTTATCTCATAACTTATTTGAGATATTCTTCCATGTGCGGGATACGTTCCAATAGTCCAGTCTCTAGTCAAAGCTAGCTGCCTTTGCAAACTTACCCCATGTCTTTCTCCCTCTTCCAGCACTATTAGTAGTCAGTCAATGGGATAAACCTTACAACAAACAAGCAAATCAGCAGAGAGCATTTACATTTACATTTACATTTTACGTCATTTAGCAGACGCTCTTATCCAGAGCGACTTACAGTTAGTGCATACATTATTATTTTTTTATACTGGCCCCCCGTGGGAACTGGCCTGTTTGACATCAAAGGTATCCCAAACCAGAGTGTGTCAACCCCAGGGTGGTCTGATTATCATT
The DNA here is from genome assembly GCF_964263955.1 of Coregonus lavaretus. NCBI lineage: Eukaryota > Metazoa > Chordata > Actinopteri > Salmoniformes > Salmonidae > Coregonus > Coregonus lavaretus. The sequence goes on along the minus strand of NC_139995.1, from coordinate 15,361,696 downwards.
ATTTGTGTGTCTAACAGACATGTGCCTGGAATCTTTTAAACATCACGCACATGCCAGGCACACTAGATAGGGCTTTTTTTTCTACAGTTTGTGGCGTCAGCTCGCATAGTTTCGAGACAGCTCCTCCATCTTTGCAACACAGGCGTGATTTATTGGCATGAAGATTTTTTTGTTTCTAATACTGATGGTCAGTCCATTAAAGACAAAAAAATATCAAAGTGACAGAGGATACCCAAAATTACTGTGATGACTTTGTTGTGGTAACAATTTACTCATTTGAACATGTACCAACATGTTATACTTCACCAAATTAATGTACACCAGATCAGATTGGTACATGTACATTACAAGGCTGAGAAATATGTGCAAGGAAGTATTACAATGAAATATCCATAACCATTATCATCATCTGCCATAACATTTGCAGTTTTTGGTACATAGCATCCCGCTGGTGGTGTTGACACAGTAGCCGAGTAAAACTGTAAGGATCTGTGTCATTGATGAAGGCTTCCCACACAACTGTTAGTGCAAGCGATTTCTCATATCATTGACTCTCAATCATCTAAAACATCTGGAACAACAATGGAATACATAAACAAGAGGAGGAGGAATAATTTCATCACACAACGAAGGGACAAGAAGGGAAAAGAGGGACAGGGGGAGGGCTACAGAGAGAGAGAGAGAGTGTATGAGCTGGAATGTAAGCAGTCCAGTGTAAATAAAGCAGTGTGTTGTCCTGTGAAGATCTGGTCAAGAGGTCCAGACCCCCACTACAGGGGGTTGTATTATGTGGAAATGGAAGCGGTCCTCTGGAGGGCACATTCTTGTTCCCCTGTTGCGTGCTTACAGTGTATCAAAGTGACATGTGAGGCTTCCCCTGATGGTTCTCTCTCTTACGCGGTGACCTATTGCCTCCCATGCTGCTGGGTTTGTAGATTTTGAACTGTATAAACTGTGTTTAAACAAAGCATTCCTCTTTGTAAAGCCCTCACAGCCGGCCTACAGTTCTGAGATACTAAAATGAACTGCCAGCAGAAAACTTAGATACAATTGAAGGGATGCAACAAATGAATAGATGCATTTAGATGTGATGTTTTCATATTTCATGATCTAAATGACAAGTTCATGTACAGTGGGGAAAAAAAGAATTTAGTCAGCCACCAATTGTGCAAGTTCTCCCACTTAAAAAGATGAGAGAGGCCTGTAATTTTCATCATAGGTACACGTCAACTATGACAGACAAATTGAGGGAAAAAAAATCCAGAAAATCACATTGTAGGATTTTTAATGAATTTATTTGCAAATTATGGTGGAAAATAAGTATTTGGTCACCTACAAACAAGCAATATTTCTGGCTCTCACAGACCTGTAACTTCTTCTTTAAGAGGCTCCTCTGTCCTCCACTCGTTACCTGTATTAATGGCACCTGTTTGAACTTGTTATCAGTATAACAGACACCTGTCCACAACCTCAAACAGTCACACTCCAAACTCCACTATGGCCAAGACCAAAGAGCTGTCAAAGGACACCAGAAACAAAATTGTAGACCTGCACCAGGCTGGGAAGACTGAATCTGCAATAGGTAAGCAGCTTGGTTTGAAGAAATCAACTGTGGGAGCAATTATTAGGAAATGGAAGACATACAAGACCACTGATAATCTCCCTCGATCTGGGGCTCCATGCAAGATCTCACCCGTGGGGTCAAAATGATCACAAGAACGGTGAGCAAAAATCCCAGAACCACACAGGGGGACCTAGTGAATGACCTGCAGAGAGCTGGGACCAAAGTAACAAAGCCTACCATCAGTAACACACTACGCCGCCAGGCACTCAAATCCTGCAGTGCAAGACGTGTCCCCCTGCTTAAGCCAGTACATGTCCAGGCCCGTCTGAAGTTTGCTAGAGTGCATTTGGATGATCCAGAAGAGGATTGGGAGAATGTCATATGGTTAGATGAAACCAAAATAGAACTTTTTGGTAAAAACCCAACTTGTCGTGTTTGGAGGACAAAGAATGCTGAGTTGCATCCAAAGAACACCATACCTACTGTGAAGCATGGGGTTGGAAACATCATGCTTTGGGGCTGTTTTTCTGCAAAGGGACCAGGACGACTGATCCGTGTAAAGGAAAGAATGAATGGGGCCATGTATCGTGAGATTTTGAGTGAAAACCTCCTTCCATTAGCAAGGGCATTGAAGATGAAACGTGGCTGGGTCTTTCAGCATGACAATGATCCCAAACACACCGCCCGGGCAACGAAGGAGTGGCTTCGTAAGAAGCATTTCAAGGTCCTGTAGTGGCCTAGCCAGTCTCCAGATCTCAACCCCATAGAAAATCTTTGGAGGGAGCTGAAAGTCCGTATTGCCCAGCGACAGCCCCGAAACCTGAAGGATCTGGAGAAGGTCTGTATGGAGGAGTGGGCCAAAATCCCTGCTGCTGTTGGTCAAGACCTACAGGAAACGTATGATCTCTGTAATTGCAAACAAAGGTTTCTGTACCAAATATTAAGTTATGCTTTTCTGATGTATCAAATACTTATGTCATGCAATAAAATGCAAATTAATTACTTAAAAATCTTACAATGCGATTTTTAGATTCCGTCTCTCACAGTTGAAGTGTACCTATGATAAAAATTACAGACCTCTACATGCTTTGTAAGTAGGAAAACCTGCAAAATCGGCAGTGTCTCAAATACTTGTTCTCTTCACTGTATGTCATCTCTAATCTGTGATTTGACTTGATAATTAATTAAATGTCTTATTATCATTATTGTGTTCTTCTTTTTGTGTCATTAGTTCATTAGTTTCGCTAATGACCTAACTTGATAATGTGGGTCATTTATTTTATCAGTAATGAGGTGCTTGAAGAAGTGAGATGTGCCCAGAATCATGATTTTTTTGTTGTTGAAAATTTAGTGTTGCTGAACATACTGTATGTGTGCAATACATAATGCTTAGAAAATAAATTACAACCTGTAACAGCAATCACCCATCTTAAATGAATCATGGCAGTAAAAATGTTAGACAAGCTTCCTTATGAAACTAGAGTGTAGTGGTTAGTCAAACATACTGTACATCTTTATACTGAGCTGTTTATGTGAGTTTGAATACAAAATTACACTTTCTCCCAGATCCATTTACAGTACATGTGTCCATGCGTATGTGACCTCCTGTGGGATACAGGGATAGTCCTGATGAGAGGACCGCTTTTAGCATCTAGCCCAGGAAGAGGAACACAAGCTGGGTGGAGGAATCCATGGTTGCTCTTGAATTCGTGGCTGCTCCAGGAATGCGGCGGCAACATTATCACAAGGCCTTATCAAGCCAGGGGTTTGAGCAACATCAGCACTTGCTTGTTCTAAGCCCCGAAAATCAAACAGCTTATCTCACCTGACGGCACGGTATCCTTCTCACAAATGCAGGAAGGGATGGATGCATGCGGGACAATTGGGGCACGTCTGCTCATGCAGTCTGAAGGCTGCTCGTCAGGTTGGGAGATGGAACAGACAAGGAAACGTCAGTCAGGTCCTAACCTGTCTAATGGGATTTTTTTCTGGTGTCAATGATCATATGCTAGATGAGGAGGAAAGTTCAATGAACTTCACCTACAACCCTTGGCCTAAACTTTGTCCTGAAAGTGGACCTGAAGAAGTATTAATGTTGAGACCTTCCGATTTCACACTAGATTTTGGTCTTAACACTTGCTAAAGAATACCAGTAATGGCTTCCTATTGAATGGCATATATATATTTTGTCATTTATGGAATGGAGTTTTTCACCTACAGTCTTCAAAGAGAAGTTATTGTCCCACATTATTGTTGACTGTGATTACAGAGCAGTTTCACACAGACAAATTCATATTGACTTTTATTTAATTGATCGTAAAAAAAGACTAGTAATTCTGTCTCAGAAGAACCATTATTCAACAAGTAGAAACTCATGTCCCTTCAGTTGTTTTCCTCACACTGTCTGCCTATGTGACGCTGAGGGATGATGATTTATACTTGCTTTTATGATCTACGTCTTTTTAATCACGTGAGGTTAACTGAACACTAGACAGATCTTTGTTTTGTAAATAATGAAAACCTCCCTTGCCACATGAACAAGGTTCTACACATTATGTTATCGTTAACAAAACATAAATCAATGTAATTGCCAGAATTCATGATAGATGAATGGAAGCACTTTGAACCTCTATAAATAAATTCTCAAAAGTAAAAAAATAAATCCTACCACACTGAAGAGCCATAAAGCTACATCATCCATATTGTATTTTCATGCATGGCTGACAGCTTAGTTTGATAAGCATTTCAAACAGTTTTCCACTAGTTTCCATTTCAGATCTTCTTAAACTGGTCCCACTCTCCCAATACATAAATACAAAAACAGCTTTACAACATTAGGGCAAAAAGAGAGCAAGTGATAAAGATTGATAAGAAACAGCTGGATAGCTTGTAAGAGAGTAGGAGGCCATGCTTTCAACTAGGTGGACAATGTACAGTATGTTAAATATAAACACATATGCTTCCCAATGGCTTTTGATCATGCCCTCAATTTGAAAAGTGCCATTTATAATCAACAACCTGATGTCCTCTAATACCTTGTCACATCTCACAGCTAGAAGACATTTCCTCTTTGCACACTCTGTTGACATTTTGACAAGTGAAAATTGAATATTCTCTCAAACTGAGGGGCTGGATCAGAAGGCACTCCACCTCTCCTCCCAAACCATCCAGCAGAAAAGCACAGTTGCTGGATCTGTTTGATAATGCCCAGGTAGGTTGAACAGAGCCGGGTGATGTGATGTGCTCCTCTGAGTTGGAAACCAGAGTGCATCTGCTTCCTGTGTCAAATCCTCTAGCCTCACAGAGCAACAGCTGCTCTTGCTCAGTGTCAGCGTCATACAAGACAATCTATCTATCTACAGTGCATTCGGAAAGTATTCAGACCCTTTGATTTTTTCCACATTTTGTTATGTTACAGCCTTATTTAAACATTTATTCAATTGTTTTCCCCCCTCATCAATCTACACACAATACCCCATAATGACAAAGCAAAAATAGGTTTTTATACATTTTTGCAAATTTATAAAAAATAAAAAACGAAAATGTCACATTTACATAAGTATTCTGACCCTTTATTCACTACTTTGTTGAAGCACCTTTGGCAGCGATTACAGCCTCAAGTCTTCTTGGGTATGACGCTACAAGCTTGACACACCTGTATTTGGGGAGTTTCTCCTATTCTTCTCTGCAGATCTTCTCAAGCTCTATCAGGTTTGATGGGGAGCGTTGCTGCACAGCTATTTTCAGGACTCTTCAGAAATGTTTGATCAGGTTCAAGTCCGGGCTCTGGCTGGGCCACTCAAGAACATTCAGAGACTTGTCCCAAAGCCACTCCTGCATTGCCTTGGCTGTGTGCTTAGGGTCGTTGTCCTGTTAGAAGGTGAACCTTCGCCCCACTCTGAGGTCCTGAGAGCTCTGGAGCAGGTTTTCATCAAGGATCTCTCTGTACTTTGCTCCGTTCATCTTTCCCTCGATCCTGACTAGTCTCCCATTCCCTGCCACTGAAAAACATTCCCACAGCATGATGCTGCCACCACAGGGCTTCAACGTAGGGATGGCGCCAGGTTTCCTCCAGATGTGACACTTGGCATTCAGACCAGAGAATCTTGTTTCTCATGGTCTGAGAGTCCTTTAGGTGCCTTTTGGCAAACTCCAATGTGCTTTTTACTGAGGAGTGACTTCCATCTGGCCATTCTACCATAAAGGCCTGATTGGTGGCGTGCTGCAGAGATGGTTGTCCTTCTGGAAGTTTCTCCCATCTCCACAGAGGAACTCTGGAGCTCTGTCAGAGTAACCATCAGGTTCTTGTTCACCTCCCTGACCAAGGCCCTTCTCCCCCGATTGCTCAGTTTGGCTGGGCGGCCAGCTCTAGGAAGAGTCTTGGTGGTTCCAAACTTCTTCCATTTAAGAATGATGGAGGCTACTGTGTTCTTGGGGACCTTCAATGTTGGATAAATTTTGGGGTACCCTTCCCCAGATCTTTGCCTCAACACAATCCTGTCTTGGAGCTCTATGGACGATTCCTTCGACCTCAATGTCCAATCAATAGAATTTACCACAGGTGGACTCCAATCAAGTTGTAGAAACATCTCAAGGATGATCAATGGAAACAGGATGCACCTGAGCTCAATTTCGAGTGTCATAGCAAAGGGTCTGTATACTTATTTAAATACGTTATTTTTTTAAAAACCTGTTTTTGCTTTGTCATTATAGGGTATCTATCTATCTATCTATCAATCAATCAATCAATCAATCATCCGTCCAGCCATCCATCCATCCATCCATCCATATCTCTCAACAGACCCACCAGCCAGCCAGCTACATTCTGCAGGGGAGGTGGCGATGGGGTGAGGTTGTGTTTCTCTAAGCGGGAGGTAAGCTTGGCTTCTTCTTTATATGGTGTCGAGTAAAGCTTAAACCATGTATTTAGATTATAGGTAGGTATTGTAGTTAGGTATTGTAGGTAGTTTATCTAGGTAGTTATTGTAGGTAATTATTGTAGGTAAGTATTGTATTCACCTGAGCCCGGTGAAGCACAAGGCTAGCTAACCCACTACCTGGACCAATAAAGCTAGCTAGCTAGCAGGTAGCTACTGGTAACTATTAGCAACTGTGGATAGTTGTTTCCAATGTTATTTCACGCTTAAGAGTACCTGTAATTATGCCAGCTAGCTACCTACCATTCAGCTGTTTTTCTAACCTCATTATCTGAAGCGTTAACGTTAGGTAGTTAGTAGCTACTGTACTCGAAATGTAGCTAGCTTGTTGCTACCTGGATAGCTAACTAAACAATAGCTGGAACGACCGAGCTGTAATGTTTGGAGACGCTTTCTCTCCGTTGGGACAGATGCGAACTGGCTGAATCGATTCAGTAGCTAGCTTTACACTTACCTAGCAAACAGTAGCTACTAAGGGTAAGTTATAACCTTCATTTATTTTATTTTTATTTTTACATACTGGTAACCAGAGTCGTTCAAAAGGAATTCAAGACATGGGAGGAGGGGTTGGTTCGTTGACAGAGAGCAATGGCTAGCTAATATGCTAACTATTCTAGCTAGCTAACTAACTGGCTGAATAAGTTGACGACGTACTCACTCAAACTGTCAAAACTAACCCCAAAACTTTACACACGGACACAAATTATCTGTTTAGCGTGTTAACACACTATTGGTAGTTTGTTGTAAACGAGTATTGGTGCTAAACCGTGTTATTGGAAGCTAGCATGCTAGTTAGTTAGTCATAGGATACGGTGCCCTGGGCGGTTTTCACGGAAGAATACTGTACCAAGTTAGCTAGCTGAATAAACTAAGTTAGAGTCTATTCCTAGAAAACATTGAACTGCTGTAGTTTACAACAATTATAATTTCTAAAGTGGAAGTTGGGAGAGTTATATTTGAGTGTTTCAGGGCGGCAGGTAGCTTAGTGGTTAAGAGCGTTGTGCCAGTAACTGAAAGGTCGCTGGTTCTAATCCCCAAGCTGACTAGGTGAAAAATCTGTCGATGTGCCCTTGAGCAAGGCACTTAACCCTAATTGCTCCTGTAAGTCGCTCTGGATAAGAGCGTCTGCTAAAATGACAACAAATAAAAAAAATTAAAAATTGGTAAGTGAGGGAGGCCTCGCTTTCCCAGATGTTTCGTTAATTTCATTCCGATCTCCTTTGCATTATTGTAGCCTTTTCTGTGGCCTGTCAACTATGTGTCTGTATATCCCTGTTCTCTCCTCTCTGCACAGGCCATAAAAATGCTTCACACCACGTGGCTGCTGCCACTCTAATCTGGTGGTCCCTGCGCGCACGACCCACGTCGAGTTCCAGGTCTCCGGCAGCCTCTGGAACTGCCGTTCTGCGGCCAACAAGGCAGAATGTTCTCCTTTCCCCCTTCTGATAACCAGGTGGCAAATCGGATCTCTGCATGTCTGGCAGACATATCAGTGTGGATGTCGGATCACCACCTCAAGCTGAACCTCAGCAAGACGGCGCTGCTCTTCCTCCCGGGGAAGGACTGCCCGCTCCATGATTTTTACATTTACATTTTAGTCATTTAGCAGACGCTCTTATCCAGAGCGACATACATTATTTTTATTTTATTTTTCATACTGCCCCCCCGTGGGAATCGAACCCACAACCCTGGCGTTGCAAACGCCATGCTCTACATCCCTGCCGGCCATTCCCTCCCCTACCCTGGACGACGCTGGGCCAATTGTGCGCCGCCCCATGGGTCTCCCGGTCGTGGCCGGCTACGACAGAGCCTGGATTCGAACCAGGATCTCTAGTGGCACAGCTAGCACTGCGATGCAGTGCCTTAGACCACTGCGCCACTCGGGAGACTACCTGCAGGATCTCGGGAGATCTCGCCATCACGGTTGACAACTCCATTGTGTCCTCCTCCCAGAGTGCAAAGAACCATGGCGTGACCCTGGACAACACCCTGTCGTTCTCCGCTAATATCAAAGCGGTGACCCGATCCTGCAGGTTCATGCTCTACAACATTCGCAGAGTACGACCCTACCTCACACAGAAAGCGGCACAGGTCCTAATCCAGGCACTTGTCATCTCCCGTCTGGATTACTGCAACTTGCTGTTGTCTGGGCTCCCTGCCTGTGCCATTAAACCCCTACAACTTATCCAGAATGCTGCAGCCCGTCTGGTGTTCAACCTTCCCAAGTTCTCTCATGTCACCCCGCTCCTCCGCACACTCCACTGGCTTCCAATTGAGGTTTGCATCTACTACAAGACCATGGTGATGCCTACGGTGTTGTGAGGGGAACGGCTCCTCCTTACCTTCAGGCTCTGATCAGACCCTACACCCAAATAAGGGCACTACGTTCATCCACCTCTGGCCTGCTAGCCCCCCTACCTCTACGGAAGCACAGTTCCTGCTCAGCCCAGTCAAAGCTATTCATTGCTCTGGCACCCCAATGGTGGAACAAGCTCCCCCACGACGCCAGGACAGCGGAGTCACTGACCACCTTCCAGAGACACTTGAAACCCTACCTCTTTAAGGAATACCTGGAATAGTATAAAAGTAATCCTTCTATCCCCCCAACACCCCATTAAAAAAATGTGGGTTGTCCCACTGGCTATCATAAGTTGAATGCACCAATTTGTAAGTCGCTCTGGATAAGAGCGTCTGCTAAATGATGTAAATGTAAATGGAAGAATAGAGTACCATGGAGGCAGTTTTTCAAACAAACAACGGTGGCACAGGGAACACACTTCTGTATGACATATTGTTATTTTTGTATTTGTCACCATGTTGTTATAACTGCTTCAATACAGCCATCTTAAAAAAGGTACAAGCCTTTTCCCAAAATAGGTCTATTTTAAGGTTAATCTGACCTAGCACAATACGCCACAGGCCAGACCACATTAGTCATACTCTGAAAGGCAAAGAATAGGAACATGAATAAACATGAGGGAAATGTTCCACCATCTTATGGACTTGATTTGAGGGTTTCTATTGTTCTTGATTCACTCTGTCATGCTGAGAAGTCTCAGGAGGTAAGGCTCAACGCAGTGACTACTCTGCTGCTCTCTCTCACAGAACACTTGGCCAATGACCTCACTGACACTCTGGCCACTGGCTATACCACAGACACGGACACAGCAAGGCCAGGGATGAAGAGCCTGCCTTGCTAGCTGCATGCTTATCTACCTAGAAATAAGCTGCTGCGTTATGAGATTGAACCTACAGATGTAGGATCTTAATTTGATCCAGTTTGCTACAGCAGGAAACGATTCCTGCAGCAACAGGAAATGTGAATTATTATGTGGATTATAATGAATGGACATTTTTGTAGTGGTTGCTACATTTTTCGTAAGGGAAAATCAAGTCTGAAATTTCGAAGTGGTAATTACAAACTTCAGAAGCCTTTTTAAACCTCAACACTACACATTTTTAATTTCTTGCATTGCAGGACAGTTCTCCTGAAACAGGGTGTCCTACATCTATAATCTGTACTCAATGACATGTAGCCTATTTAATGTGTCTGGAGTCTGTGAACTTACAGGGATCGAAAGTCTGGTTGAAAACAGCAACATTCATCACATGCTGAACAAACCGGTCAAGAAAGTCTTTGTAGCGGTCTTATAAAGCCGAGAGAAGCTTATTCAAAGAAGCTTTGGTGTTCCTCTACGGAAGCCTGTATGTACTTGGACATCCAGGTCAAATAAGTTTTCACGTCAACCCAACCACCTCCTCTGTGCCGCTAGCATGCTAGCGAACAGAGATTGGACTGACTACAGACAGCTTAATTAGATGCTGTAGATAGCGTCAAAGGGACTTTCCCTGGGAATCAGCAGCAGGGAAACGAGTAGTCAGAGAATCAGATGGAGTAAATTAGTGGTACAGTAGCCAGCATGGCCAGCAAAAAATTTTCCTCTGATGATAATGAGTCTAGCAGGGCGTCCTACTGCACCCTCTCTGTTATCCTGCCCATTCATGATGTTACAGTCAAGGTATTGACTGAGGCATATGGTGACCAAAATCATATCCTTCAGGAGTCACGATGTCTCTCCTTCCTCCCCGTGTCGCAAATATTTCTGTCCTCAGTTGAAGCCAGTGTGTGAGTGAACAGGCAGGCAGGCATGCAGACAACCGTCCAAGCTGAAAGATAACTTAGTTTTTTCAGTGTGCTGCTGTTTAAGCTCGACAGCGCAGGGACTGAAAACATCAGTGCAAGTCTGAGAGAGCCAACAATCAGATGAGATTGTGAATCTCAATCAGAAGAGTTGAAGAGAGAAGTACTACTAATGTGGTACGCAGAGTTTACCATCATCTAGTACAGAGTGTTTATCATCATCTAGTACAGAGAGTTTATCATCATCTAGTACAGAGAGTTTAGCATCATCTAGTACAGAGAGTTTAGCATCATCTAGTACAGAGAGTTTAGCATAATCTAGTACAGAGAGTTTAGCATCATCTAGTACAGAGAGTTTAGCATCATCTAGTACAGAGAGTTTAGCATCTTCCCCTGCTCAGATGTCCTCTGATTTGGAAAGAAGCCATTCTCTGTCTTGCTGGATGTGTCTCAAAATAAACATTTATTGACCTGAAAACTTCTCCCTCCTCCCTAGATATCAGATAGCACGATCCATCAGTCCACAGACCACAAAATGACATAGCTAATATTCCCTCTGACCGCTAGGCTGTTCAATGGGAATGTGTTGTAAGTAAGTCTGAGACATACAGGCACCAGATAATTGAACGTTAACATTCAATTGAATGTCCAAGACTTGTCAGCGGAGTTCAGTAGCGAGTGAAATGACAATAAAGTTTAATAGAGAAATTATAGACATCTGGAATAACTATCTCTCCTGATTTACATACTTCTCTGTTTGTAGCGTTTGAGCTACTCAGATAAATGTATATAAAGTGGATGGAGTGTATCAGCACTGCCGTTTTTTAACCTCGGTATCTGTATTGTTGTTTACAAGCCTGTGCCAAAGTAACAATGGTGTATTGCGCAAGCCAGCATGAATATGTAAGCCCCATTGCCAAATGACTGAAAGAGGAAATTTAATCATATACAGAATACAAATGATGTCCCAATTAAGATTAGGTAACAGCATGAAGAAATTAAAGTGCTGTGAACACGGAAGGATTAGTGCAATTACACTCATTACACAGCATCCATCTTTCTGACCTGACTGACTGGTCTTGAAAACACTCCAAACAGGAGGGACAGTGGGCTTGTAAAGATCAGGAGGGAAATGGAGGATTGTGGATTGTGAGGAATGCTGGAATCCCATACTTTTTGGAGTTAGAGGAATGTGGTTAATGCATAGATTCAGATCTAAGGCAGAAATTAGAAACATGTCTGAACAACAGGGAGAGGAAGTACACAGCACCCGTAAACACACAGTTGGGTTGTCACTCCTCTTTTGGCTGCAGGGCTGGCATAGAGTGGTATAATTGATATGCAGAACATTACAGACTTTATGAGGACATGTTAGGCCACAGGGTGATGTTTTGCATGATAAATTGCTAAAGGAAACAGCTGGTTTATGACTGGTTTATGAAACATAGTTAACCAAAAAAGTTCCTAAATTGTATCAGTTTGATCCAATGCTGTATACCAGCTAGTTTCATTCACACAAATCCATATTTCTGACCACACAAAAACAATCAATTCCACACTCCTTCTACTGTGGTAATCCAACTGAAACGCTGAGGGATGCTCCCCATGGCTCCATATGTATGGATCATAATACAGCAGGCAGGCGTCTTACTGGTCAGTTCCCATTAGACTCTCTACATTAAGCATCTCGTAGTGGGCCACGCCTGCACTGATAAAAGCCCACTCGAATGCTCTATTTGTGGGTTGACTAATTCCACGTCGTGTGGGTGGGTGAGGGGACAAAAGAAAACAACCAGGCCGCTGTCTTGAACTAAAGTCTCAGTCTGGGACTTTGGGAGATCTGATGTATGGGGGTAGAGCCACAGAACACCCTATTCAATGGCCATTTTGCAGTCAAGGGATTTCTTGTTTCTCTGAATTCTGATGTATTATGTTCAGTGAAATGACTCCAGACAAAAACATGTATAATAGCATCATGGGTGTCCATCTTGGTCTGATTTGGTTGATCAATTTCGTTGATGCTCTATGTAATTGTACAAGATGGTGAGTACACAGCAGTACATAAAGTGTTGCATTCAAAGCAGCATTCTCCATCCACTACAGTGGTAAAGTTACGATTTAGGTGTTTTTAGACCACATTGAAAAAGCCATTAAGGTAAGTTATTGCTGTGTGTAAAAATGACATATGTCAGGGGAGGAGTCTCCACTGAAAACCAGTATAGGTGTGTACGGGTTAATGTGCCATTAAAATCTTCAATTGTATTATTCTCCAGACCACAGATCTAGAGCTATCATTTATGGTGACATAATCATTACGCCTAATGAATAAGAAATCAACGGAATATCAGCAAAAGACAGGGTTGATTTGATTGGATCGTGAGCTGCTACCCTGTTCAGCACTATGCCGAGGATCTATTAGCCATCGCTGAGTAAACACTCAACACATGTCAGTGAATGGTAAGAGTCCAGTCCATGTGTGGCTGCCACACTGAGTGCACTTTCTCAGCCATACTCCAACATGTCCGGGCCATTCCTTCTGAACATCTGTCTAGTCCCAGCACATTCTGTAGGCATTTCATAATTGAAACAAGCTTTTTTTTTTATGGTTGTTTTATGTTATGATAATGTCATATGAGCCTGCTATGATCTGGAGGGCGGTGTCTCTCTCATGTCTTTGTGTGGGTATTTTATTTTATCAGGGAATGGAGGTGATGTTCACTTGCATCAGAGTCAGATCAGCCCCCTGATAAAATAGAAGCGGGGACAGCAGATTATGCACCAACACTCTCATTAATGAACTGACAGTCTCCAGACACAGGGACTGCTGGGAGAATGACTTGACTCTACTACTACTACTACTACTTAGTAGTAGTAGTAGTAGTAGTAGTAGTAGAAGTAATAATAGTAAAAGTAGCAGTAGTAGTAGTAGTAGTAGTAGTAGTAGTAGTAGTAGTAGTATGAAGAAAAAAAGAAAATGTATGCACTCACTAACTGTAAGTCGCTCTGGATAAGAGCGTCTGCTAAATGACTAAAATGTAAATGTAGTAGTAGTAGTAGTAGTAGTAGTAGTAGTAGTAGTAGTAGTGCTACAAGATTCTAAACTGCAGGCGCTGATATCTCAACCTGGACTCAGAGGTAGACGTAACATAGTAAACTAGTCTGGGACACTCCAATTAGTATGATATTTTATGTTTCTTATGGTATGTATTCATTTGTGGATGTCCACCATCCATTTTGTATGCTATGTTATGAAATATAATTTGTATAATATGTTAAGAATTGCAATTCGTACAATATGTTACGAATTTGCAAAACATATGAGATGTAATGAATTCCAATTTGTTGTGGCTAATGTTAGTTAGGTGTATAGGTGGCTAACGCTAATGTTAGCTAGGGTTTAGGGTTAGGGGTTAAGGCTAGTGTTAAGTTTAGGGTTAGGGTTAGGAGTTCGGTTAAAGGGTTCATGTTAAGAGTAGGGTTAGGAGAAGGGTTAGCCATCATGCTAAGTAGTTAGTTTGTCTTAAGTAACCTTCTGTCTTATGTAACCATACCAAACGTTCCATATCATACTAATTTGAGTGTCTCAGATTTACATTTACTATTTTACGTCTAATCTATGAGACCAGGCTGTATATCTCCTTTTATCTGGAGCTCAAAGAGAGGCTGAAATCCTGGTCCCTTTACAGGTTGACTTGGCAGTACTCAGATGGAGAGGTGCAGAAATGTGGTGTCGAGTTGTGTTGAGTACAGGCGACAGCAGGGGGTCTGTTAAGAGACGAGTGTGTTCTCTCTCTCCCCCAACACATTTTAAATTAACTGGGAGCAAGTTCTCTCTCTCTCTCTTTCCTCTCTCTGACTCACAAGATGACAAACCTGTCATGGATAATATTTAAATTGCCCTGCAATGGGTCCCATGTCTAAAGGATTGCATTGTCAGACAGATGTTTTTTTTAAGTCCCTTTTTTGCAAATGCCATGCTGTCATGCTGCTGCTGCTTTGAGTCACATAAAACGGGCAGATATTGTAACTGCTTTTCATGTAGTGACCCTCTCATGAGCCTTTTCAGAGCCTCAGACACATCTCTCCAAGTTCATGGTAGGAAAAGCGAAAGGAAATCTGAAAACATGACCCTCTAAAAGGATACGCGTCAACTGCCCTTTAGTGTTGGCTTCGCTTGACAGAGACCAGGTGCAGCAGAAATTCTGAAAGACCAACATCATTTAGATTGCAAAAGCTCTGCGATGGGAGAATGGTTTCAGTTTGAAGCCAGCACTGCATTATGTAAGTAACACATGCATTTTGGTATAGATGATGAAAACACTGCACCACACAACAAAATAAATGAACTGTTCACCAAAAATGCAAGACTGGAAAGTTGAGATATAGTTGAACGGTAAATATTAATTTACTTTTAAAGTAGTCTGAGAAAATACACAAAATACTGCTAAAATAAATTGAATAGGTTTAATATCTAAATGTTTGCACACATGGGCGTACAGTAGGGCACCCACACACCCCCGCACATGCACACACACACATACACACAAACACGTACGCACAGAGACACGCACACGCACGCACACACACACACACACACACACACACACACACACACACACACCTCTGAGTATAAAGCGGGACTGGGTCAATGGAACAACACCTGGTGAACCTTAAAATCAGTGGAGAGAGAGAAGGAGAGAAGGAGAGGGGGATGAGATTCTCCATGCCTGCACCAGAGACTATGGCTGCAGTAATAGAGCTAACTTACTTATGATTGGAGAGGACTTAGAATAATATGTGTCACAAGTCGGATTCAATACTTTGTAGAATTTTCAGGATTACATTATTGCTGGGAAAATAGAGTAAGAAAGAACAAGTAATCTTATCAAAGTTTTAGATAAGTAAGTAAACTGGAATTGAATGGTGATATGAATAATCAGTTGATACATGAAAGATAGTTGCATGTTTTCTCTAGTGGGAAGGACTCTTTCGGAAATGTTGAATAAATCTATGAATCGTTGGGTTGGTCAATTCAAAGTCTAACCAGATCAATTGTTTTGGCAAAGATAGCAAGATGTTCAACATCAGTTGCATTTATAGGTTGGCTCTGTGTATATACTGCATGTAGGCCTACGTGTGTGTGTCAGCAACCACACTCATGAAATGAAACGGCATATATAATAAATGTTAAAGATTATTTTGCTAAATTTAGAAGTGTAGACGATATGGTTAAACTGACCAAAATGCTTTCTCCTCAAGTTTCTCTGTTCTGTGTCCAGAGTCAGTTAATTTATTTTAATTCCATGTGCCTAAATATAATTTGAAACTTGAAAGGGCCAGTGTAATTTGGATGTGAAATTAGAACAAACAAACTTCAGAGGAAATAAATCAGTCCTCTCCGATAATAAGTCTCAGTGTTATTTTGGGTCCTAGGCTCAATCTGATTGGCTGTGGTACAGGAGCAGCCAGTGAGAGGCGAGTGATGAGATTGCAGGCTGGTGTTCTGCTCTGGCTGTGTGTCTGGAGAGGCAACATCACCCCCTGCTGACTGCAATAGCCACAGCTCCTCTCTCTCTCAGACACCCCCTCACTGGCCCCTTCAGTCGCTCTGTGCTGCAGGCTGCAGCAGGGGTGGTGAGTGACCCCAAGACTCATCCACTCTTCATGTAGACAGTCAGCATAATGAACCTCTCAACCCTACGACCCTCTCTTCCTCACCACACATACACTCACTCAGAGGCAGTCAGTCAGAGTCATACATTCCTCAAGGTTTGGTTTGGAAAGGCAGAAGAAACCACATCTGGTTTTGCTTTGCAAGAATCTTTCCCCACTTTCAATTGCGTCTTACAAATAGGTTTCAGATAATAAAAGGATCATATTCTGCTTATTTATGTTGCATATTCTTAAATTACATGGATTGGTAGTTGGTTACTTCCTTAATTACCTTGAATGTAATTTATTGAGTGCTGTAGGGACACCAAATGAAATAAACATGTAATGATGATAGCGTCGGAGAGTAAACATGTTTGGATCTTCTCTATTCTGTCAGCTCAGTTCAAAACTGTGTCAGCAGCTTCCAGAGAATGTAAAGCTGGTACAGCAGTGCTGGTAGTATTACAACGATCCACCACACACCCATATACATTCAGCCACTGGAGGGCAGTGAAATAACTCCTTTTAGCTCAATAGGTAATTACTGTACATGTACACCCAGTCAACAATCAGCAGGGTATGGAAGAGGGGTCATGCATCACTGACTGTCACGCCCTGGCTCTGGGGACACTGTTATGTTGAGCCAGGGTGTGTATTCTATGTTTATATTTCTATGTTGGCCTGAGTGACTCCCAATCAGAGGCAACGAGTGTCAGCTGGTTGTCTCTGATTGGGAGCCATATTTAACTGTCTGTCTTTCACTTTGTGTTTGTGGTTTCTTGTTCTTGTTTGGTTTGTGTTAAACCGTAGACATCACGTTATCGTCCGTTGTTTTGATCGTGTGATCATTCTATTAATAAATATGTACGCATTCAACGCTGCGCCTTGGTCTCTCCCTGACGATCGTGACACTGACCTAGAAACTGAAACAACTGTCCTCTTTTTCCGTGTCGCCTTCCCCCGGCTTTTTAATCTACACACATTCCAACAAGCAACTATCTCTGGGGTGATTTAGGAACCTGGAGGGACCTCAGTGGAGGCCTATAGTATCTGAAAACTAAAAGCCCACAGAGAGCAGACACACATGCCTACAGACCAGGCCACGTTATAGCAGAAATTCACAGAGTCTACGCATATTACACCACTTAGTACCTTGACTTCACTGCAAATTCATACATAATAATAGAACCTAGCATAACCACTAATTCGTTCCAATGATAAAGAGAGGGAGTGTCTGTGACGTGTTTGCCCGACTGTTCCAGAGAAAATAAGTGTCATGCTGGGTGGTCTGTGTTACAGTGGCTGCGTTCAGAGGCAGCCCAATTCTGATGTTTTTTCCACTAATTTGGTCTTTTGACCAATCACATCAGATCTTTTCACATCAGATCTTTTTCATGGCTGATCTGATTGGTCAAAAGACCAATTTGTGGAAAAACGAACAGAATTGGGGTGCCTGTCTAAACACAGCCATAGTGTGGCTCAGGCAATTGTTTAAGCTAAAAACCCTTGTTGTTCTTGGCAATTCAGTCTTTTGTATTTATTTAAGTGAAACCAGACAATGGTGAAACGTAATCAAACCTTGATGGATTATCTATATGGTCATAACAGAGTAATGGAATTATGGCAGCTAGATTGTCTCATGCACGACCATCTTGTTGACTATTTCTGTTATCAAGCCAGTATCCCTTTCTGTCCAAACTCCATCTCTTCAGCATAATCCCCATTAGATACATCTTGCTGATTGGCAGTCAGACAAAACAGACATTGGTAATTGCATTATTTCCATTGCCCTCGCTAAGAGTATGGATAAAGATATTGAAATAGAAAATCAGCTGCACAGGCAGGCAAACCAAACAATAATCATGTCCTAAAGATCAAAGAGATGGCAGTGTCATGCTGTTAAAATTAATTAAGAAAAAATATAGAAATGATGTAGGAGTGTTCACAATAAAGTATATGTTAGCAAGAATTTCTCAATTAGAAAAATAGACTGTCTTTTTAGTCTCAAACAATTATCTTTGAAAATGAGGACGAAAGGTTTTTTTAGTTAGTGGCAAATTGCAATCCACCAGTTCATTACATTGCACTTATTTAGAGGACAAATGTATCCCTTTATATTAAACATTCAAGGCTGCCGAGATGAAATTCCATTTAGAGTCATGGCGTGAAGCTCACGAGCGACGGGCTACTGGGGAGGCAGACTGGAGTGATGTTTGAACCTTCAGAGCTTTCAGGAAGTGAAGATTAACATTGTTACCTGGCTCTTCAAAAGGAAAAGCAGCTTTTTAGTGCAAATCATAGTACCTGACACATTTCTTCTTTTCAGGTCAAGTGTTAGCAGAAACAACCTCAAGTTCCAGAGGTAAAACTTTCACTCCGAAATGACTGGATATATTTGGGGGATTTTGATGAAAAATAACATGTTTGTCCTTCTATCATTCATCCAATAGCACCATCAATTTGCCAGCATTCTGCGTTCAAAAAGAGCAACTTCCCTTCAGTGTTAAATCACAAGTGTAACAGGTAAAATTTCTCCCCAGCAGAGATTTCCCCTGAGTGGTTGTGCACTGCTGCCCTTCAACTCTGTTTGCATTGATTGTCTCTTACAGGATATCTGTTTTATTGTGTATTGTATAAAAGCCCACATGTCCTTCAAAACACCTGTCTCCAGTCTTTTCAGTGTTCTACTGTACTGGGTAGAGTTCAGATTGGTACTGTGATACAGGGGATCCGGTGGAGATGGTTAAACATACGGCCAGAGGGTCAGCCAGCTGTAATCCAGCATTAGGCATTGCTAAGCAACCATTACATTGTCCATTTCCAGAGATGAAATCAGAGGTGCAGGATTTACCCCCTGTATAATGTATACATACAGTTATAAGAGATAATAGCAGCAACAACAGCAGTAGCAGCAGCAAAGCAATTTAAAATGAGTTAGCTAGCTGTGTGACTTACGTAACATTCTAATCATCATAACAACTGTAGCAGCAGCAATATCATTTCTCAATTTTCTAATGTACATCATTACAGCATCAAAATGGGATTGGCGAGAAATGTGAAATATCAGATGTATCACGTAGAGTGGATGGGATTATTGATGCCATGGCAATGAAACTCCCATTCAGGTAGTGTAAGCCTAAAGCCTCTTCTGTCCCCATCCCACTCCATCAACCTCTGATGATCCTGGCAGGGGGAAGCAAACTTTCAAGAACTCAGACTTTCAGTTAAAGATGGTCTTCCTTCATTGCTTCTAGCAGATCAAAAAAAAAGCTGAAATTTGGTAGTAATGGTGTTATTTTCCTTCCCTAAAATACAAAGAATATCACACTGTGGTGTGCAATGTGTATCACATGGAGCCTGCCCAGCTAGTGTATTTGGTTCCTTGGAAGTGGTGGGAACATTTGTTTTTGGTTTCACATTGGTTGTGGGAACGAAGCCATACATTTCCTGACCGGTAAAACAAAACGTTTTTTTAAACCTTCTGAGAACAAAAATACAAATTTAACCTGTTCTGTGGACGTTTATTTTTAGGTTGCAGGGAGGTTCTGAGAACGGTTTACACATGCTCCTTGAAAGTTTTTATTGGGAGATTTTACTGGGAGGTTTTATTAACACTATGAGAACAGAAATTATAGGTTATTTTTAGGTTTTTGAATAACTTCCTTAAAACTTTCACTGAATGTTTCAATAAGACTTTAAATAACACAGCTAGCTTATTTTGGGTTAACTTTTTTGAACTCCCTATAATCTTCTGTTCTCTATCCATGGAATTAGTCCACTGCGCCAACAGGATGGAGGTCCTCTGTAGCTCAGTTGGTAGAGCACGGCGCCTGTAACGCCAAGGTAGTGGGTTCGATCCCCGGGACCACCCATACTAAAAAAATGTATGCACGTATGACTGTAAGTCGCTTTGGATAAAAGCGTCTGCTAAATGCGATATTATTATTATTATTAGCTAGCATGCCATGTTGTTTTACGCATACAAAGCTGTTTATTTTAGTCTATTCGAACAGACCCCATTTCAAAGGAAACAAGCACTCATTAAGAGTTAGTGGGCATGTCCAACACACCTGAACACACTTAACAAGATAGAGGATAGAGAGAGTTTTGTTGATGCTGAGAATGGAATGTATATGTTTTTAAATAACATTATTAGAACGTTTTCTGAACGTTACTATAGTTTTCTTGTGGTTTTTATGGAAAGTTTTCTTAACATTCTGAGAATGGAATGTATGTTTTTAAATAACATTCTTTGAACGTTCTCTAAAAGTTACTAAAGTTCTCTTGTGATTTTTATGGAGAGTTTTCTTAACGTTCGCTGAACAATTTGAGAAAATGACTTTAAATAGAACCATGAGAAAACCTGTAGGAAATGTTATGCTGAAGTACTGCAATTCCCACAGAAGAACATTGTTTCTTAACGTTCTTGAAACAATTTGAGAACATTACTTTAAATAGAACCATGAGGAAACCTGTAGGAAACGTCATGCTGAAGTACTAAAATTCTTAACATTCTCTGAACCATTTGATAAAAAATTCCCAAAGTCAAATCGGTTGGAGAAAGTTCATAGAACATAACCACATTTTTTATGAAAAGTAACCAAGTTTGAACTTTTAGGAAAGGTTCTGTTAAAGTAATGAAATACCAACAAAGTAACGTTTTTTTGTGAAGTTCCTTAAATGTGCTGAGAATGTTCCAAACCAAGCATCTATCCTGCCCCATTCCCAGAAAGTTGTGGGAAGGTTAAATGCAAAATAACCATGCAACAACCATGCTCTCACCAAGCTTGAAGAAACATATGGTTCTCAGAACGTTATGTGCTAGCTGGGTGAGGAGATAGAAAAAAGATTGACAATGGGGCCAGGAGGATGTCTGAGGGCCAATTTACTGAAGAAAGATACAGACTGTGAGCAGCTGATCTGTTCAGATAGATAGGAGCAGAAAATTCCCTCTCAGGTCCTTACATGATATTCCTCTCGCCCCAAGCTTTGTATTTCTTACAATACCACGCAGGGGTTAGTAATGTGACAGTCTTTTGTTCAACTTGTCACTACAAGCTTTAGAGGCAAAGACCATCCAAAATCTATTGTTAGTGATGGTGGAGAAAACATGGATTGGATCCAACACTCACAGAGAGTTCTATTTTTATTCTAGTAGTTATGGAAGTTTGTTATCAAGGAACACTGACTACATCACTAAAGCAGTAACTAGTGTGCCATATGTGAAATGTGAACTATACAACAAACTGGGAAGTTATTTGGAAGAAGCTTCATTCCCTTCATAAATCCATGCGTACCCCTGGGAACATAAATAAGTAAACATAAACATACACTAACATTCCAGGGCTAATAAACAGCGCATCATTGATACTGAAATAATCTAGTTTTCTTTTAGTGTGCCGCCATCTTTGAAATTACTCACTACTTCACCCCCCAACATCCCCTTGAGACAATTTGGAGAGGACACTGATGAAAAAGAAAAACAAACATAATTCCTCTCTTCTGAGCCTGTGCATACAGATGAGAGAGAGAGAGATATAGATATAGAGAGAGAAAGTGCGAAAGAGGGAGAAAGAGAGAGAGAGAGAGAGAGAGAGAGAGAGAGAGAGAGAGAGAGAGAGAGAGAGAGCGTGAGAGAGAGAGAGAGAGAGAGAGAGAGAGAGAGAGAGCACAGTGCACAGTGCACAGTGAGGAAGAGGCACCCAGTCCTGGACCACATAGCCACCACGCTGTTTGTTGAGGCCAGAGGATGTTAGTTTATCAATTCTCTTTGAACAGCTGAGACATAAGCGAGCACAGGAAGCACACAGATATATCTTCTCTCTCTCCCCACGCGCTCGACCCTCTCCAATTCGCCTACCACCCGACAGATCGACAGACGACGCAATCGCTATTGCACTGCACACTGCCCTCATCCACCTGGATAAAAGGAATGCATATGTGAGGATGCTGTTTATCGACTACAGCTCGGCCTTCAATACCATAGTGCCCTCTAAGCTCACCACAAAGCTCATGGCCTTGCGATTGAAATCCTTCCTATGCAACTGGGTCCTGGACTTCCTGATGGGCTGTCCCTAGGTGGTGAAGGTAGGCAACATTACCTCCTCGACACTGATTCTCAACACGGGGGCTCCACAAGGGTGCGTCCTCAGTCCCCTCCCTGTATACCCACAACTGCGTTCCAACTCCATCATCAAGTTCGCTGACGACACGACAGTAGTAGGTCTGATTACCAACAACAATGAGACGGCCTACAGAGAGGAGGTAGGCACTCTGTTGACGTGGTGCCAGGTAAACAACCTCTCCTCAACGTCAGCAAAACAAAGAAGCTGATTGTGGACTTCGGGAGGAACCCGGCTGGGCATGGCCCCATCTTCGTCAACGGGGCCTCCTTGGAGACGGTGAAAAATGTAAAGTTCCTCGGCGTACACATCTCTGAGGAGCTGAAATGATCAAGAAGGCACGACAGAGACTCTTCAATCTCAGGAGGCTGAATACATTTTGCCTGTTCCCGAGGGCCCTCACAGTATTCTACAGGAGCACCATCGAGAGCATACTGTCGGGCTGCATCTCAGCCTGGTACGACAATTTCCACCGAACGCACCATTGGGGGCACACTGCCTGCCCTCCAGGACACCTACAACACCAGGTGCCGCTTGAAGGCCAAGAAGATCATCGACGACCTCAGCCACCCAAGCCACAACCTTTTTCCTCTGCTTCCATCACTCAGACCCAGGCAGTATAGGAGTATCATGGCAGAAACTGACAGACTGGCCAATAGCTTCTACCCCCAGACCATCAGGCTCCTAAATAGCCACCACTAGGCAGCTACCTGCACCCCAGACAGTGAGTCACGTGTCCATGGCTTGTTATATAAAGCATTCAGTTAGTGTTCGATTGAACGTCAGAATGGGCAAAACAAGTGACATAAGCGACTTTGAGCGTGGTATGATCGTCGGTGCCAGGCGCACCGGATCCAGTATCTCAGAAACGTCCGCCCTCCAGTATCTAGGGTTTACAGAGAACGGTGCGACAAACAAAAAACATCCAGTCAGCGGCAGTACTACAGGAGAAAACAGCTCGTTGATGAGAAAGGTCGAAGGAGAATGGCAAGAATCTTTCAAATAGACAAATAACAGCGGAGTACAACAGTGCTGTGCAGAACGGCATCTCAGAATGCACAATTTGTCGATCCTTATCACGGATGGGCTATTGCAGCAGACAACCACACCGGGTTCCACTCCTTTCAGCTAAAATCTGCAGCAACTGCATGATGCCATCACATCAGCACTTACCAACATCCCTGTGTAACATTTCTGACACCTTGTAGAATGTCCCGAAGAATTAAGGCTGTTCTGGTGGCAAAGGGGGTTCCGACCTGGTACTAGATGGGTGTACCTAATAAACTGGCTGGTGAGTGTACATCTACGACCCTGTACATGTGACTAATAAATGAATCTCTCTCTCTCTCTCTTCCTCCCTCCCTAGATGGGCTTTTGACAGAGCCTCTCCTGGGTCGGGCCATGCTGCTGGAACATTACCACTCTCTGCCCTCTCAATCATCTGTGCAGTCTCAGGGACTGTCTGGGAGATGAGCACACCCGACTCAACGGAATGAGAAAGTGAGAGAGAGAGTAAGGGCGTGTGTGTGAGATCGAGTGTGTTCCTGTTTGTATATGTATGACTGTGTATTGTACACACATCTCAATAATGTAATGCGACTGCCTCTGCATTTGCAGTCCAATGAGATTCAAGGGTAGAAATGTAGGGCACAGGCACGCTTCCCCCCCAGTTAGAGGTTTCATTTTTGGACAGAGCTGGAATGAAACTGCTCTGTTGTTCAGCAGGATGGCTACAGTATCACCTTTCGATACAATCTGTTTCCTTATTAGGAGCACCACCATATCTCTTCCGTATGGCATCATCCTCATTGTTGTTGCTCAGACTCTTGACATACATTAAAAGGGAAAAAGATACAGCACTGTGATCTGCCCTTCAAAAATAGATTTTTAAGTATTTTAAGGGAGGATATAAAAGATTCTGGGTTGAAGTGACCGATGGAATGTTGAGCACTCAAGTCACTGGCTGGATGCCTCAGAATACAGGTCACACAACCTCTACTGCCCCGGACCCCTTACCATCATAAAATGTAATGACGGTGGCAGTGGTGACGGTGGCAGTGACAGTGGCAGGGATAACCGCGACAGCTGGTCCTGATTCCCCCATCCTTCCACTCACTGTCCCAGAGCTCCTAGATACGGTGGCATTTCGTCAAGCCCTGCAAACCAATCCTATCCCAGGCTTTCATCTCCAGACAGCTGAAAGCTCATGTTCCTCCACAGATGCTAGTTTTCACCAGTCATTAAATCATTCATAAAGGCTACATCCAGTCATCATTTAAGATATTAGTGTGCTTTCAAACAACGTTAAGGAGTCTTTTCCTCTCCTCTCCTCTCACCACCAGAAGGAGCGGATGGTTGTAGCTTCCGCCTCACCTCGTTCATTAGTCACACAGAGGTTATTTCCATGGAGTCGTTGCTAGTTCCATCAGCTGTAATGCAGATATGACACAGTGAGTATAAGCCTGATGAAGCCTGGCTCACAGTGATAGGCTCAGGGGCTCAGTGAGATTGCCTGCTGCAGAGTCAGAGGGCTTTGGTGGTTTCCACTTGATGAAGCCAGGCTCAATGCACTCAATGCTTTAATTTAAAACTGGAAGGAAAAAAATGTAATGAGAAAAAAAAATTCATAGATACGATGTAATTGACTTTGCCGATCATTGAGGAATCGGACTAAGTTTGATTAGTGGAACCTAATCAAAGTTTAATTAGAAGATTTAGACCAGACTTTCCTTCCTCTGAGGAATCTATAAGGATGTTTTAACCAGAAGAGGGCAATAGAGAGGCAATGAGATATATTATATTATGTCTACCTAACTAAATAATGAAGCTAGGCTACATTTTGTCAGCCATGTAGAGACATGAGCTTATGCAAATGTGCTCAATTAGTAGATAAGCCTTGCACATGGTTCAGATGCATGCATCTAGTATCCTGTGATATCAGATAACTTACTGTACTCTACTCATTAGTTTACCATTCAGATGACCTTGTTACATTCCACATGGAAAGAGCTAGTGGAAGCCATTTCTGTTTGCAGGTCTTAATTGTATAGCCATCACAAGTACGCGATAGCCATATGAAGCCATCATCAAAGCGCAACTGAGGCACTATGCAATTGCTAAGATGAGATATATATCTTTATACAACTTTACATATCACAAATGTTGGGTATAACACAGTGTGTTTACCTTACATTACATACAGTTTATCCCACCTAAGGGAGAGACACTATCGGTAATTGGAATGAATGACAGTCAGTCATTGAAGATTCCCAAGGGGGGGGAATTGGGGGGGGGGGGGGGGGGGGGGGGGGGGGGGGGGGTTAAATAGTAAATGTAATTGCTAAAATATACTTAAGTATCAAAAGTAAAAGTATAAATAATATCACATTCCTTATATTAAGCAAACAAGACGGCACGATTATTATATATATATATTTTTTAATTAACTGATAGACAGGGGCACACTCCATCACTCAGATATCATTTACAAATGAAGCATTTGTGTTTAGTGAGTCTGCCAGATCAGAGGCAGTAGGGATGATCAAGGATGTTCTCTTCATAAGTATGTGAATTGGACCATTTTCCTGTCCTGCTAAGCATTCAAAATGTAACGAGTACTTTTGGGTATCAGGGAAAATGTATGGAGTAAAAGTACATTATTGTCTTTAGGAATGTATTGGAGTAAAAGTAAAGGTTATCCAAAAGATAAATAGTAAAGTAAAGTACAGATACCCCAAAAAACGACTTAAGTGGTACTTTAAAGTAATTTTACTTAAGTACTTTACAGCACTGATGATGACGCTTACTTGTTGTAAAGTCATATTTAAATGGATTGTTGGAGGATAGCAAGAGCAGTGAGAGAACCTGTATCTGGATAGCAACTATAAAAGAACAGCCCCACAGGTTAGAAGATGAATTTCCTCCACAATAGGAGAACACCTCTGTTTCTCTTGTTTTCCCTGCCACATTTGAGCTGAACAACTATGTCCCACATACAGGGGCCAACTATCATTTATCTATGTGCTTCTAACAACCCATCATAAATCTCTAGCTGCTGGCACTGTTGCAACGCAATACCCAATACAATGGCATCTTCTCCCCCCCCCCCCATTTCTAGTTGGACTATTAATCTACCTGTGGGCTCTGGGTCATCCATTAACTGTCCTCCTTTCAGTGTCTGCTCTCAGAAATCATACAGGCATAGCTCTTAGCTTTAGCAGCAGCAGACACTCTTTAATACAGAGAGAGAAAGAGGATGGTTCAGGGCTTTATCAGTGGGACAAAGGACCACAGGGAGGCCGGTTTACCTCCCACCTGTTCAGAAGGTTACAGCGAATAATAATAAATATATGCAGGGTGCATAATGGAAGCTAGGGACAACTCCTCAGGTGATTAATCCATAGTCCCCTGCTTCTCTCCAGATGGCATTTCACCAGGGGACATCCATTAAACTCTATGGAGCTTGTTCTTATAGCAGATAGACTAGTGCCGCAGCACACAGTGTGGGTTCGAGGAGATTCTTCTTCCCTTATGCCTCCCATGGCGTGATTACTGGCCACTCCACCCTACCAGGTTTATGCGTGTGCATATATAAAGGAGGAATTGACATTTACTTCAAACTGAGACGGATTAGACTTTAAGGGGACAGTTGACAGCTGCTGCTGTAGATAGATACTTATATCCATTCAAATTAGACATGCATTACAGACCCTCATCAGTTAATTTTCACACATAAAAAATAGACCCTCTTTCTTTGTTTGCTCTTTCTTCCACAGGAAGTAATTTTCTTCTTGTTGCTACTGATACCTTCAACCTTCAAACCTGAATGCAGCAATGGGATGCCATACCCAGGTTGGAAATGGAAGCAACCCATTTACGGATTGTTTATTT
The DNA here is from genome assembly GCF_964263955.1 of Coregonus lavaretus. NCBI lineage: Eukaryota > Metazoa > Chordata > Actinopteri > Salmoniformes > Salmonidae > Coregonus > Coregonus lavaretus. The sequence continues at coordinate 15,334,390 of NC_139995.1, read as the reverse complement.
CTGTGTGTGTGAAGAATCATTCCCCTGCTGAATCCCATGACTCTCAGGCTGCCAGCAGGCACATTGACAATTGCCATGAGTGCAAAGTCCATATTTGAAAACTGATCATTGGCATTCTGGTATGTTCTTATTAAATTGCTTTTCCATCCAGTGTGAGTAACTGCCATCTTATCAGGTGTATGCTATAAGCTCTATAGCGTGGAACTGACTGGGTTAGATAACCCTCTAAATCACCACTGACATGGAGTCTAGCTGTACAGCCTCTCCATCATTTGTCTCAGTGACAAAGTGAGATTTCAGTTTGAAGGCAAACCATCTGGACATCCAGACAACCAGTCCAAACAGTCATGTCCTCTCTCTTGGAATCCATGGTACTGCAGAGTGCCGCCCAATATACTGTATCAATATGCAAATATGTGACATTAAGAAAAACGATTTTACTGTGGGTTACTGTTGGTATTTTAATATAGCTACATACCACCCAATTTTCTCAATTAAACAGTGAGCCAGGTGTTCAGTCCACACTCTTTTGATACCATTATCGAGATGTCAGCAAGTGTTGAAGATGCTCCAGCATTTAAAAGGGCACATCTAACAGTCGTGTTTGTTGTTGTTATTGTGTGGCTTAGGGGAAAACACAGGTGTGACTGAGCAGTATAATAACACCATGGGAGAGAAAAGCAGCACATCTGTTCTAGGTCACAGTTCTGTCAAACAGACACACCATATGGGCTGTTCACATTCAGCACCAGCACTATCTCAGCACGACTAATCTGACAGGAACCACCTCCAGAGATGCTGTGAGCTACTTTTTAATGAATACTGTACGTCATTAAAATCACCCCGTCTGCTAAATCTCCTAGCCTCAATCAGTTCTCCTCAACATATTTTTGTCTTCTTTTTATAATAAGAATTCTATGCTGAACTAGTATAATCTTGTACTGTAGTAGCCCAACATCATTTCTCTTTAAAAAGTAGGCCTTAGCATCATATGCAAATATTGGTAGGGGAGAGTGGGGTAAATTGAGCCAACGGGATAAGTTGACTGACCCTTGTTTCTAGGAAACCATACACAAAATGTTTCATTTGACCAAATACTGTATTTAGGAAGATATCTTAATTTCATGGAGTCTGTGAAGGAAGAAACCACATTGAAAAAGTTGTTAGCAAGTTAGGTCCCCCAGAAATATTTTCACCAAGTCAAATTCATTTATTGTGTTAGAGGTTTCATGATGCTTGTATCTAAACCAAAGTAGATCATTTTTATTATGATTCTATTGATCAGTTGGGGTCTCTATAAGCTTCAATATGAGGTCCTAAACCTAGCATGAAAGTGCATCCTTGTAGCTGTGGGGGATAATATAGTCAACATGTTTGCCTTCGGGTAAGTTGAGTCAATGGCAAGTTGAGCAAATTGATTGCAAGGCATAATGAAGGCATTATCACTGGGATGTGAGGTAACAACAGGGCCTGGTCTATGTTAAAAGTGTTAAAACAAGTTACAAAGTGTTTCTTAGGTGTTAAGCCTGTGTTAAAAAATGCAAAATGATTCAAATACAAAAAATTAATTGTGATGATGTTGTATTGTGTTTGGTAAGTAAGGATAGACGGTGGAGGAGATCTTCGTGGGATATACTCAGCCTTGTCTCAGGGTAGTAAGTTGGTGGTCTGTTGATATCCCTCTAGTGGCGTGGGGGCTGTGCTTTGGCAAAGTGGGTGGGGTTATATCCTACCTGGTTGGCCCTGTCCGGGGACCACAGTGTCTCCCAACCCCCCCTGTCTCAGCCTCTATGCTGCAATAGTCTATGTACCGGGGGGCTAGGGTCAGTCTGTTATATCTGGTGTTATTCTGCTGTCTTATCTGGTGTCCTGTGTGAATTTAAGTATGCTCCCTCTAATTCTCTCTTCCTCTCTCCCTTCCGGAGGACCTGAGCCCTAGGACCATGCCTCAGGACTACCTGGCCTGATGACTCCTTGCTGTCCCCAGTCCACCTGGTCGTGCTGCTGCTCCAGTTTCCACTCTTCTGCCTGCGGCAATGGAACCCTGACCTGTTCACCGGACGTGCTACCTTGTCCCAGACCTGCTGTTGTCAACTCTCTCTCTCTACCGCACCTGCTATTTCAACCTCTAAATGCCCGGCTATGAAAAGCCAAGTGACATTTACTCCTGATGTACTGACCTGTTGCAACCTCTACAACCACTGTGATTATTATTTGACCCTGCTGGTCATCTATGAACGTTTGAACATCAAAAATCTGGCCTTAATATACTGTTATAATCTCTGCTTGGCACAGCCAGAAGGGGACTGGCCACCGCTCAGAGCCTGGTTCCTCTCTAGGTTTCTTCCTAGGTTTCTGCCTTTCTAGGGAGTTTTTCCTAGCCACCATGCTTCTACATCTGTATTGCTTGCTGTTTGGGGTTTTAGGCTGGGTTTCTGTATAGCACTTTGTGACATCTGCTGATGTAAAAAGGGCTTTATAAATACATTTGATTGATTGATTGATTGATTGATTTTAAACAGGTAGTGGTAATATTTCATTCAGTACATACATTTGTAGGCGGCTTAACTTACCCTGTCCCGTGGCTTAACTGGCCCCATTCACGGGTTAAATTGTGCCAAGAGACCTTTTATTTTTATTTTTTACTGTAATGTTTACATGAATTCTGATTAGTTCCAGGGATACACAACATCCTGAAATATATGTACATTGGTTAGAAAGAATTCCTATATGACGTGTGTGAAACACCCTGCTTAATTTCATATACTTACATTATTCATCTGATCATTTTCATCACTCTCTTGTGAGCTGGCCATACATACATGTAACCCTATCTATGAGTCAAATAACTACCTCTGTGCATTACCAAGTCTTACCAAGATTTGTCGATCTCAGCATTGTTGAGATATTGATTTTCTCCCATAAGTGGAGCCTTGTTCTAATTATCTTAGCAAATGAAAGAACATTAGCAGGCACCATAGTGGTTGTGCTAGGGCATATAACTTCATTATCCTAAAAGAGGGAATCAGACATTTCTTAGATGTAGTTTGCTATGATGGAGATTTCAGCAGTCCTTTTGATTTTAACCACCCCTTCTACGGACTTGTATTGCTTTACTAATAGCGAGAGACACCAGTCTGAAAAAGAGACATTGATCTTGCCCTATACCATCAATATACAATGGATTATATGGTAAACAACGCAATATTTACGTATAACTCAACAAGCATACAGTACCAAAACATTTATTAGCATTGTCGCTTCAGTCCTCCTAAAATGATGTTGATTTACTCACTTGTATATAAACTGAGGGCTTTGCATTTGTAAAATAAAGCTTTTAAATGCATTGTTTACATATCTCTCAATTACCGTTCTGTGGCATTTTACAATGTTAAGAAAATTAAACAGAGACAAAGTTAAATAATCAACCCTGGCACTTACAAAACTTCCAGTTTGATTAACACTGAAGATTGCACCACGTTATACACTGCTGTATAATCAAATTCTGCTTCAGTGTTTAATGTATTGCATTACTGTAGGTTAGGCCTACAACAACATTAACATTGCTAGTGTATTATCCATTGTCTTCCATCTCATACTCTGGTTAAAATAAAATAAATATATAGTCATTTAGTCATTTAGCATTTGGTTATCTACAGTTTAAGCAGGGCCTTTTTTTGCATATTCACAGGTAGAGTTTGGCATCCCTGTAAAGCAGGATGTAGTTGGTCTAGTCTGAAAAGTTGTACTGCTCCTGTGTGGGCTGAAGAGCTGCTTGCCTGGGGTGAAGGAGGGAAAGAAGGAGGGAGGGAGGGAGGGAGGGAGGGAGGGAGGGAGGGAGGGGGAGGGGGCATGGAGGTGAAGAGACTGTCTCCTCAGATGGACGGTGGAGACATGCCGAGGAGAGGAGCAGTGAAGTAGCACCATGCTCCAGAGCCCTTGGGCGCCATGCTGCTGTAAAAGACAGCCTAATGGAGGGCCTCTCTGAAGAACAGAGACAGTTGATTTGCATGAACCTGGTCAGGACCTCTCTCCATAGGATAATTAAGCGCAGGTGCACTGTCAAATCAGAACAAATGGGATTTTATACCTGCAAATTGATATATACTAATTAACGGAAAATACATATTTAATGAGCTTGAAGTGGTATCCTTTCCCACAGCTCCTGTGAGGATGTCTGTGTGTTGTCCCTGCAGCAATAATTATTGACAGAGAGAGAGAGAGAGAGAGAGAGAGAGAGAGAGAGAGAGAGAGAGAGAGAGAGAGAGAGAGAAAGAGAGAGAGAGAGAGAGAGAGAGAGAGAGAGAGAGAGAGAGAGAGAGAGAGAGAGAGAGAGAGAGAGAGAGAGAGAGAGAGAGAGAGAGAGAGAGAGAGAGAGAGAGAGAGAGAGAGAGAGAGAGAGAGAGAGAGAGCACAGAGAGCACAACTTCACCAATAATACTTCATTAACAATGGTGTGGGAAAACTTAATGGCTGCCAAGATGCCAGGACAGTGATAGTTTTAGACTTTTTCGCCGCAAAGCCCGGTGGAATTGATCCAAGCTTTGACATAAGCCATTATTGTGTGAAGTGCTTAGATTGTAGGGCACATACCAGAGCATTAACCTTGGAACTTCGGGATAAAATAAAAGGAGCTTTGATGCTGAATTCAAAAAACGACCACTGCATAAACAGAGCATTCATCTCACAGGAACACATACATCTATAATGCATGTAAAATGAAAAGTGGAAGTTTAAGAATATTGTGGAAAAGTATTTCAAAAGTGGCAAAACTAATATCCTTCCAAATATCGTATAGTGAAATATCCTTGGTAAAACCTCAATAATCTCTTTATGACAGTTGACTGACCACATGGCAACAGAGGCCAGAAAAATGCAGCTCCTCATGAAAGCTTTAACATTGGAGAAAACAACACTGTTCAGAGAGGAAGTTTTGTATAGAAAGTAAGGGCAGTCATAACTTTCAACATTTACAGTATAGCATTTAATCAGGACTTTTACCTGGGCGGCACTTACAGTTTGTCTCTCAGATAGCACATATTGCTACAGTAAATGACAAACATAACGGCATGTAGTAGTGAAAGGTAATATTTCACTACTTCTCAATATATAGTGTGCCAGTAGCCATGTACAGTAGTATTGTGTGACTGTCTCTCCAGAGGTAGTGAAGGTCAGGCTCTATTTCCCTTACATGGCTGCATGGGGCTCATTAGCAGTAAACTGAACTACTTCTTCTAAAAGAAAACGTCTTTAACTTTAAACCCATGGAGTGCTGCTTCAACTGGCTACATGAGGAGTTGAGGAACTGGAGCACTACTTCCTACTGGGAGCTCTGCCATTGGGTACATTCCACCAAACCACCACTCCAAAAAAGGGCTAATACTGTATGACTATGCTGGAGGGGTTGAGTGATCTCAGTTCTAAATGGCTTGTTATCACCAATAGAACATCCAGTGCTATTTTCAAATCACTCATCAAATAGACAGTATAATACAAAGTGGACCTTCCATTACAAAAATCGGACCTCTCAATCTACGTCATTGTTTAGTGCACATGCTGCTAAGTACAATATGTTCACAGTTTAGTTGAACATTTTCCATGAAAACAGAGGTCAATACATTATGTGTTTGACATTAAAGAGGTGCTTGGGGAGAATAAATCCAATCAATCCAAGAAAGGGAACGAGAGAGAAGCCAATTGCTTAAGTGCTCAGCTATTCTGACTGGAATCCCATGTGAATAGCACTGTTAGTAATGAGATATAACATATATTGCCCTGGGAGAGTCCTATTCATATAATGCCTGTGGAGACCCAGTTTCTGTGGCATTTCAAATCTAATTGAAAACACTTTCATAGGGCGTAAGGGGGACATTTGGAACTCTCCTCGTGTGGAGCCAGGAGAAACAATGAAGCATAACAAAACTATAAACTGGTTCCAAATATTCCCCACCACAGGTATAATTCATTACACAACCAAAACAAAGCCAGCTGTTGAAATGTATAAAGGAGCCTGCCCGTTCATTAGTGGGGTAAGTGTTCACTGTCAGCAGATTTCAATGGCACCTCATCGTTAATTATAACCCAATATTAAATCAAAGGTTAAATTGCGAGTTCCACCACCTTAGGGTGGGAGACAGCATACAGTGTGAGTTTAATAGTTTTCTGTTAAAAGTTATCATAGGAAGACAATCCATTTTGGCAGTGCCACCACCTACAAGATAACAATTCAACCTCTGACTAATTTCGATCATTCATTGGTGTGGAGATTTCATATTTCTCAAGAGACTGACTTTGTCCAAAGACATACATCTTAAAGTTTAATTTCACATTCTATTGATATCATATTGAATGAGTTTTATGAATTGAATAGTAAATATGCTTCATTATATTGTTGGTGCTCAAATTTGATTTCCTTACCAAAACAGACTATTGATCATTGAGATTAAATATTTTTGTTGTTGCAATTAGCAGTTGTAGAGCATGACAAACAAAATAGTCATTTCAGGAGAAAGACTTACATACATAGCACATATCTTTTAGCTATGTGTTCTTTTAAAAGTAACCCCCAAACAAACAGACAGTTGCCCTTCCATATACCCATGTCCTTTGAGACAGCCCTATAAGGAAAAATGGCTAATTCATGATGAGCTATGTTACTCTAGTAATTGAGTCTCCGAGTGCAGAGAGACCTAGCTGTTTTTTTTCCGCGAATGCCCATGGCACTTCACTTGGCATCTCTTCCCCACTATAAACAGCATAGCACATAACAGGCACCATGGGGATTTATGTTCCAATCAATTTATATTTATCTGCTTCTGTTGAGCCACTGGCAACGCGCTACAGACATCTCTCAGAGGTTGAGTCTCCTACTGCATCTCATAAACCAGCACCCATCTATATTCTGTATTGGCTCTGTGTGGCTCTGCATTTCATCTGCCTTTCTCCAGTCTCACGTTCTATATTCACATCATATATTTCTCTATTTTCTTGTATAACTGTCACTGCACTATATGCAGCTCAGTGGGAATAAAGACTGAAACTCAGACTGGCTATTGTGTGTTGGAGAAAATGATGGCTGAATGGACTCTGCTGTTGCTCTGTGGGGTAGTTTGGTTGACTGATGGTCTGCGTGCCTGTCTCATGGCTCTTCAGAGGTTGAGGTGCATAATGACTGAGCGGAATGTGGGGGTAGATGGGAGGATGCTGCATTGGGACTGACCTAAGCCATGTCACCAAAGAGGCTGCAATATTAGGAGAACAGGAGTCATGCTCCAGGCTAAGCGTCTGCCTGGGTGAGCATGCACTAGCCACTGGGGGAGTGGTGCAGTAGGACTAGATACAATGCCGGGTGGAAGGTCATCCTGGTAAACAACAGCTGATTTAGCCCTGGTCGCAGTGCAGAGGAATACATCTGTTGAACATCCTATTTGCATGTGTTTTTTTATTTTACCAGGTAAGTTGACTGAGAAACACATTCTCATTTACAGCAACGACCTGGAGAATAGTTACAGGGGAGATCAATGAGCCAATTGGAAGCTGGGGATGATTAGGTGTCCATGATGATATGGGACCCAGATTGGGAATGTAGCCAGGACACCAGGTTTAACACCCCATCTGAAAGACAGCACCCTACACAGGGCAATGTCCCCAATCACTGCCCTGGGATATAATATTTTTTTTGAACAGAGGAAAGAGTGCCTCCTACTTGCCACTTTTAACCCCAACCGTAACCTTAATCCTAACCCTAAACTTAGCCCCTAACTCTAACCTTAGCTCTGACCATAACCTTAAAATATTGTTTTACTGACAAATAAATTATCATATACAATATTATACATTATTATACAATATATATATTTTTACATTTTGTGTATAAAAAAATAAACATGTTGTGTATTATCTTACGTTAAAATAAAATAATGCTTCTGGAGTCCTCTGCAGTATGTGTAATATATTGAATGAATCTTAGACCACCAAATATGACAGACTCTTTCTTTAAGTCTTAACTCTCAGCATGACACAGTTGTCATTAATTCGTAATCCTTTAAATGTGTGAAAAACATTAAACAATTTTTTTCATAAGCATTCATTCCAAGGCACACAGATGCAGAGGTTGCAATGCCACTTAAGATATGATAATTGGTGAAATCCAGGGCTCAGCAAGCATAAGAGACTGCTCGGCTTGTTTGATAAATGGATGTTCTGGTTGAACTTTATATATGTTGAGTGGGCTGAGGTCATAGCAATATTTCCCAAGCTTGAGCATGAAAATCAGCCTTGACAAGACATTTTGAGAGGGGTGCACTTTGCATGGAGGCTGTGCCATTTCATATAGTTTAAGATGCACACTGAATGTAAATGTGTGCATGTGATTACAGGTTCAAGAAACCTTGAGCACAAAACCCACCAGAGTGCTCTCTAGCTGGAAGATATCTTTGTTCTGGAATACAAGTCCTCAGTGATTGCAATAGAAAAATGCTTGAAATCAACACACATTTACAGCATTCCAATCTTCATCACACACATATCTCAGCAACATATTTTCCTTCACCAAATCAGACGGTAAAATTATTCGACATATTCTGTGTCATCTTTCTCTTACCTACAGCAGCACATTTCAATCCATTCATTTTAGCCTTCCTTTCATGGCGTTGCTTTTGGTCATCTTACACAACACTTATGGTCATTTCATCCACTGTCATTTTGATGGCCTGCAGAATGTCCCTGTGGATACAGAATGTTGCATGTCCATTGCCGCTGGAAATGACAATGAGGCCACCGTCGAGTGGACAACAAGAGCTGCTAGTCTGGAAACGCTTGTTGCCGTCTTGTAGATGAGATATGATTGGACATGTTCTGTCAAAGCCTGAACTCTGGACGCAAACAAAATGTGAGTGTCTGACTCAAACAACCAACACACGGATACACACACACACACACACACACACACACACACACACACACACACACACACACACACACACACACACACACCACAGAGAGAGACACAGAGACACACACACACACCACATGAGGTTGGTGGCACCTTAATTGGGGAGGACGGGCTCGTGGTAATGGCTGGAGTGGAATAAGTGGTATGGTATCAAATACATCAAACACATGGTTTCCATGTGTTTGATGTCATTCCATTTGCTCCGTTCCATTATTATCACACACACACACACACACACACACACACACACACACACACACACACACACACACACACACACACACACACACACACACACACACACACACTTACCATAGATGGGTAAAAAGAGCACAAAGTTGTTATCACATGGACATGAATTCAGCCCTCTCCAAGTTCAGACCCACAGACTCGAATATTGACGGCAAATGCCAGCAAGGACTTCCAAGGCCTCTGGAGTAGAATGAAAATAAAAAATCAAATGCACGTATCATGGGGATTCACATGGAAATGCCAGCTAAATATGTCGAAAAATAGCAGCATGAAGTGGAATATGTATATTTAACAGAGGGAGGAAGTTCCCAGTGTGGTAAAGGTCAGATAGCAGAGAGACTGGAGGCCAACACAATGACATCTGACAGGATTCTACTGCTGCTACTAACACTGCTACTGGAACTCTGCTCATATAGCAGGGGAAACATCACTGCAATCACATAACAGGAATTGAAACACTGCCCTAATTGGTGTCCGGGTCATATACAGTAGTTGTATCTAATGCAACAACAGTAGGAGGATAAACTTGTATTTTTAACAATGCAAAGTGCAACACCAAAGATCAAGACAAAGGATCATGATGGCAGTGAGACAACTTTCTCTCTCTCTCTCTCTCACACACACTCACTGTTCATTTCCCTGCTGGTTGGTGCCTTGGGGGCGCAGCCTGCTCTAAAGTCATGACCTGGGCCCCAGCTGAGCACTTGGCCAGAGCAGGATTGGGCAGGCTAAACAGCCTCTGCATGCCAAGACAGATACAGTACATCACCATTCCGACTACAGCAGGGAGCCTCATAATAGCAGACTGGAGCAGATCTGCTGGTCCCCCCCTGCTCGTCTGTTTACTTTTTCCTGAGCACCTGCTGTCTCTCAGCCTGTAAATTAGGTGGCAAGGCTGAGGTGCCACACCGGAGGAGCCGGGATTATGTGGGAGTGCGGCACACAAGGATTCTTGGACAGGATTGTGATAACAGGCTCCAACTCTCTCTTTATCCTTTCTGCATGCCGCACCAGCAACACTACCCCCTGTTCCTGTCCACTCACCATGCGAAAGCAGGCCCTTCAAATAGCTGAGCAGACCCGTGCGACGGCGGTACCAAAAGCTCAGGTCTTCATTCTCTCCTCTTTATTTAGTTATTTATCTATCAATTGGACATCTGCTCACTAATTTCACACAAAGAGATAAAGAGACAAAGGCTGATAAACTGAGGATGGGCTGGCTACAGGGGGATAGATGAAAGAGAGATGGATAAACATGAATCTCTCCTTTGTGAAGACTTGTCATCATTCACTCTTAGGGGGATTGAACAGTCAAGTCTTTGTTTGCTTTAGTTCATCACACATCAAAAAGGTGATTCCTCAGATGTACACACGTTATGAATAATGGGGATATCATTACTGAGGGAAAACAAAGAAGAGCAATCTGTAGCTCTGATGTTTAAAGTCGAACAATAGGGTATTCCTATTCAGTCATATTTCTCAGACTGAACTCAAAATAACCCCCTAGTCAAATCTGTCTTTGTATTTCATTAGACAATCATTTGGTGAAGGGATATTACAACCTTTCAGAGAATTGTCAGTCAAAAGCCTCCCTCTACTCTCCTCCCTGGAGCAGGGCCGTGCATCCCTTCTGTTTGTTGCCTCTTAATATGAATGGAGTCACTCAGCGTGAAAATATTTACCAGGACTAATATTTACAAAACGCCAGTTATCTTTAACACATACTGCAGCTAGCAACATAATGCATGAACATTTGGGCTTATGACTTTCTCTGCGTTACAAATACTGTATGCCTCTGTGTTTCACATGCGATTTAGCATACACAGCTGTGCCTAAAGAATTTACCAGCCTTAATGGAGATACAATGAATGGGCACTCAACCATGTCTGACAGTAATCAAATAAAGCTGTAATAATCCGTTCTAATATAATGTCAAATATACCTAACAGGTCATGGCCACTCAATACTAATACGCTGGTGGTGTGATTATTTGGCTACTGTATGCATCAATGTGGTTATGAGCCAGCAATGAATGCACATACATATTATGTTGTTGCACATCATGTCAAGGGCAAAACTGATATTACTATATAATGTATTTACAAATAATAAGCAGTAGCAGTACATCTGCCATGCAGAAAATGGTCAGGTATTGTTCAGTTCATGGCAACTGAACAAGGGCGATAACAAATAATCGGATAATTCAACTTTGCATTTTCTTCTCTTCCACTGAGAATTCCACTGTAACAATCTGTTGGTGTCCGGAGGCCCTTAACTGCTATACTGTTCAGTAGTAGCATTGATTTCTCTGGTGGTAGAGATAGAGACCTGATAGTGACCTGATGCTCATACCATGATGAATTATTTACAGCCAAAAGCAATCAGGTTTCAAAGGCAGTGGGTGAAATCTATTATCGTTGTCTGCTTTGCTCTTCCAAAAAGTGCACTGTCTCCTAATGTTTGTTCAATGTGCTGTGGGAGCCTTTTCAAAGTCATAAATATAAAGCTAGCGATTTGGTGTAGGCTTGTTGATGTGTTTACAGAGATAGATGGCTAGGAACAGAGAGAGGGGTCATGTCTGCAGTGCTTAATTAGACAGATTTGTCTCCGAACTCCTAACTTTAATTAACCATGAAGAGCAAACTGCTCGGCAATTTGAAAGATAACTTATCAGCAAACAGATTTCAGCAGCTAACATCATCAAACCCTTAAGGTGCAATAATATAGACAAAGATAATAATTATTCGATGAGGGTTGTTGAAGTCAACTGCCTGTATTCAATGGAGAGATGCAAATACATGAATATGCATAGCCATCTTGAGACAACTCCGATATAAAGTGTTTTTTCTCAATGTTTCCGGGATGTCACGTGCCCTACTTATATCAGTACACTCGTAACAACCTAAACATTACGAAACTTCTATTCGATCAAATAAACCTCACGTAGCAAATAAGCCATACATTTCTTTGTTGACCAAATTCGACACTCTAATTAACCTCCATACAAAAAACCCTTGATTGGTGGGCGAAAAAATTAAAAGCCGCCACCTGATGGAGGGAGACACATTTTCTGCCGAGTTGGGCCTCTCTCTTTACCTCTTCCTCTCTGTGGAAATGCACCCTAGCAGGAAATTGTTGCATCTATTTTCTATGCAAACTTTCTAAATGGTGACAAAAAATCACTGCACAAGTTAATGGAAACATAGCTACTGTGTCTTGCCTGTATAATAAGCGTCATCCTTTTTCTCTGTAATGTTGGCACATTTTCAATGAGTTGTTCTAAACAAATATCCCCAGTTATAAATGTAGATGAACATGTGGGGGAGCCGGGCTCTAATTAATTAACCAAGCTAGTCTCTTAACTCAATGCTTTAATTAGCAGTGAATTACACACTGCAGCCCGATGTGAGTTATGTCTAATCAGTGGAATAGATTTCAGCAATTAAAGCGCCTTCCAATCAGGAGGTGAGAGTAAAAGCATGCTTCAGATGCCATTATAAATCCTGCTATTGATTTGGAAAGGGGAGCAAGGTGATTCAACAAGGCAGTCCTGGCTCACTCCATTGGCACTGCTCAATCTGAGGACATTTTCAGACTTGGGGGATGGGGGGTTGGGTGTGGTGGAGAATGCCGATTTTTTACTGTTCTGTTAATGAATGTATAAGCCTACACATAATTAAATATGCATAATATAGCTTTTGTGCTGTATGAGTACAGGGCGATTCCACGCCAGCATAGGCAGAAAATATTTTTGGTATCGCAGATTGTTCTGGCAATTCTTACATAGTAACTTCATTGGGAGAAAGGATGTTTGACATGCTTTTTACATTTGTATCACTTTTTTTCTTTTTGAAAATCCTGATTAAGTGGACATTTTTAGCCCACAGTGCCTTCAGAAGGCACCTCTTAACTTTTTCCACATCTTGTTGTGTTACAGCCTGAATTTAAAATAGATTAAATTAAGATTTTTTATGTCACTGCCTACGCACAATACCCCATAATGTCAAAGTGGAATTATGTATTTAGAAATTTTTACACATTATTAAAAAATGAAAAGCTTAAATGTCTTGAGTCAATAAGTATTCAACACCTTTGTTATGGCAAGCCTAAATAAGTTCAGGAGTAAAGATTTGCTTAATAAGTCACATAATAAGTTGCATGGACTTACTGTGTGGAATAACAGTATTTAACAAGATTTTTGAATGACTACATCATCTCTGTACCCCATGCATACAATTATCTGTTTGGTCCCTCAGTCGAGCAGGGAATTTCAAACACAGATTCAACCACAAAGACCAGGGAGGTTTTACAATGCCTCGCAAAGAAGGGCACCTATTTTTCCCTTTGAGCATGGTGAAGTTATTAATTACACTTTGGATGGTGTATCAATACACCCAGTCACTACAAAGATACAGGCGTTCTTGCTAACTCAGTTGCTGTAGAGGAAGGAAACCGCACAGAGATTTCACCATAAGGCCAATGGTGACTTTAAAACAGTTTGGCTCAGAAAACTGAGTATGGATCAACAACATTGTATTCACTCCACAATACTAACATAATTGACAGAGTGAAAAGAAGGAAGCCTGTGCAGAATAAAAATATTCAAATTCTTGCATCCTGTTTGCAACGAGGCACTAAAGCAATACTACAAAAAATGTGGCAAAGCAATTAACTTTCTGCTGAATACAAAGTGTTATACAACACATTCCTGAGTACCACTCTCCATATTTTCAAGCATAGGGGTGATTGCATCATGTAATGGCTATGCTTGTAATCGTTAAGGACTGGGGAGTTTTTAAGGATAAAAAATAAACGGACTGGAGCTAAGCACAGACAGAATCCTAGAGGAAAACCTGGTTCAGTCTGCTTTCCACCAGACACTGGGAGATTAATTCACCTTTCAGCAGGACAGTAACCTAAAACACAAGGCCAAATCTACACTGGATTTGTTTACCAAGAAGACAGTGAATGTTCCTGAGCGGCATAGTTAAAGTTTTGACTTAAATCTACTTGAAAATCTATGGCAAGACCTGAAAATGGTTGTCTAGCAACGATCAACAACCAATAGAGCTTGAAGAATAAAATGTTGCACATTGATTTCTGCATCATAAAAAATATTCATATTAATATCTCAAAAGTACTATTTTTGATTTTGATTGTTTTTAGATTTATTATTTGTAACAAAATAATCTTCAAACACGTCACATTTCCAGAGTGGGCTCTTTGATACTTTTAATGATGTGACCCATTTTATATGACTTTATATATGACATTATAGGTAATTAATTAATTCCAGCCCTCCCATTGAAAAAAAATAAGAAAAAAGTTATATTTCTTAAGGAGTATTCAAGATTTTTAAAGAAGAAGGAAATAAATATAGGCTACCTATTTGTGGTATTGGACATGGGAGAGGGCGTGGTTTAAATTGATTCTCTGCTGTCCGTTTAGCACCACTGCTTCTAGGATATCAGGACCATGGACAGAGTCAATCCAGTCCATTGCTCTGTTGACACTGTGTTGTCTCTATCGCAGTAACCTTTTTAGTGAACTGAGCTGGAATAAAGCTAGCTCCTTTAAAACGGTGCCAGCCTGCCTGGCCAAATTTCAGACAGTGGGTTGTCAGGGGGATGTGTAACTTTCCACCTGGAACATTTGCTGGCCACCTCTGTAGCTCACCAACCACATGCCATTTAATGCATAATTTGCAACATAATTTGACAACCTCCACTTCAGTCTGTTTCGCCTTTAGACACTCAAACTGGGGAAAAAGCGTTGCATGCATCCCATGCTGTTTTGATCAAAGTGCACACTTCCTGCTGATGGAGAGTTTGTTAAATTCGAAGCCTTCCCTTGAAAGCTGACAGAGCCTGTTGTTTTAGGCATTGCGTGGGCATTGTCTGATATTAAGATATACTGTATGTAGTATCGCTCTGTACATGTGATGCTTTTTTGCTGATAGTAGTTGGGTTTAAATTTGAGGTCATTATTGTTTTATTCTTTTAAAATATTGAGATTACGATAAAATACTATGGGGTTTGAAAGGACTAAATGTAGGTTGTGCCACAGAATTCTGGAGCTGTAGTTCACTCAAACACTCAGTTACATAAAATGGGAAAACACTAGAATGTTCAGAGTAATTCTTCGTAAGCTGTTCTTACAAAAACGTCTGTCTCTTGAGAGTAACCTTCCTTGAAGGAAATACTCTTCTATCTTATTTGAAAAAGTATTTTGAGCCCCGACTAGAATAGTAGTGCTGGCTAAATACTAAACCCTAGAATTAGCATCTAATAAAACATCACATTATCTTGGCAGTAAACACAATGCTTTTATATCTGCTACTAATAAAATGAAATGGACTGTCTCAGAGTATTCAACTTGCTCTTCAGTCATACTGTAGCTAGCACTCAGGAGGTTGACTCTGTCCATACCCACCATGGTGAGCCTTTTATCAGCAAACAATGATTCTGTGCTCTGTGGTCTACCACAAGCTGCCCTTCTAACATGTCATGTGGAATGATATTAGAGACTGGGGGGTTGGGGAGAGCTGGGGAGAGGGGGAATTGTGCTGACCGAGCCCTTTCAATAGACAGGCCCTGTCTCTGGTCAGACCTCAGGGAGGCTCAGGGACCCCATGTGACAGCAGTAGTGTTTGCCCAGGAAAAAGCACACAGCAAAACAAACACACTGCCTTAATGCCTCACTTACTGCCTCACTATAACAACCTGTGAACAGTCCCTGCATGGAGACGATGTCCCCTTGATCAAATCTCACATTCAAAGCTCCGTCTGGTACAAGGAGGTAAGATGAAATACAGTTTGGCTAAAGAAAATAAGAAAATGCATGGGCAATTGACCTCACAGAAAAATGCTATGTATCAGGACATTTTTCTCTTTGCCCCATTTGTACTCTCATTTAATCTGTTTGGTAGGCTGAAGCTGTATTATTGACACCAGCATTTAAGCATGAAATATGAAATAGATTGGAAACCTTTGAAGTCCCTTTCAGACAGACACACATCACATTGCTTACAAAGAGAGCAGTGACATTTGACTTTGGGCATATAGACTCATCTGTGGTGAAAAGTGACATTTTGCCAGGAGAAAAAAAAAAAGCCCACTCTTCCTCTCTGGCCTATTTCCTGAGAATAACTTGTCAGTGACCTGTATGACTTTCAATCAAAACCCTCAATACAGCATGTCATCGAACGAAATCTCACATAAATCGCCATATTTCGCCTTTGAATGTGGAACTACCCAGACAGCATTATGCACAACTATATATTGTTCATATGTATCTAATCTGCAGGTCACTCACTGACTGCACTGTACTGCTCCAAAGAAGAGTATTCACCAAACTTCCTAGACTTGATCCACGTATAGGCCTACATCTCTTGGAGGAGCGGGACAACAAACCGCTGTAAACTTTCTGAGCACTTCCCATTGTGTTTTATGTGTATTCATTAAAGATCTCTGTTGGGAGTGACAGCAGTGTAGCCTCATTGTGTCAGTTCACAGCAGCACACTGAACTGGGAAGCTGCTGAGTGAATCAGACAGTTTTCAGTCCTCATTAGAACAAAATGTTTACATTCATACCTTTGTGCATTTAAGTGTCTACGACAGAAGAAAAAAACGTTTTCAGAAGACTGTGGATGTGGGTCATCGTATGATACAGTTCCTGGTAGATTTTGATGATCTGCATCTCCAAGTCACTGCTCCCCTCGTAGCATTATATTGTCTCAGTGATGGTTGATATTACCTGGGGAAAGAGCAATACCTTCTGGGTGAAACAACACCACTCACACTCTTAGTAGACACTACCATGGGGAATGCTTCCACTCATAGGGTCAATAGCTATTGTATAGAGTCCGTCGAAACAAAGTACTCGAAAATGTACAAATTGTTTTCATGCTTCAAGTGTTCCTTGACTACCCAAGTGGAAATGCTTAGCATCTCTTTTTGCCCCTGGAGACCTTAGAGGATTTTGTTAGTTTCTCCACATTATTGTCTCACTAAGCATTTCCAAGAATTGAGTCACTTATTAAACAACTTTCCATTACTATGACCAAGTAGGCTACAACATTTATTATGTAATTGTAAGCAAATTATGCTAGCTCATTCAAACTAGCATGGGTGACATACTGTAGATAGTGTTAATCACATTGTCTTGCATCAAAGCAGATATATTTGCCTTGTGCTTTTGTGGTCTGCTTTAAGAAATGGGAGACTTTGGGGTTAATATGTGATACTAAATGAATTATGTCTAGTATGTATCAATTCCTCAAATGTATTCTGGCATTTCATATCTTCTCCTTCTTTACACAATGACTATACTCAGTAGAGAGGTGAGGTGTGTGCGTTTGTGTTGGACTAGCATCTATTTCTGACCATCTCTGCGCTTGATGTTAATAATTCATTGCAGCTCCGTGTTTCCACTCCACAGGCCTCAAACTAAAGCCAACGTACAAAGATCAGGTTTAGTTCTAGGGCCAGAGAATTCTGTGTCAGTGAGTCATATGTGGTTGCTAGGGACTGTTTCATGTACAGAATGTGCCTAAAATCAATGTGGCTCTGCTATTCAGGACCACTCCTCCAGAATCCCATGGCCCTCTCTGGCGGGGCAGTAGATTTCAGACTTGAGAGATATTGACAGAGATTGAATAATTTAAGTTTTTTATGAGGAAAGTCAAAGTGGTGTGGGATAATGAAATTTGATGCTACTACTGTGTCAAAACAGAACATTGGTTAGAGGAATAATGTGACTAACTTACTTGAAGTAGCAGAATCTATTTTTATGAAAAATAATAAACATGGATTTGAGAAAACAGGATCAATCTGGTAGATATTTTATCGATTTACTTTTGTGATAGATATCCATCGTAGGTCCATCTTAGGGGGGAGTGAATTCAATCCATCAGAGGTCAAGTCATGATGATGTAAAATGAGAACGGGTAGACAGTCAGGAGGTTGGAGATCTTATCCTTACCGGCAGCCAAGCAGGACAGCTTCCAGAGGACAGAACCACACAATGGCCTGGATTAGCCTATAGTAGCTCAGTATCTATCCTGGACATAAGACATGTGCAGGACAGATACTGTATGTCTGCTTGGAACAAACAACACATTGTTTCCACAGCAGCAAATCATAATCATAACATCTGTAAATACCATGATTGAAAAATAGCGTAAAGTCTGTAGGTGGGTGGTTGGGAGTTGCCACAATGGAGTGTCTGTAAAAACACAAGGGAGAGGGTATAGCCTTTTATTGAATATATGCTTTATCTTTGATCTTTGTAGGCTTCAGATGTGTAACACTCTGGCTCCACGGACCTTTATTCTTGAGCCAGGGTTGTTCATGTTCATTTGTTTTGGGTGTATTTCTATGTTGGGGTGTCTAGGTTGTGGTATTTCTATGTTGGGTGTTTGTATTCATTGACTCCCAATCGGAGGTAACGAGTGTCAGCTGTTCGGCTCGTTATCTCTGATTGGGAGCCATATTTAGGCTGTATGTTGTCCTGTGGGGTTTGTGGGTTTTTGTTTCTTTGTTGCTGTGTGTCGTATTTCAGTATAGAACTTCACGTATCGTCTTTTGTTGTTTTTCGTGGTTGCTTTGATAAATAAAGTCATCATGTTCACTCGCAACGCTGCGCATTGGTCCAATCCTTCAGACGATCGTGACAGAATAACCCACCACAAGAGGACCAAGCGGCGTAACAAGCGGCAACAGGACCTACCTACGCAGGATGTATGGACGCCTCCTAAGGATTTTTGGACTTGGGAGGAGATTCGGGCTGGAAAGGGTCCTTGGGCACAACCGGAGGAAGATCACCGCCCTCGTGAAGAGCTGGAGGCAGCTGCAGCCGAGAGGAGGTGGTACGAAGAGGAAGCGCGGAGTCGAGGCTGGAAGCCCGTGGTTACTCCCCAAAAATTTTTTGGGGGGGGGCACATGGCTTGGGCGCCTGGGCAGCAGGAGGCTGCCACAGGTAGAGCTGGAGAGAAGGCTATCGGATTACGGGAGCCATTGGCGAGTAGAGGGAGGGAAGTTGTTGTGGCACGGCATGAGAGACTGAAGTGTGTTCCCAGTCTGGTCCGGCCCGTTCCTGATCCTCGGTTGAGGCCAGTGGTGTGTGTTCCCGGTATGGACCGGCCTGTTCCTACTCCACGCACCAGGGATAAGGTGCGCTTCGCCAGCCCGGCCCGGCCTGTTCCGGCCACTCGCACCAGGGATACGGTGCGCGTCGCCAGCCCAGCCCGGCCTGTTCCTGCTCTCCGCACTAGGCGTGAGGTGAGTCCCCAGGGTCCAGCATGCCCTGTTCCGGCTCCCCGCACTAGGCGTTATGGGAGTCCCCAGGGTCCAGCATGCCCTGTTCCGACTCCCCGCACTAGCCCTGAGATGCGTGTCCTCAGCCCGGTACCTCCAGTTCCGGCACCACGCATCAGGCCTACGGTGCGTCCCCAGGGCCAAGCATGCCCTGTTGCTTCTCCCCGCACTAGCCCTGTGATGCGTGTCCTCAGCCCGGTACCTCCAGTTCCGGCACCACGCAACAGGCCTACGGTGCGCCTCAGAGGGCCTGAACTGTCCGTCTGCCCAACGGGGCCTGAACTGCCCGTCTGCCCAACGCCGTCTGAACTGCCCGTCTGCCCAACGCCGTCTGAACTGCCCGTCTGCCCAACGGCGCCTGAACTGCCTGTCGGCCCAACGCCGTCTGAACTGTCCGTCTGCCCAACGCCGTCTGAACTACCCGTCTGTACAGAGCCTACAAAGCCGCCCGTCTGCCATGAGCCTTCAGCGCCGTCCGCCAGATCGGAGCCGCTAGAGCTCTCCGCCAGACAGGATCAGCCAGAGCCTTCCGCCAGACAGGATCAGCCAGAGCCTTCCGCCAGACAGGATCAGCCAGAGCCTTCCGCCAGACAGGATCAGCCAGAGCCTTCCGCCAGACAGGAGCAGCCAGAGCCTTCCGTCAGACCGGATCAGCCAGAGCCTTCCGCCAGACAGGATCAGCCAGAGCCTTCCGCCAGACAGGAGCAGCCAGAGCCTTCCGTCAGACCGGATCAGCCAGAGCCTTCCGTCAGACCGGATCAGCCAGAGCCTTCCGTCAGACCGGAGCAGCCAGAGCCTTCCGTCAGACCGGATCAGCCAGAGCCTTCCGCCAGACCGGATCAGCCAGAGCCTTCCGCCAGACAGGATCAGCCAGAGCCTTCGGCCAGACAGGATCAGCCAGATCCGTCGGCCAGCCATGAGCAGCCAGATCCGTCGGCCAGCCATGAGCAGCCAGATCCTTCAGCCAGCCATGAGCCGTTCAGCCAGGATCCGCCTGAGCCAGCCAGCCAGGATCCGCCATTCAGTCCGGAGCTGCCCCTCAGTCCGGTGCTGCCACTTAGTCAGGTACTGTTCCTTAGCCTGGTGCTGGTCCTTATCCCGGTGCTGGTCCTTAGCCCGGTGCTGCCCCTTAGCCCGGTGCTGCCCCTTAGCCCGGTGCTGCCCCTTATCCCGGTGCTGGTCCGTAGTCCGGTGTTGCCCCTTAGTCCGGTGCCGCCCCTTAACCCAGTGGGGTGTAGTGGGGGGGTGGTAATGTGTAGGAGGCTAAGTAAGTGGGTAATGACTATGGTGGGGTGGGGACCACGACCTGGGCCAGAGCCGCCACCTGGACAGACGCCCACCCAGACCCTCCCCTAGACTGTTTGCTGGTGCGCCCGGAGGTCGCACCTTTAGGGGGGGGTAATGTAACACTCTGGCTCCACGGACCTTTATTCTTGAGCCAGGGTTGTTCATGTTCATTTGTTTTGGGTGTATTTCTATGTTGGGGTGTCTAGGTTGTGGTATTTCTATGTTGGGTGTTTGTATTCATTGACTCCCAATCGGAGGTAACGAGTGTCAGCTGTTCGGCTCGTTATCTCTGATTGGGAGCCATATTTAGGCTGTATGTTGTCCTGTGGGGTTTGTGGGTTTTTGTTTCTTTGTTGCTGTGTGTCGTATTTCAGTATAGAACTTCACGTATCGTCTTTTGTTGTTTTTCGTGGTTGCTTTGATAAATAAAGTCATCATGTTCACTCGCAACGCTGCGCATTGGTCCAATCCTTCAGACGATCGTGACAAGATGGTGTAACAGGTAACGGATGATGGTTTAAATAAGGTACAAACAAAACAAGACAATGTCAGTATAAAGCAGTTACACAGGCTCAATAAAGGTACATTTACGAACTGAGGTACTGAGTGCTACACAAATAGCATTCTGTACTGCAACAATAATGGGCTTTGAATATAGCCTTCAATTAGCACTCTAAATCACACGGTATTAATAGTTAATATACAGCGTGAATACAACCAATATATACACACTAAAGGGATACCTCCTGTACTTCCTGTTCACCCACGACTGCGTGGCCAAGTACGACTCCAACACCATCATTAAGTTTGCTGACAACAGAACAGTGGTAGGCCTGATCACCGACAATGATGAGACAGCCTATAGGGAGAAGGTCAGAGAACTGGCAGTGTGGTGCCAGGACAACAACCTCTCCCTCAATGTGAGCAAGACAAAGGAGCTGATTGTGGACTATAGGAAAAGGAGGGCCGAACAGGCCCCCATTAACATCGATGGGGCTGAAGTGGAGCGGGTCGAGAGTTTCAAGTTCCTTGGTGTCCACATCACCAACGAACTATCATGGTCCAAACACACCAAGACAGTTGTGAAGAGGGCACGACAACACCTTTTTTCCCTCAGAAGACTGGAAAGATTTGGCATGTGTCCCCAGATCCTCAAAAAGTTATACAGCTGCACAATCGAGAGCATCCTTACCGGTTGCATGACTGCCTGGTATGGCAACTGCTCGGCATCTGACCATAAGGGCCAAGCTTCCTGACATCCAGGACCTATATACTAGACGGTGTCAGAGGAAGGCCCAAAAAATTGTCAAAGACTCCAGTCAACCAAGTCATAGACTGTTCTCTCTGCTACCGCACGGCAAGTGGTACCGGAGCGCCAAGACTAGGACTAAAAGGCTCCTTAACAGCTTCTAACCCCAAGCCATAAGACTGCTGAACAATTAATCAAATGGCCACCCGTACTATTTACATTGACCCCCCCCCCCCCCCCCCCCCCCACACACACACACACACACACCCTGCTGCTACTCGCTGTTTATTATCTACAGAAAGCATAGTCACTTTACAAATTACCTTGACCTGTGCCCCCGCACATTGACTCTGTACCGGTACCCCCTGTATATAGCCTCGCTACTGTTATTTTACTGCTGCTCTTTCATTATTTTTATTTTTTATGTATCTATTTTTTACTTAACACTTATTTTTCTTAAAACTGCATTGTTGGTTAAGGGCTTGTAAGTAAGCATTTCACTGTAAGTATTGGGCACATGTGACAAATAAAATGTGATTTGATTTGAATAGAAAAATCGCAGAACATAAAGTCAATGGTAACCTTTATTAGTGTGCAGCAAAGACCTCTGTGCCACTTTCCCAGTAAATGTAGATCACACTGTTTGGATTGGAGATGGATATGGAGATGGATATGAAAAGGCTGTGTGGGAGTGTTTGCCTCAGACAACATGCCAATAGTAGAGACTCCTGTTTCTACCTAATGAGATAAGAGTATATCCGCTATAGGTATGCTTCTTTCACCCCTCTACCTCCACAGGGCTCTTAGAGCAATCCTGATAAGGTGCAGCAAGATAGATAGGATTCTCTATATCACACATATTCACATTCTCTCGCTCTCCCTCCTCTCTCTCTCTCCCTCACTTTCTAGCTCTATCTCTTGTGTAATGCACACACACATACACTCATTTATTTGCAGTAACTGCCTTTCAACCCACAGCATTTACAAAATCAGGCAGCAAAGCAACTCAGCAGAGCTCACCACACAGATAACTACTCTTTCAATTGATGTTCCTACATGAGCACTATACAGTGGGGAAAAAAGTATTTAGTCAGCCACCAATTGTGCAAGTTCTCCCACTTAAAAATATGAGAGAGGCCTGTAATTTTCATCATAGGTACACGTCAACTATGACAGACAAATTGAGAATTTTCTTTCCAGAAAATCACATTGTAGGATTTTTAATGAATTTTTTTGCAAATTATGGTGGAAAATAAGTATTTGGTCACCTACAAACAAGCAAGATTTCTGGCTCTCACAGACCTGTAACTTCTTCTTTAAGAGGTTCCTCTGTCCTCCACTCGTTACCTGTATTAATGGCACCTGTTTGAACTTGTTATCAGTATAAAAGACACCTGTCCACAACCTCAAACAGTCACACTCCAAACTCCACTATGGCCAAGACCAAAGAGCTGTCAAAGGACACCAGAAACAAAATTGTAGACCTGCACCAGGCTGGGAAGACTGAATCTGCAATAGGTAAGCAGCTTGGTTTGGAGAAATCAACTGTGGGAGCAATTATTAGGAAATGGAAGACATACAAGACCACTGATAATCTCCCTCGATCTGGGGCTCCACGCAAGATCTCACCCCGTGGGGTCAAAATGATCACAAGAACGGTGAGCAAAAATCCCAGAACCACACGGGGGGACCTAGTGAATGACCTGCAGAGAGCTGGGACCAAAGTAACAAAGCCTACCATCAGTAACACACTACGCCGCCAGGGACTCAAATCCTGCAGTGCCAGACGTGTCCCCCTGCTTAAGCCAGTACATGTCCAGGCCCGTCTGAAGTTTGCTAGAGTGCATTTGGATGATCCAGAAGAGGATTGGGAGAATGTCATATGGTCAGATGAAACCAAAATATTACTTTTTGGTAAAAACTCAACTCGTCGTGTTTGGAGGACAAAGAATGCTGAGTTGCATCCAAAGAACACCATACCTACTGTGAAGCATGGGGGTGGAAACATCATGCTTTGGGGCAGTTTTTCTGCAAAGGGACCAGGATGACTGATCCGTGTAAAGGAAAGAATGAATGGGGCCATGTATCGTGAGATTTTGAGTGAAAACCTCCTTCCATCAGCAAGGGCATTGAAGATGAAACGTGGCTGGGTCTTTCAATATGACAATGATCCCAAACACACCGCCCGGGCAACGAAGGAGTGGCTTCGTAAGAAGCATTTCAAGGTCCTGGAGTGGCCTAGCCAGTCTCCAGATCTCAACCCCATAGAAAATCTTTGGAGGGAGTTGAAAGTCCGTGTTGCCCAGCGACAGCCCCAAAACATCACTGCTCTAGAGGAGATCTGCATGGAGGAATGGGCCAAAATACCAGCAACAGTGTGTGAAAACCTTGTGAAGACTTACAGAAAACGTTTGACCTGTGTCATTGCCAACAAAGGGTATATAACAAAGTATTGAGAAAATTTTGTTATTGACCAAATACTTATTTTCCACCATAATTTGCAAATAAATTCATAAAAAATCCTACAATGTGATTTTCTGGATTTTTTTCTCTCATTTTGTCTGTCATAGTTGACGTGTACCTATGATGAAAATTACAGGCCTCTCTCATCTTTTTAAGTGGGAGAACTTGCACAATTGGTGGCTGACTAAATACTTTTTTTCCCCACTGTATAGTGGGCATATGCCTGGCTGGCCCATTTGCATGAACACATGTTGTGGAACTGAATCCAAGAAATGACGACCATGGCCTGTTTGGAACCACTTAATGTTTACTGTAATGGAAGCATACTAAATGCTTTGTACTTTAATGCTACATAATAACATCCATCCAGTGCAATACATAGAGCAAACAGCAACCGAAAGCAAGTAGCCTACACTATCTCTCCATACGGATTTGAGCTGGGTCTGTCAAGGACTGGTGCCTCTTTTCTATTTCTACCTTTAGTCCTGTGAGTCTGGTATATTGTGTGGGGCTCTGTTGGCAGTAGTTTGGTGTCTGTGTGGGCATGTGAACTTGGCAGGGCAGGGGGTGAGAGAATGCACAGCCTGATACTATTGTCTTTTCACTCCCAAGACTGTGCTCGGTGGTTCAGCTTGGGTGGTATGTGTTTCTAAGCTCTGCTGTGTACTTATCATCCAAAGGCAGGATTAGAGAAGAACATGCAACCGGATTTGGTTTCTTTGAATGGCTCATTTTCCTATCTCTTAGACCAAGACATCAGTCCCAAGGTTCATTACAAGGCACAGAGAATAAATGTACACATTGATTCCTGGGGACTTGTCTATCCCACATGGATTGTTTTCGGAATAGATATTTATTTGGCACTGTAGCCTAAAGGCTACTTAAGCTTGACAACAATATTTTCCAAAGAAAAGTGTGTTTTCAAGATGCCGATACCGTATGCCCATTGATTTATGTCCTCCCAGAATCATCCCTCAAATGTATTAGCACTTATAGAAATATGAGAGGGATATAAAACATGCATAGACTAGAAACAACTCCGAAGAGAACTTGGGTTCATTACTCCCATCATGTCGTAGCCTACGTACTGCACAACAACTGGGATAGATCAGGGGCAAGGGGAGGGGGGACGACGACTGATGTACACAAGGCTCCTTCAGGTCTCCATAATTCACATTGTCAGCTGAAGAGCCAGTGCCCAGCGCCAACCCCTAGCTGTCTCTCATCATCACACACAGTCAAGGGCCTGGCCTGTCGTTACAGATGAAGCCACCAGCTCACCACTGTCCAGGAACATTGAGCCCTATTTTACATTATTGTGTAGAGACGGCTCACTAAGTCCAGGCCCTGCCACAAAGCACATACAATGGATCAGGGATCCTACATACAAGCCTAGAGACCCAAATAACTAAATTGATTAGCAATGATCAACTGTATTGACAGTGTTCTAGTGATAATTAAAATGTACGGTCAGATGTTTTTTTTTGTGTATTCAGTATGAGTACATGCATACATTCTCCCACATATATCCATTGTACATGCATACATTCTCCCACATACATCCATTGTACATGCATTCTCCCACATACGGTGCTTTCGGAAAGTATTCAGACCCCTTCCCTTGTTATGTTACAGCCATATTCTAAAATGGATGAAATAAATAAAAAATCCTCATCAATCTACACAGAATACCCCATTATGACAAAGCGAAAACAGGTTTCTAGAAATTGTTGCAAATTAAAACAGATAAAAAACAGAAATACCTTATTTACATAAGTATTCAGACACTTTGCTATGAGACTCAAAATTGAGCTCAGATGCATCCTGTTTCCATTGATCTTCCTTGAGATGTTTCTACAACTTGGAGTCCACCTGTGGTAAATTCAATTGATTGGACATGATTTGGAAAGGCACACACCTGTCTATATAAGGTCCCACAGTTGACAGTGCATGTCAGATCAAAAACCAAGCCACGAGGGCAAAGGAATTGTCCGCAGGGCTCCGAGACAGGATTGTATCGAGGCACAGATCTGGGGAAGGGTACCAAAAAATTTCTGCAGCATTGAAGGTCCCCAAGAACACAATGGCCTCCATCATTCTTAAATGGAAGAAGTTTGGAACCACCAAGACTATTCCTAGAGCTTGCCGCCCGGCCAAACTGAGCAATCGGGGGAGAAGGTCCTTGGTCAGAGAGGTGACCAAGAACCCGATGGTCACTTTGACAGAGCTCCAGAGTTCCTCTGTGGAGATGGGAGAACCTTCCAGAAGGACAACCATCTCTGCAGCACTCCACCAATCAGGCCTTTATGGTAGAGTGGCCAGACGGAAGTCGCTCCTCAGTAAAAGGCACATGACAGCACGCTTGGAGTTTGCCAAAAAGCACCTAAAGGACTCTCAGACCATGAGAAACAAGATTCTCTGGTCTGATGATACCAATATTGAACTCTTTGGCCTGAATGCCAAATGTCACGTCTGGAGGAAACCTGGCACCATCCCTACGGTGAAGCATGGTGGTGGCAGCATCATGATGTGGGGATGTTTTTCAGCGGCAGGGACTGGGAGACTAGTCAGGATCGAGGGAAAGATGAACGGAGCAAAGTACAGAGAGATCCTTGATGAAAACCTCCTCCAGAGCGCTCAGGACCTCAGACTAGGGCGAAGGTTCACCTTTCAACAGGACAACGACCCTAAGCACACAGCCAAGACAACGTAGGAGTGGCTTCAGGACAAGTCTCTGAATGTGCTTGGATGGCCCAGCCAGAGCCCAAACTTAAACCCGATCGAACATCTCTGGAGAGACCTGAAAATAGCTGTGCAGCGACGCTCCCCATCCAACCTGACAGAGCTTAAGAGGATCTGCAGAGAAGA
The DNA here is from genome assembly GCF_964263955.1 of Coregonus lavaretus. Taxonomy (NCBI): domain Eukaryota; kingdom Metazoa; phylum Chordata; class Actinopteri; order Salmoniformes; family Salmonidae; genus Coregonus; species Coregonus lavaretus. The sequence continues at coordinate 15,307,001 of NC_139995.1, read as the reverse complement.
ATGGGAGAAACTCCCCAAAAACAGGTGTGCCAAGCTTGTAGCGTCATACCCAAGAAGACTCGAGGCTGTAATCCCTGCCAAAGGTGCTTCAACAAAGTATTGAGTAAAGGGTCTGAATACTTAATGTAAATATAATATTTTCCGTTTTTAATTTCTAATACATTAGCAAACATTTCTAAAAACCTGTTTTTGCTTTGTCATTATGGGGTATTGTTTGTAGATTGATGAGGGGAAAAAAACAATGTAATCAATTTTAGAATAAGGCTAATGTAACAAAATGTGGAAAAAGTCAAGGGGTTTGAATACTTTATGAATGCACTGTAAATGAAGACATTTCAGTTCAAATGCATGAGTCCAATGCATAGTCTCACTGTAATATATGGCAGTGGCGAATAATGTCCCTTTTATCTGCTCACTCTCACGCAAACTGTCTTTAGAATTCTTCAGATCATTAAAACAATACAGAGCATAACACACTGCAGCATGTGCTCTATCGTCCACAGTGGCACAAGGCCATGTGACGTAGTGTCGCTGAATCTCAGAACAATTATCTACAGCACCAGCTTGAAAAACCATCAAAGCCCCAAGCCCTCCATACTGCCTGAAGTCCTGTGAGTATATTTCATTCAGGATACCTGTCCACAGTAGTACCTACACTACCGTTCAAAAGTTTGGGGTCACTTAGACATTTCCTTGTTTTTGAAAGAAAAGCAATTTTTTTGTCCATTAAAATAACATAAAATTGATCAGAAATACAGTGTAGACATTTTTTATGTTGTATATGGCTATTGTAGCTGGAAACGGCTGATTTTGAATGGAATATCTACATAGGCGTACAGTGGTCCATTATCAGAAACCATCAGTCCTGTGTTCCAATGGCACGTTGTGTTTGCTAGTCCAAGTTTATCATTTTAAAAAGCGAATTGATCATTAGAAAACCCTTTTGCAATTATGTTAGCACAGCTGAAAACTGTTGTGATGATTAAAGAGCAGTAAAACTGGCCTTCTCGAGACTAGTTGAGTATCTGGAGCATCTGCAATTGTGGGTTCGATTACAGGCTCAAAATGGCCAGAAACAAATAACTTTCTTCTGAAACTCGTCAGTCTATTCTTGTTCAGTTTTATTGCTTCTTTAATGTAAATAAGGTATTTCTGAATGGCCAGTCAGATTATGTTAATGTGACTGGACAACATTTTGTGTTGGACATACGTGACCTTTATAGAACACTGAATGAAATGGGTTCGTGTGGACGCCGACATTATTCTACTTGAAATGCTGTGGTTGATGACTCAATGTGGCAGTGGGACACGAATGTTAATAACCTCACAATTCATTGCTTTATTTTCCTCCTAATACACATGTATAATTCAAGTACAATTTTCATTTGCTTGAGGCTTATGTGCAGAATAGCAGATTAGAGTGTAGCCAAATAATATATTAACATATGTCATCCCCTAGGCCATAGGTTTTATGCTATTCATTTAAATGTGGCCTAGTATTCCCTTCAATTCACAACCAACACTATAATTGTCTTGCCTGTTTACATCCCTTAGACACTTTAAATGCATCTGCAGCATTTAGCCATATTTAGCACCTAGGTCCAAAGAACAATTGAAGGTGGGAGGTTGATTATTTGATTTTGGAGCACCCCACTTGAGCATTTTTAGCAGGAAACTGTTATGGGCAAATTCATGAAATTAGCACATTTCCTGTAACACCCCTTCTATCAATATCTTGGCCAGCACCAAGTTCCTCTAATTCTTAATTATGTGTCAGCAATGCCATAGGGATGTATGAGAATGACTGTAAACTTTTACATTAAAAAAGATTTGCTGAAATGCCATTCGCTGAAAAACCTCTCCCCAGTTGCAAAAGCCTAAAATAGGTTGTTAGGAATGCATTTTTTTGTTTACCCCACTCATTATTAGAGGGAAGAGAACAGCTGCTGTTGCTAACACTCTGAAGTCCTATGTAGAAGAACTGATACTGACTCCACTGGGACTGAAACAAAAAGGTGGCTTTTTAACAAAATATTTAAAAGCTTGTGCTAAGCAATTGAAAAGGCAAGTAGCTAAGCCAAACCTGCTTGGTTTAAAATTGAATGCAAGATATTGGGTTGTGGTGTTTGAATGACATGTTTGCAGATCAGGGGTCTCCAACCCTGTTCCTGGAGAGCTATCCTCCTGTAGGTTTTTGCTCCAACCCTGTTCCTGGAGAGCTATCCTCCTGTAGGTTTTCACTCCAACCCTGTTCCTGGAGAGCTATCCTCCTGTAGGTTTTTGCTCCAACCCCTGTTGTTAACTAACCTGGTTAAGTTTATCAACCAGCGAATTATTAGAATCAGGTGTGCTAGATTAGTGTTGGAGTGAAAACCTACAGGACGGTAGCTCTCCAGGAACAGGGTTGGAGAGCCCTGTTGTAGATTATGTCTATTTGTGGAGATTTTACTGTATCAACTCAACTGTTGTTACACATGTAAAGGATGTCACACTGCTTGCTTAGCGAGGACCGCTTCCTCCTGATTCGGCTCAGACCAAGGCTCGAACCCAGGATATCTGCCTCGCAAACACGCGTATCGCCCTCTTGAAGCATCTTACCCAGTCACACCACCTAAAAGCTAGCTATTTGGAAGCGTAAGTGGAGACTATTCAGGCTGAGGAGTGAGTATCGCAGATCCCCATCTGCTACATTAACCCCCCCCAAACTCACTCCACGGTGAGCCCAGTGTCGAGCTCAGCGCAACTGCAGACCGGGTCAAGGCACCATTGTAAAGGACGTCACGCTGCTTGCTTAGCGAGTACCGCTTCCTCCTGATTTGGCTCATACTGAGGCTCAAACCCAGGACCTCTGCCTCGCAAACACACCTGACACCCTCCTGAAGCATCTCACCCAGTCGCACAACTGAAAAGCTAGCTATTCGACACCACAAGTGGAGACACTTCAGGCTGTGGAGTGTGTTTCACAGATCCCAATCTGCTATACAGATAAGGTAATCAGCCGAGGTTCAAAACAAAGCTGGTTGGTTGTTTGACATAAGCTTACAAAGATACTGTATAAAGTAATGTTTTGGAGTATCTTCAAATCAAGCTGCAACTATCAGTGAACAAAAGTTTTCAAGGTGGAATATTGAAATAGTGCATCCATTGAATAGGTTGGCCATTGATGCCTCCCCCATGACAATACCTTTTGTAACGCCATATTATTATGAATTGTGTGCAATGCTGTTATTATTATTGAATGCTCCCAGACACAACACTTCCACAATCACACTTCAAAGCAGCCAGACAAATACCAACTGCTGTGAAGATGGTTATACTACCTTCTACTAAACAAACTTCTTCTAAATTCCCGACTGAACAGCCACATTATATATTCCTAGCCTACAGTGCTGAATCAATAACCCCCAACATAATGTTTTTGTATTGCTGCGGTAGTCATATTGTTTATCCTAAAACCATTGTTAACTGGCAGAAGACTTTCGTAATATCGATGATTCAAGAAGTCCTAATGTGAACCCGCTAACCGATTAATAAAATAGGTTATGCAAATCATTATTTGTAAAGCAAATAGACCCATCTCACATTTGGCTTGACAAAGAGAGGGATATTGCTCTTAGCATCGAGAGGCACAGGTGCATTTTTTTATAATTCACTGGCAAAAACAAACAGCAAAAAGGGTTAGCAAACTGCTGAGGGCTCTTGAATTTACGAGGCTGATCCAATTTGTGGCTTATTGATGTACATGTTTCCTCTCTGGCACAATGCTCTCATTTTTATTGATCCAAGATTTGGATACGTTCCCTTAAGGTCATAGAAATGTAAAATATTGCCATAGTTTGACCCGTAGCCTACGACTCAGTGCCAAGGGCTCAATATTCTCTGTCAAAAGCTTCTTTGTTACACATTACATTTCACTCTTTGTTCAAGTTACCATGACCTGCAACACCTATCTTTCTGACAACAATGATTTTGTTGAAGAGAAGCAGTAAAAATGAATTACAATGCTAATGCTAGTATAAAGCCAACATAAAACTGTTGTTCATTTGTCTTGTCATAGAGGGTCAGAGAAGTCCTTTGTTGTACTGCACATAAAATGCAATCTTCTGTTTTGTCCTATAATACTGTAGTTCACATTATAACACAATAATAATACTATTAGGTTTAGATTTTAAGTGATTCTTATGTTCTACACGGCCCAAAGGCATTTGAACAGTCATGTGCTCAACATGGGATTCTTTTTTATAGTTAAATAAAACACATCATTCATGATGACTGATTCAGTTGGAATATCAACTTCATACAATCATTGTTTGTTGAGAGTGCTCGTATCTATCAGTTTTGACATGCCCCTCAAGAGCTGGGTTTAACTCATCACCCATATGGGACCGCGGCACCTGAGCAATCAAACACATTCATCATGAGTTGACTGGAAGACCCACAACCCTACCTTAGAGGTGAATGCTAAAGCCAACAGTATACAGTGGGTATCATAAGTATTCACCCCCTTGGATTTCTTCACATTTGATTGTGTAACAAAGTGGGATTAAAATGGATTTAATTGTGTGGGGATTTTTTATACACAAAATATTCTGTAATGTCAAAGTGGAAAAAAATTCTAACATTTCTTAACAAGTAATGAAAAACCTTGATTAGATAACTATTCACCCTCCTGAGTCAATACATGTTAGAAAAACCTTTGGCAGTGATTGCAGCTGTGAGTCTTGAATTGTGCAATATTTTCCATTTATTCGTTGAAAAATTATTCAAGTTCTGTCAAGGTGTTGTGGGTCATGGTTACACAGCAATTTTCAAGTTTTGCCATAGATTTTCAAGATGATTTAAGTCTAAACTGTAACTCGGCCACTCAGGAACATTCACTGTCTTCTTGGTAAACAACTACAGCGTAGATTCGGCCTTGTTGTAGGTTATTGTTCTGCTGAAAGGTGCATTTTTCTCCCAGTGTCTAGTGGAAAGCAGACTGATGCAGGCTTCCCTCTAGGATTTTGCCTGTGCTTAGCTTCATCTAATTTATTTTTATAGTGAAAAACTCCCCAGTCTTTGCCGATTTCAAGCATACCAATACCATGATGCAGCCACCACCATGCTTGAAAATAAGGAGGCAGTTACGCAGTGATGTGTTGTGTTAGATTTGCCTCAACCATAAGGCTTTGCGTTTAGGCCAAAAAGTGTATTCCTTTTCTGTGTTTTCTTGCAGTGTAACTTCAGTGCCTTGTTGCATACAGGATGCATGTTTTGTAATATTATTATATTATTCCGTATATTTGCATTCTTATTTTCACTCTGTCATTTGAATCATTATTGTGGAGTAACTACAATGTTGTTGGTCCATACTCAGTTTTCTCCCATCACAGCCATTGGACTGTAGCTGTTTTAAAATCACCAATGGCCTTATTGTCACGGTTCAGACAGACGACCAGAGGACCACAATTGCGTCACACCAGAAAGTTTATTAAAACTTAAGGGAAAAGGGAAGTAGGGAGTGAATGAAGGCTCCAGGGGTAACAGGGATCCCGTCCAATGTGCTGGGTCTGTGCCCCCCCCAGTGGCAGCGATGCGTCCTATGAAGCCAGTGGTGGGTGGTCCAGAAGTCCTGGGGGGGGGGAGACACAGACACAACAGGGCGGAATGAAACAAGGCAGCAGTACAGTTCAAGGGAAATCCAAAATACGTAGTAGCAAGGCAGAAGGCTGGTCAGAGTTACCGGGATTGAAGAGTAGTCAGGAGTCGTAATGGCAGAAGCAGGTCTGGATCTCCTGGGGCAGAAGAGTATCCAAAAATCAGGCAGGTCCGGGGTCACAAAACCAGGGTGAGCCAGAAGCGCGAGCAAACAGGTTCCGGGTGTGAGCTTTGCAGACGATCTGACACCGGAGAGCTGAAAGACAGGGCCTTAAATACTGGGAGAGGTAGTGGGTAATGCAGCGCAGCTGGCAGAGTAATTAGAGCAGAGCAGAGCAGGGACAGGTGGAGCTAGTTAGGCTGAGTAGAGAGAGTGGTGAGCAGAGTGGAAGAAAATTAAGGTGGTAACCCGGTGGAGTGAGAGGCTCATGACAGAACCCCCCCCCCAAGGGACGGCCCCAGAAGTCCCAAGAGCAACACCACGCCGGGCGGGAGGAGGGGAGCCGGAGGAGGGCTAGAACTCCTCCGAACGGTCCGAGTGAACGTCCTCATCCTCGGAGGAAGCCGGAGGGCCGTGGTCGGGAGATGGGACAGGTCCCGAGACAGGATCAGGCACAGGACAGGAAGCCGAGCGGGCAGGACGGTTAGGGACCCCTCTGGGGCGGCCCCTACGGATTGCAGGTTGATCAGGATGCCGTTGGTGGAAAGCGGTGATGAGAGTCCTATCCACAATCCGACTAGCTGGCACCCAGGTCCTTTCCTCAGGTCCATAGCCCTCCCAGTCAATGAGGTACTGGAGACCCCTACCCCTCCGTCTGGACCGAAGCAGGCGGCGGACGGTGTAAACCAGACCACCATCGACGAGCCGTGGAGGAGGAGGACAAGGCGCAGCAGGGACCAGCGGACTCTCATGGATGGGCTTAATCTTAGACACATGGAAAGTGGGGTGCACCCTCAGGGAATTAGGCAGTTGGAGCCGGACAGCAGTTGGGCTAATCACTCTTATGATAGGGAATGGGCCAATGAACCGAGGTGCCAGCTTCTGCGACTCCACCCTGAGTGGCAGGTTCCTTGATGACAACCACACCCTTTGACCAACATGGTAGGTGGGAGCAGGAATTCTCCGACGGTTGGCCCCGGTAGTGTAGCTGGCAACGGATCTGAGGAGTGTGGCTCGGGCTTGTGACCAGGTGCGGCGACATCGACGGGCAAAAGCAAGTGCAGATGGGCAAGTAACCTCCTCTTCCTGGCTGGCAAATAGAGGAGGCTGGTATCCATACACACATTGGAAAGGGGACATACCGATGGCAGAGCAGGTCAGAGAATTGTGTGCGTACTCCACCCATGTCAATTGCTGCGACCAGGAGTGGGGGTTGCGTGAAGTCATGCATCGCAGTGCCTTCTCGAGCTCCTGATTAGCCCGCTCTGACTGCCCATTGGATTGGGGATGGAATCCGGAAGTCAGACTGACTGTGGCTCCCAGCAGGTGACAGAACTCCTTCCAAAAAGCGGAGGAGAATTGTGGACCACGGTCAGAAACTACATCCTTGGGCAGTCCGTGGATCCGGAAGACGTGTTCCAGGACCACCTGGGCGGTCTCCTTGGCGGTTGGGAGCTTGGGGAGGGGAATGAAGTGTGCCATCTTGCTGAAACGGTCAACGATGGTGAGAATGACGGTCATGCCACTTGAAGGGGGCAGCCCCGTGACAAAGTCAAGGGCGATGTGAGACCAGGGACGTCTGGGCACAGGCAGGGGCTGCAGCAATCCGGCTGGGGGCTGGCAGGACGACTTGTGTTGGTTGCAGATGGGGCAGGCTTGGACGAATTCCCGTACATCCTTCCTCAGAGAGGGCCACCAGAACCTCTGGGCGAGCAGGTTGTAAGTGCGGGTGGAGCCAGGGTGACAAGCTAGGCGGGAGTCATGTCCCCACTGAACGACCTGGGACCTCAGGTCTTCGGGGACAAAAAGGCGGTCAGCTGGGCAAGTGCTGGGACCTGGCTGGTTACGGAGAGCCTCCAGCACCTGTTCCTCAACAGCCCAGGTCAGAGCTGCAACGATGCAGGGACTTGGCAGAATCGACACAGGGTCCTTGGAGGGGGTGTCATCCTTCTGGAATTGACGGGAGAGGGCGTCTGGCTTGGTGTTGCGTGATCCAGGCCGGTATGACAGAGTGAAATTAAACCTGGTGAAGAACAGGGCCCAGCGGGACTGCCTGGAGTTCAACCGTTTGGCCGTGCGGATGTACTCCAAGTTCTTATGATCGGTCCAAACGAGAAATGGAATGGTGGACCCCTCCAGCCAGTGACGCCACTCCTCCAAGGCAAGCTTCACAGCCAGCAGCTCACGGTTCCCTATGTCGTAATTGCACTCAGAGGGGGACAACCGACGTGAGAAAAAGGCACAGGGATGGAGCTTCCTATCCTCCGCAGCCCACTGAGAAATCACAGCACCAACTCCCACATCCGAGGCGTCCACCTCCACAATGAATTGCCGGTCCACATCAGGCATCTGGAGGATGGGAGCGGAGGTGAACCTCACCTTGAGGGTACTGAAGGCTTTGTCGGCTGCTGGGGTCCAGGTGAAGGGTTGCTTGGTGCTGGTTAGAGCAGTGAGAGGGGCAGCAACGGTACTGTAGTTCCGGATAAACTTTCTATAGAAGTTAGCAAACCCCAGAAACTGTTGCAGCTTCTTTCTGTTCTCCGGAACTGGCCATGAAGTGACTGCTGATACTTTGGCAGGATCCATTTGGATACTTCCCTCTGCCACTATGTACCCCAGGAAGGCCACTGTCTTGACGTGAAACTCACATTTCTCTGCCTTGGCGTAGAGGGAATTCTCCAGAAGACGATGAAGGACTTGCTGGACATGGCGGGTGTGTTCAGACAGGTTTCTGGAGTAGATTAAGATGTCATCCAGGTAAACGAAGACAAACTTGTTTAACATGTCCCGCAGTACATCATTCACTAGAGCCTGGAACACAGCAGGAGCATTGGTGAGGCCAAAAGGCATAACCAGATACTCGTAGTGGCCTGTTGGTGTATTGAATGCGGTTTTCCATTCATCTCCCTCCCGGATCCGCACTAGGTGGTAAGCGTTTCTGAGATCCAACTTGGTAAAAACAGTGGCTCCCTGGAGCAACTCAAAAGCAGAGGTGAGCAGAGGCAGAGGGTAACGGTTTTTCACTGTGATGTCGTTGAGTCCCCTGTAGTCGATGCAGGGGCGAAGAGATCCGTCCTTCTTCCCCACAAAGAAGAAGCCAGCACCAGCAGGAGATGAAGATGAACGGATTAATCCTGCGGACAGAGAGCCATTGATGTAGTCCTCCATGGACCTTCTTTCAGGAGCAGACAACGAATAAAGACGACCCTTTGGAGGGGCTGTTCCAGGGAGGAGGTCGATGGCACAGTCGTACGGTCGGTGAGGGGGCAGAGATGTGGCTCTTGCTTTGTTAAACACCTCTCTGAGACCATGGTAGCATTCTGGGACATTGGAGAGGTCAGGAGCGGAGTTAGTAGGTACTGGCCGAGGGGGTAGTGCGGCAGCAAGCAGGCAGGTTCGGTGGCAGTCCTCTCCCCACTCCCTGATCACCCCGGTCACCCAGTCGAGCTGAGGGTTGTGCCGGCGGAGCCATGGGTAACCCAGGATGAGGGGTTGGCCTGGAGAGGGGAGCAGGTGAAACTGGATAGTTTCTTGATGGTTTCCGGACAGACCCATCGAGACCGGGGCCGTGACATGAGTGACCGATCCGAGTAAGTGTCCGTCCAGTGCCCGGGCAGGAATAGGAGGTGTCAAACGGAGGTTCTCCAGTCCCAGTTGGCGTGCCAGCTTGATGTCCATTATGTTGGCTTCGGCGCCAGAATCCACCAGAGCAGCCAGGGTGTGAGTTGAGTCAGAGAGGCGGAGGTGAACTTGCAGCAGGGGTTTGCGGTCGGAGGACTGGATGGTCATTGAACTCAACCGGACTCCCCCTATGCCCGGTGAGCTTCGGCCCTTTAAAGGGCAGGTTACCACACGATGTCCATCACCTCCACAATAGAGGCAGAGGTTTGAGGTGAAGCGGCGCTGGCGCTCTGCAGGAGTGAGAGAGGCTCGCCCAATCTCCATAGGCTCAGACTGATCAAGCTGACCTGGGTGAGTGGCAGTAGATGACAGGAGCCCAGTCGGATCTCTCCGAATGCCGGTAGTAGGTGGACCTTGGCGCCCCCTCTCACGACGACGGGTCTGTATCCTTCTGTCGATCCTGACAGTCAGTGCGATGGCTTCATCAAGAGTGGAAGGCAGTTCATGGGAGACCAACTCGTCCTTGATATAGTCAGCCAAACTATGGAAGAACGCGTCCACCAACGATGGTGTGTTCCAAGAACTTCGTCTAGCCAGGGTTCGGAAGTCGATGGAATGGTCTGCGACTGTACGTCTGCCTTGTCGAATACGGAACAGTTCACGAGACGCCTCTGCGGTTGGTGAATCCAGGTCAAACACCTTCAGCATCTCCTCAGCAAACAGGTCGAAGGTTGCACATGCGGGGGTTTGACGTTCGAACTCTGCTGTTCCCCAGAGTCGAGCTCGGCCCGTCAGGTGAGTGATGGCATACCCAACTTTAGCCCCCTCCGTGGCGAAGGTCCTTGGCTGCAAGGAGAACTGAAGTCGGCAACTAGTCAGGAATGGCCGGACCTGGGTTGAATCGCCGTTGAACCGCTCGGGGTTTCCAATCTTGGGTTCCGGAGCAGCGGCTGCAATGACCGGGGCAGGTAACTCGGGGGCAGGGCTGGTGGGCAGACTGGCTGGGGTAAGGTTGGTGAGGAGTTGAATGATCATGGCGAGTTGTTGTTGCTGCTGCTGGAACTGCTGCTCATGCTCATCGGTTTCCATGTCGGGGAAAGTGTGCGCTGAGTCCATAATGGTCAGATCGTACTGTCACGGTTCAGACAGACGACCAGAGGACCACAATTGCGTCACACCAGAAAGTTTATTAAAACTTAAGGGAAAAGGGAAGTAGGGAGTGAATGAAGGCTCCAGGGGTAACAGGGATCCCGTCCAATGTGCTGGGTCTGTGCCCCCCCCAGTGGCAGCGATGCGTCCTATGAAGCCAGTGGTGGGTGGTCCAGAAGTCCTGGGGGGGGGGAGACACAGACACAACAGGGCGGAATGAAACAAGGCAGCAGTACAGTTCAAGGGAAATCCAAAATACGTAGTAGCAAGGCAGAAGGCTGGTCAGAGTTACCGGGATTGAAGAGTAGTCAGGAGTCGTAATGGCAGAAGCAGGTCTGGATCTCCTGGGGCAGAAGAGTATCCAAAAATCAGGCAGGTCCGGGGTCACAAAACCAGGGTGAGCCAGAAGCGCGAGCAAACAGGTTCCGGGTGTGAGCTTTGCAGACGATCTGACACCGGAGAGCTGAAAGACAGGGCCTTAAATACTGGGAGAGGTAGTGGGTAATGCAGCGCAGCTGGCAGAGTAATTAGAGCAGAGCAGAGCAGGGACAGGTGGAGCTAGTTAGGCTGAGTAGAGAGAGTGGTGAGCAGAGTGGAAGAAAATTAAGGTGGTAACCCGGTGGAGTGAGAGGCTCATGACACTTATAGTGACATCCCTGAGCAGTTTCCTTCCTGTCCTGCAGCTTAGTTCAGACGGACAACTGTATTTCTGTTGTGTCTGAATTATTTAATACATCATTCACAGCATTATATTTAAAAATGTTTAAAGAGATATTCACTGCCCTTCTTTATGAGGCTTCCGAAAAGCTCCCTGGTCTTTGTAGCTGAATCGGTGCTTGAAATTCAGTACTTGACTGAGAGACTTTACATATGTTGTATGTATAGGGGACAGAGGAAGGGATAGTCATTCAAAAATCATGTCAATCCCTGTTATTTCACATGTAAGTTATTTATTTGTGGTTTGTTAAGACAAATTTTACTCCTGAACTAATTTAGACTTGCCTAAACAAAGGTGGTGAATACTTTTGCAAAGACTATATTTTAGTTATTACATTTGTATTAGCTTGTAAACATTTGTAGAATTTTGTTTTCACTTTGACATTATGGAGTATTTTGTGTAGATCAATGACAAAAATAATCACAATTAAACCCATTTCAATCCCACTTTGTAACACAACAAAATGTGAAGAAGAAAAATCAAGAGGGGTCAAAACGTATTGATACCCAGTGTATAGGCATCTTTGAAGGTTCCTGTCAAAATGCCACTCAACCTAGTCACAAGGACAAACAGAGAAAAAGCCTGGGCTGACAAGAGACATGGATAAGATCACTGAGCCACAGTTATTGCAAAGAACTACATAAAATGAGCGGTCTGCTAGAATCATTTGGTTCCATCAGGTCTGCAGAGCAATGAGGTATTCAGTACCTTCCACACTTATTCACCTTAGACATGTCTTTGGACTGTTTGATTGAGTTAGGTCTTTGCATGTCATTGTTAAGGACAGGAGATTCAAGATAATCCACTTTCAAAGTGCAGTGAAATGCTTCTTTCCTCTGCCACCAAGCTACAGACGGTTCAGATCAAGACAAATATTTGTTTATTTTCTTTAAGATTATAATTTTGCAATGTCCTTGTTTCCTCTCTGCTTAAAAATATATGTAAATATATGTATAAAAGTGTTGCATGCTGTATAACTGCCCCATTGCCTTTATCCATTGAGTATCGCACTTAGAACATCATATTTTCAGAACATTAATTAAGGACTGGCACATATTCACATAAGGACACAGTCACATAAATAACTAACGTTAGATCATTAAATAATAATTTGAATGTCAGATTTGACCCCTGTTAAGTTTTAATCTATTTGGATATGTGTGAAATAACTGTAAAACAAAATAGTATAATAATTTTTGCAATTCATACTGCATTATATTGATTTATTAGTGCCTGGATGCTGTAAGCGGGAAAGGGAATCAGGAGTCTTGTGGAAGGCAATCTCAGATATAATTATCCTGTTAGGAAGTCACACCGTTCTCACTATGTTAAACTGCCTACACACGTCAATAGAAATCACAAGCTTATGCACAGAAAAAGTGTTCACTGAAAGAGGATGATGGTATTCAACTAGGGACACACATTATTATTTTATACATCGGAATCAAACTACTGCCTGTGGAACTGTTTTACTTGTTGTAATTGTATTACCATTACCTGCCACTGCAGCGTGAAGATTGATACCTTTACATATAAAATGTATGTCATTCAAATCAACCTCATTGTCTTTAATATGTCTTACATAAATGCTTTATTGTACTTTATCTGTGCTTTATCGGTCTTAGGCATACCTAACTGAGGCATACCTAATTGAGATCCATAACTGGGTTCCATGTTTATTCCATTCTTCATTTCCCACAAATAAAGATGGTTTCCAAAAGCCGGGCCCAATTGATGTCTACAGTTTAGCCAGTGATTGATGGAGCTAGCCTCTGATAGTTCACGTCTCATATTGTTGTCTGGCGATACGGAGCACATTCCCTATTAGTAAACCTGTGTGATTAATTGCAAAACCTCCCTCCTGTCTCCCCTCCCTTGTCATGTGTTGAAAAGGTGCCCTCCTAATTAGTAAAGCCTGATGGAGTGTCCATCCTCCCAGGGTCAAAACCAAGGATTCATATTCAGCCATTTGTGTCAGGAAAATTGGCTATTCATACTAGAGGAGAAATGCAGTGAACTCAGAAGCCACACTGAAATAGAGGATGAAGATATTCAGTAATGAGGCTGTCCTTGCACATGGAGTCCCACAGGTTGGATGATTTCATATGTGGAGGGATCATAGCATTTCTTCATCATCTACGGTATGACTAGCTAGGGGTGTTGGAAAATGGAATAATTCCATGTTCACTGAGACTACATTCTCAATCATGCATGAACCAGATTTATAATTTAGCTAGTTTAAGTTATAACTAAATAATATCTCCTAGCTAGTGTTTTAACAACCTATCTACAGTACATGGCAATATGCTGGGAAAGTCCCGCCAACTTCCTGGATCATGTCTCATATGGCTTTTGAATGGGCTTCGAGATTATATAATCAAATTGAAAACGCGGTCATTTGAGATATATGTGAAATTCTATTCATATTTGTGGATTATTTGACTATACCTGATGTCTTTCATGAAGGTTTCTGATTGTGTTGTCTTTTTCATAATCGAAAACCTTAATAAAGGCATTGGGTGGAAGTAAATTAATCCATGAATGTGAATATCATTTTACATATGTCTTTAAAAGGACTTTCCTAGCATATTTCTCTTAGATAATGTAAGCAGACTTGTGATCTATGAGAACATTTTAGATACATGATGCTAAAAATGCTAGCTAGTTAGCTAAGTTAAGTTAGTCAGCTAGATAAAAAAGTTGGCTCCAAATCAGGATTTTTTTTTTAAATGACTCAATTTAGCAAGACAAAACTACTTTATAGTCACTTTCTCAAACAGCTCTCCAATTCTTAGTTCTTTAGTTGACAGTTCCTCCATTGCACAATCATGTCTATTGGCACCAAAATCAAAACAATCTTTGAAATTCGAGCCCCCTCAGACAGTGTGTGATGACATCACAGCTCCATCACTATTGGTCGATAGACCAATCAATCAATAAAAAATGTTTGAAATAGACAAAACAATCAAGCACTATCCACACATGTGCCCTAAAAAGTACCAAACAGTACCATGAGAGATTCTATGTGTACCTCAGAAGGTACTACATTATGTATACCTTTTACATTTTCGTACCCCCTGGAACAGTCCTGTGTCCTAACTGTACCCTTATTTTTTGAGAGAGTAGGAGCAAACAATTTCAGCCTTTTCGGTGTAACTTTTAGATATTATTTCAAGACCAAATGAGTATCAATCAAGACTTAAGTTAGTTTTTTTTCCAACACTAAATGTTGTGCTTTTCATTAATCTAAATGCATAACATTATGCTAAAACAGAATAATTCTAAATAAATTGCTTATGCAATAAGCGAAAGCTAAAGTTAAAGCCGTGAACATGTACTGTATGTCTGAAGAAACGAGATGCCCACTTTACTTTACTGACAGTGCTTACCAATAGAAGCAGTGGTTGGCATTCAGATGCTGCGTTGGCCACTATCTGACGAGCTTGGCATTTCTACTTAATTAGGAAAATGCACAGTGCCTACCCCTAATTACACAGTATTGAGAGGAAGCACAGGCTGCCAATATTAATGACCTGATTCCAAGCCCAGTTCAAAATCGTCTGGAATCTCCCAAAGCCCTCGAAATGTCACAGGGAAAACAATGCACCAAATTCAATTATTCTCAATCGCGTACAAGCATTTTTTGGAACTGTGGTTAAATGTACCTACAGTATATCAGAACAGCAATGACCAAATACCTAAATACATTTTCAGAATGTCAGATCAATTTCTAACCTTTGTACATCTATTGCATATCTTAGACCCACTATTAAGAAATGTTAAATACAATTGTCATCAATGAATACCAAATTCACTCACTGTAAAGTGTTTTGTTCACAGAATATCAACACGTTGATCTAATCAGAAGAGAAAATACTGAAAATATGTTCACTGTTTCCGGCAATCAGTAAATACAACTGCACAAAATTGCAAATGGCTTCATCAGGTACAACATAGGGAAAGATCTAGGCAACCGGAACTGTCCATTTTTTTTTCATTTAAATGTTTACATTGCGGACATTCAGAGATTCAGAGAATGAAGTTGAATTACTTCTAAGTAACTTTGGTTGCTCCTAAGTCATCATCTCAACAATTTTGAGTTTCCATTACAGAGCATTGCTTTGGTGTGGATTGAGGTCTATAGAGTACATTCATTTCAGTTACAGTTGAAGTCGGAAGTTTACATACACTTAGGGTGGAGTCATTAAAACTAGTTTTTCAACCACTCCACAAATGTCTTGTGAACAAACTATAGTTTTGGCAAGTCGGTTAGGACATCTACTTTGTGCATGACACAAGTAATTGTTTACAGACAGATAATTTCACTTATAATTCACTGTATCACAATTCCAGTGGGTCAGAAGTTTACATACACTATGTTGACTTTGCCTTTAAACAGCTTGGAAAATTCCAGAAAATGATGTCATGGCTTTAGAAGCTTCTGATAGGCTAATTGACATAATTTGAGTCAATTGGAGGTGTACCTGTGGATGTCAAGGCCTACCTTCAAACTCAATGCCTCTTTGCTTGACATCATGGGAAAATCAAAAGAAATCAGCCAAGACCTCAGATTAATAAAACTGTAGACCTCCACAAGTCTGGTTCATCCTTGGGAGCAATTTCCAAACGCCTGAAGGTACCACGTTCATCTGTACAAACAATAGTACGCAAGTATAAACACCATGGGACCACGCAGCCGTCATACCGCTCAGGAAGGAGACGCGTTCTGCCTCCTAGAGATGAACGTACTTTGGTACGAAAAGTGCAAATCAACCCCAGAACAACAGCAAAGGACCTTGTGAAGATTCTGGAGGAAACAGGTACAAAAGTATCTATATCCACAGTAAAACGAGTCCTATATCGACATAACCTGAAAGGCCGCTCAGCAAGGAAGAAGCCACTGCTACAAAACCGCCATAAAATAGCCAGACTACGGTTTGCAACTGCACATGGGGACTAAGATCATACTTTTTGGAGAAATGTACTCTGGTCTGATGAAACAAAAATAGAACTGTTTGGCCATGATGACCATTGTTATGGAGGAAAAAGGGGTCCTTGCAAGCCGAAGAACACCATCCCAACCGTGAAGCACGGGGTGGCAGCATCATGCTGTGGGGGTGCTTTGCTGCAGGAGGGACTGGTGCACTTCACAAAATAGATGGCATCATGAGGAAGGAAAATTATGTGGATATATTGAAGCAACATCTCAAGACATCAGTCAGGAAGTTAAAGCTTTGTCGCAAATAGGCCTTCCAAATGGACAATGACCCCAAGCATACTTCCAAAGTTGTGGCAAAATGGCTTAAGGACAACAAAGTAGAGGTATTGGAGTGGCCATCACAAAGCCCTGACCTCAATCCTATAGAACATTTGTGGGCAGAACTGAAAAAGCGTGTGCGAGCAAAGAGGCCTACAAACCTGACTCAGTTACACCAGCTCTGTCAGGAGGAATGGGCCAAAATTCACCCAACTTATTGTGGTAAGCTTGTGGTAGGCTACCCGAAACGTTTGACCCAAGTTAAACAATTTAAAGGCAATGTTACCAAATACTAATTGAGTGTATGTAAACTTCTGACCCACTGGGAATGTGATGAAATAAATAAAAGCTGAAATAAATCATTCTCTCTATTATTATTTTTACATTTCACATTCTTAAAATAAAGTGGTGATCATAACTGACCTAAGACAGGGAATTGTTACTAGGATTAAATGTCAGGAATTGTGAAAAACTGAGTTTAAATGTATTTGGCTAAGGCGTATGTAAACTTCCGACTTCAACTGTATGTTCCTCCACTGTATGTATTCACCTTTCCTTATTTCTATTGGGGATTGTGTTTCTGCTTGCCGATGGAAAGTCTACTAACCTCTGACCAGACCAGCCTTTATATTGAATACATGGAATTACATTGTGATGATAGCGATGAATGCATCCTGCACACAATGTGCTTATTTCCATTTTCTTTTTGATTTGATGTATATGAAATTGTCTGGTGACATTTGCATAAAAGGAGGATATTTCCCACAATTCTGCACCTTTGATAGTTGTATTTCATCATAATTTAGGGACTGCAAAGAAAATATATTGATCTACTGGAATTTACAAAATAAAGACTGACTTTCTGTTTTGTCAGCTTAGACTATGTTTGTATTCATCTTTTTGCAGTGTTCTTTTGATGAATATATTTGCAATTTTGACAGTATCATTTAGTATTGATGAATGTATTTATGTTTTGAAGACAAATGCATTTACTGTTTTGCAAAAGGCCACAGAGTTCTGTGTTAAGAACACTGTTTTGAAAATCGACAACATTGTTCCAAGAAATGCTTGTACGCGATTGAGAAAAACTGATGATGTTCAGCGTCCATTTGTTGAGTGTTTTTCTTTTGTGGTTTAGATGGAGACCAACAAGGAAATATGTAATCACGTGAAGAGATTAAAACGTAATGACATATACTGTATATAGCTAGTTTGCGTTCCACTTGCTTGTATCTCATTTTACATTACATTTAAGTCATTTAGCAGACGCTCTTATCCAGAGTGACTTACAGTTAAGTGAGGGCATACATTTTCATACTGGCCCCCCGTGGGAATCGAACCCACAACCCTGGCGTTGCAAACACCATGCTCTACCAACTGAGCTACATCCCTGCCGGCCATTCCCTCCCCTACCCTGGACGACGCTGGCTAATTGTGCGCTGTCCCATGGGTCTCCCGGTCGCGGCCAGCTACGACAGAGTCTGGATTCGAACCAAGATCTCTAGTGGCACAGCTAGCACTGCAATGCAGTGCCTCACACCACTGCCCCACTCTGGAGACTATCTCCACGCTATGTCCATTAGGTTAGGATAATCGAACAAAGAAAATTGATAATGCATACAGTGTCTGGTGAATTGCATTGGTTCATATTTATAATTCAAAGTAATTAAGAGATTAAGGAATATATTGGGCGTGTGTGTGTGTGTGTGTGGTGAGCTAGTTAATATGGCAGCAATGAAAGCTATTGAACACTGTACTCCCTCTCTGATGGTGAAAAGTGATTACATTCAAAAGCACTACTTTGTTCTACAAACTGCTATGGCAAAAGTAATCCTACTTGGATCCCACTGACTAAAAAGCCTTGCTTATCACTGATGTGTGAATCCCTGGAGCACAGCTTCCCCAAGATGTATTAAATTTTGCAATCCCTGAATTAGATTACATGAGGGAACTGCCTTCGACCCAATTAGGCATTACTATGTGTTACCCATGCATGTAAAGAAAAACACTGCATAACACAGCACTTACATATCGGTAATTCTATCACCCATCTGAAATTGTGCCAAGATATCAAATTGATTTACAATGGCTATGTTAACAGCACTGAGTGGGGCTGCTGAAGACGATCAAAGCTCAAATGGGTGCCAAATAATAAATCCCTGCTGTTTTCATACTAAACGTCCCTTATGATGAATATTAAAAGGTCAAATAGTGCTGGAAAACCATTAATTGTCTTATGTGGAAGTTGAAAAGACCATACTCTAAGTCACATGTGTAGTGCTTTAAAGAAAGAAGGGGATCTTGAATGCAAACAACTTGCTGCAGTAAACATTTGAACAGTTTATTAAGTTACAATTTTAGAAAATTCAACACAAACTCACAAAACAATGATTCACATGCACAATTTTAGTATAGAAGACAAAACAGTTCGTTTTCAATATGAAAACACAGTTCTATAGGTCAGTTATCTCATGGAGATCATGGATTAAATGTCAGTATTAAAATCAAGGGCCACAAGTTGTATAAAATATCAGCAGGTTGTCTTTATAGGCCAGCTTTAAAAATATATATGCAAGCTATTTACATTAGACCAAGTACATTTGTCAGAACTAAAGCAAATATTTGAGTAACCAAAATCAAGTTGAATCATTTTAAATCAAACTCAGGTTGACCTGATGGCTAACATAATGTTCTTAGATTGCATTTAGTAATAATGAACAAAGTACAAGGCCAAAAAAGGTACAGCATTTTCCCTCTATTTTACAGTCAGCAGGGCGTAACAAGGAACAAGTACTTAGAACTATAGCTACGTAAATTATAGGATAGTCTGGCCAAGTTTGATAAAGGACTAATTTGTAAATCCACATACTCTAGCAATGCGTGAGGGATGTTTACTGGTAAGTATACACTATTCTACTAACCAGCATACATAAATAATGATCAGGTGATGGGTACAGGAATGAGGATAAGCTCTACGAGTTACACTATTTGAATTATACACTGTGTTAGGTTTTATCCTTGAAATGAATTGACAATGCACTGTACTTTTTTTAAAAGTAGTATTATAACACAGGCTTAGTCCACAGACACCTAAAAAGCCATTGTTCATCATTTGGAGAAAAAGAAAAGGCTATCACTGCTATATCGATGCATCTCTTCAGCGTAGGATGGGAGTTTTCAAAAAAGAGCTGAAGAGTCAAAAATACAAAGGAAAATGACAACATCCCTTTCTTAACCAACACATGACCTTTAAACCTGGAATCCATAATGATGAAACTGCCACGTCCGTTTGCTATATTACAAGAACAAAGTTACTTCAAACAACGAACACAGTTTTTTCATTGCACGCGCAATAGAACAGCAGAGTATGTGTAGCGATAAAAATTTTTACCACGATGCTGGATGCTCCTCTCCTCCGTTTCAACAACAAAACAATAACAAATGTAATGGGTGCGAACAGGGGTGCTGATCATTTTCATATGAATGTCAGTAAGGGAATTGGAGCAGTTTGAATCCGTTAAAAGTACTTAGTAGCGGGATGTTACCTAAAACAACAGTTTCTCATAGTAGCTCTTGTAAAAAAACATGTACTATATATTACATTGTGTTCTTATGATTTTGACTTTGAGTGGGGAAGGACATCGCCAACATCTCCAACTGTACCCAACAAAAACATGCGCAACAGGAAGCCCCGGCATCAGTCAATCAAGCAGCTGAATTGTGACAGCTGCAATAACGGGGCAGGAAAATCAATATCCTATTGACTGGGCTGCAGCAGTCTAATCAAAGAGCACAGGCCTTTATGAAACCACTGAAGGAGCAGATAGGACAGGCTGATTGTGTCCGCTGTTTGGGCTTTACGGGCCTCTGGGGCCTGCACACCTGTTCTGGTGGCTGAGCAGAGACACAGTCACACAGTCACCTTGGATCACTTCCTTGTGCTTTCATTCGACTTTGGGAAATGAGTGCAAACGCAGACGACGGGGAAAGTCTCACAACAACGTAATCATAGCTCAGCCAGCCCTAATCAGTCCCAAGTTCAGTGAAGGCACGGTTCTTTATAGCAGTAGTCGAGTGTTTACTACAAGTCCAAACTTACACCAGTGGCCTCAGAATGATGGCTTATGATGGAGGACCCATCGGACAACATGAACAGGAACCAGTTTCTCACTCAGCATCAGGCTAATAGAAGTACTTTAATATAGTATTTTAGCAGTCACTGTATCTAGTCTAGCAGCTCAGGATGTACTTTATTGTGCGCAGAGAGGGACATTATGACAGCAGCCAATCTTTTCCTCTATTTCCAGTCAAAGCTCCTTTAACATGACATAATTTATTTAGATGCTTTAGTAGCTGCTAAATTGTGCTGCAGATCCAATCATACATTTATTATTCCCAGGATCTCTCCGGACCATAAACATATATAGACCAAACATCCACACTTCATACAGTCTGACCCATCCCTAGTTCTGTAAAGCTTTCAACCCTTTTTTTTTTTTTATATCAGGTGTTCCAGTATATCATTAAAATTGGAATCATCAACCCATTTCCATTAATGGGGTTCACATTCACACCACTCAGTTACTCAGTTTCTTCCCCTCTGCTAATTAATTTCCAAAAACTGATCCAGAAAGAATGGATATGTCCCTCAATTTGTAATAGGGCCCCGTGTAGCTCAGTTGGTAGAGCATGGTGCTTGCAACACCAGGGTTGTGGGTTTGTTTCCCACGGGGGGCCAGTATGAAAATGTATGCACTCACTAACTGTAAGTCGCTCTGGATAAGAGCATCTGCTAAATGACTAAAATGTAAAAAAAACAAAAAAAAAACAAAGGTAACATGAAAGATATGCATGTGCAGTGAAGGCACTCATATGTCCTGTACTCAAACATGTATACTTTATATATATTTTGCAGACTGGTGATCTGAATTCTGGATAATGGGTAAGGTCATAAATTATGGACTTATTTAGCATTTAGAGGTCATTTGAATGCAGAAAATTACAAGTGGGATTTGCTTGACACAGCAACACCACATGATTCTATTCCTCTGGAACCTTAACATTTCACAGAATTCAGTGTGATTTGCATCAATTATTTAGAGGAGCTTGAGATACAGACAAAAATGCCAAGTCCCATCAGCTTGTTGTAGAGAAGGGGTCTAAAGCTCAATAGCCAACAGCTCTGTAAGATGCTTAATACCATTTCACTATGCAGAGATGAGTGGGCTAGAGGCACAGGTAACCAATAAGGTATCCAGCCCTGGTCCTGATGAGTTAACGCAGCTCAAACACAAAGCATACAAGGTACTGTTCTAGCTTCAGTCACAAAATCACATAATAAAATATTACAGTGAGGGAAAAAAGTATTTGATCCCCTGCTGATTTTGTACGTTTGCCCACTGACAAAGACATGATCAGTCTATAATTTTAATGGTAGGTTTATTTGAACAGTGAGAGACAGAATAACAAAAAAAAATTCAGAAAAACGCATGTCAAAAATGTTATAAATTGATTTGCATTTTAATGAGGGAAATAAGTATTTGACCCCTCTGCAAAACATGACTTAGTACTTGGTGGCAAAACCCTTGTTGGCAATCACAGAGGTCAGACGTTTCTTGTAGTTGGCCACCAGGTTTGCACACATCTCAGGAGGGATTTTGTTCCACTCCTCTTTGCAGATCTTCTCCAAGTCATTAAGGTTTCGAGGCTGACGTTTGGCAACTCGAACCTTCAGCTCCCTCCACAGATTTTCTATGGGATTAAGGTCTGGAGACTGGCTAGGCCACTCCAGGACCTTAATGTGCTTCTTCTTGAGCCACTCCTTTGTTGCCTTGGCCGTGTGTTTTGGGTCATTGTCATGCTGGAATACCCATCCACGACCCATTTTCAATGCCCTGGCTGAGGGAAGGAGGTTCTCACCCAAGATTTGACGGTACATGGCCCCGTCCATCGTCCCTTTGATGCAGTGAAGTTGTCCTGTCCCTTTAGCAGAAAAACACCCCCAAAGCATAATGTTTCCACCTCCATGTTTGACGGTGGGGATGGTGTTCTTGGGGTCATAGGCAGCATTCCTCCTCCTCCAAACACGGCGAATTGAGTTGATGCCAAAGAGCTCGATTTTGGTCTCATCTGAACACAACACGTTCACCCAGTTCTCCTCTGAATCATTCAGATGTTCATTGGCAAACTTCAGATGGCCCTGTATATGTGCTTTCTTGAGCAGGGGGACCTTGCGGGCGCTGCAGGATTTCAGTCCTTCACGGCGTAGTGTGTTACCAATTGTTTTCTTGGTGACTATGGTCCCAGCTGCCTTGAGATCATTGACAAGATCCTCCCGTGTAGTTCTGGGCTGATTCCTCACCGTTCTCATGATCATTGCAACTCCACGAGGTGAGATCTTGCATGTAGCCCCAGGCCGAGGGAGATTGACAGTTATTTTGTGTTTCTTCCATTTGCGAATAATCACACCAACTGTTGTCACCTTCTCACCAAGCTGCTTGGCGATGGTCTTGTAGCCCATTCCAGCCTTGTGTAGGTCTACAATCTTGTCCCTGACATCCTTGGAGAGCTCGTTGGTCTTGGCCATGGTGGAGAGTTTGGAATTTGATTGATTGATTGCTTCTGTGGACAGGTGTCTTTTATACAGGTAACAAGATGAGATTAGGAGCACTCTCTTTAAGAGTGTGCTCCTAATCACAGCTCGTTACCTGTATAAAAGACACCTGGGAGCCAGAAATCTTTCTGATTGAGAGGGGGTCAAATACTTATTTCCCTCATTAAAGTGCAAATCAATTTATAATTGTTTTTCTGGATTTTTTTGTTGTTATTCTGTCTCTCACTGTTCAAATAAACCTACCATTAAAATCATAGACTGATCATTTCTTTGTCAGTGGGCAAACGTACAAAATCAGCAGGGGATCAAATACTTTTTTCCCTCACTGTATATGATACGGCCCACCATGTAAAACTGGTTTAATCTGCTATAGTGGCCAATTTACAGTAAGTCTGGGAATGTTGTCAGTTACATAACTTAGTTAGTATTTTTTTAACCTAACTAATAATATAATAATAATCCAAGATGCCATCTACAGTTAGCTACTATATTAAAGGACATCTGACCCATATAAACCAAAACACATCTCTCCATTGAGCAGCTGACCCTACAATTACAAATCTATGTGAACATACCATACCTCCACCTGGTAAAAAAAATGTTAAACCTCAGATTACCTCTGAAAACCCAATAAATGAATGAAATAAATATAATGAAACCTTTTTTTGTCAACTACTTTGGTATCTACATGGATTTAAGGCATTCGTATTCTTCAAGGATCAGTGTCAAACATATAGAATGTAGACATCACTACTCCCAAATGGAAGTATATTCCGTTGGCAAAACAATAACACTTACAGCATGACGGCACTTGAGACATGAGAGGAAAAACGGTAAAATATAATGCACACAAATTCATGTTGTCTGTTAGTCCGTCATTGAAATCCTCAATGCACGGCCCATTTCAAATTCCTGTTCTGTCCAGCACTGCCACAGAGGGTTTCACCAGTTGCCCCTTCCAACTGAGGGTGAATGCAGGAGCAGGCTCCTAGAGGAGAGGGAGAGAGAGGAGGGCCGGTAGGAGGGCTGTAACTGTGACCAGACATCACCAGGAGGAGCTGAGAAGGACGAGAGCACTGACGAGGACTGCAGAGAGATGAGACAGCGACAGCAGACTAAGCCGAGACGCTCCCGAGCCCTGTGCGCCCATGCCTGAAACCACAAACCACCAGTCAGAGAAGCTCTTCAAGAACTTAAAATTCCACTTTTCAAAAAAAGCAAAAAGCGGGGCATTTTCTGTCTCTATCTGCAAAATATGCTGACAAGTCGTCGTAAATCAAAGGGTAACTGTGAATTACATAGTGCTTTCCATATCTCCATTATTAATGACTTTCAACAGGATAGGCCATTAAAGTATACAGAGATGATAAGGCTTATATCACATTAGAGAGCAGATCTCTTTAGAGAAAACTGAACCGCGTTTCAATTTTGCACAGCAGAGGGGGGGCATTCTACTATTTTACACGCAGCCGAGCTGTGCAGTCAACAAGGAATAATAACCCAATGGCAGAGATGGATTGCACCATACATGCATTTTTAAAAAGATTGCATTTCTTGCACCCGAAATAAGTCTATTACACATGGTTCTGTTTGGCTGATTGAATCATCACTAAAACTTTATCAATGGACACAGGAAAGAGCAGAGAGAGGAAATGGTAAGCTTACTTAATTTGTGGATGTGGATGGGTTCGCTGCCCACACCTTCACCGCCATCACTCAGGGCCTTGATCTGGATCAGGTAGTTGTCGTTGGGAGACAGTGTCAGCTCCATCCTGGTTTTGTTTGTTATGATGCTGTTTACCTCATTATACCGGTGTCTTCTCAACATCACCTAGAAACAGCAATGCAAAACCCAAAATACAAAAATTTAGTCGAAACACAGTAACTTTGCAAAACACACAACCTCAAAATGAAAGATTGGCTAAAATGAGTGGTGAGGAGTGGGGGAATTCAAACTAGGAGAGTGACTAGATTTTGCTGATTGGATGATAAGATGGATCCTAATGCTTTGTGACAGTACAGTGCGGCTGGCTGATTGAAGCTGTGGATATTCTGTCCCTGTGGACAACCCTACAAATATGAGCCACTAATTATCAATATGGCTGAGTTGACCAGAGGTGATGGTATTGAATACACTTCCTTCATTACACACCCCACCAACCTCCTACTTCCTGCTTCTTCCTTTTTTCAAATCAAACAACCCACACAAAGCAGCACTAATTGAAAGATTGCGTTTGAAATGGTTGTGTTGTATTTGACAAAAGAATAGAGTCACAGTGACATGAGACGTACAAGATAACCGATGACCTCTGCCTCCGTCTCCATGGCTATGACAGGATCCCAGTGCAGAGTGAGCAGAGAGCCAATCATGGTCCACTCTACGTTCAGAGGAGGCTGGCCAGGTGCTGAGAGAGCAAAGTGATGAGGAAAGAGAGAGTAAAAGAGAGATGTTCCTATACAGTAATATGTGTATACTTGAAAAAAGAAAAAGAGTTTCTGTTCTGCTTACATTTTGAAGTTAAATCTACAATAGATACAAAACCTCTGACGAGATCCACTCACGTGGCTTCTTGGTGGTGGCATTGATGGGTGTAGACTGTGGCCCTGTCCCAGCAGTGTTAAAGGTACTCACAGCCAGGTAATACTGTGTGTTGGCTTTCAGTCCAGTCATGTTGACTGCTGAGTAGTTAGCAGAGATTCTCACTTTGCCCACTGTGTCAGGCTTGGTGTCATCTTCCCAATACACCACCTGTTTACCAATGGAAAGAAAACAACAAGAGATTGAGACATCAGACAGGAACAATTAAATCCTAGCCATGGGGACTTTTATTAACTCGCACAAGTGATTCATTTCATCACATTATTAGAACTCGCTCCTCCTCATCTAATCTGTAATTCCATTTGGTGTGCAGTAGGGGACTGGCTTCCCACTGAATAATAAATTTTTCAATATCTAGGTCCTCAATTGCTGATACACCATCCTCTCTACCGTATGGTCATTCTACAAAGGCAACAATAGTAACCCAAAAAGTAGACTATGATAAAGTATAGGGACATTCTGTCAATAATATGTTTTGGATCCACTCTTTTTGGTTCAAGAAAATGTATTCCCCTCACGAATTTGTACTTTCAATGATTAAAATACAGTTTCTGTACTTAGAAATTAACACATCCAGCGACAGTATGGATAAATATTGTATTCTCTTTAACACGAGGCACAGTGCTTAATTACTTCCCTTGAGGGTATTAACTTTCAATTAACGGTGCAGGTGAAGAGATATTTGATTAAGCAAATGAAATAATCCAATGCTAGTTTAGGGTCATATACAGTGGGGAGAACAAGTATTTGATACACTGCTGATTTTGCAGGTTTTCCTACTTACAAAGCATGTAGAGGTCTGTAATTTTTATCATAGGTACACTTCAACTGTGAGAGACGGAATCTAAAACAAAAATCCAGAAAATCACATTGTATGATTTTTAAGCAATAATTTGCATTTTATTGCATGACATAAGTATTTGATCACCTACCAACCAGTAAGAATTTCGGCTCTGCCAATTTCGGCTCTCAGTTTGCCAATGACCATCTGGATGATCCAAAGGAGGAATGGGAGAAGGTCATGTGGTCTGATGAGACAAAAATAGAGCTTTTTGGTCTAAACTCCACTCGCCGTGTTTGAAGGAAGAAGAAGGATGAGTACAACCCCAAGAACACCATCCCAACCGTGAAGCATGGAGGTGGAAACATCATTCTTTGGGGGTGCTTTTCTGCAAAGGGGACAGGACCACTGCACCGTATTGAGGGGAGGATGGATGGGGCCATGTATCGCGAGATCTTGGCCAACAACCTCCTTCCCTCAGTAAGAGCATTGAAGATGGGTCGTGGCTGGGTCTTTCAGCATGACAACAACCCGAAACACACAGCCAGGGCAACTAAGGAGTGGCTCCGTAAGAAGCATCTCAAGGTCCTGGAGTGGCCTAGCCAGTCTCCAGACCTGAACCCAATAGAACATCTTTGGAGGGAGCTGAAAGTCCGTATTGCCCAGCGACAGCCCCGAAACCTGAAGGATCTGGAGAAGGTCTGTATGGAGGAGTGGGCCAAAATCCCTGCTGCAGTGTGTGCAAACCTGGTCAAGACCTACAGGAAACGTGTGATCTCTGTAATTGCAAACAAAGGTTTCTGTACCAAATATTAAGTTCTGCTTTTCTGATGTATTAAATACTTATGTCATGCAATAAAATGCAAATTAATTACTTAAAAATCATACAATGTGATTTTCTGGATTTTTGTTTTAGATTCCGTCTCTCACAGTTGAAGTGTACCTATGATAAAAATTACAGACCTCTACATGCTTTGTAAGTAGGAAAACCTGCAAAATCGGCAGTGTATCAAATACTTGTTCTCCCCACTGTACAATATTAAAGTTTCTGGTATTAAGTGACATAACAGTTAAGTCAATACATAATTAGAGAGAAAATGTGAAGTCTGCCGTTGGGACACACAATCCTATATTCCTGGTATTAGCTATGAAACTAAATGAAGCTATTAGATACTATTTTTCACCCCAAAACAATACACTGTTCTGGAGTTAAAAACTAGCTCCATACTGTAGATGATGGGCCTATTATTGTGGCTATCAGTTTAGACCTATCCTGCCTGTTTGGCTACTAAAACAAACACTAATGCATCTGTCTGTGGTATCTTTCAGAATCCTATGACATCCACTGTACCCAACGCCTAAGGTTGAAGATGCATAACAACAGCTTTCCTCCTTAAAAGCCCCTCTCTCTCAAATCCTTTTTGGTGACATGATAGCACTATTGTATCTACACAATATAGCCATCGCCATGGCAACCACGGGTTTTGTGCCGAGGGGCAGGGGTGAGAGTGATTGAAAGAGCACTGGGAAAAATGTATTCTTAAATGGATGGATGATAGCTTTCCTCATCAGGTTTCAGAAGCTGCTGGTGGTGGTCTTTAGAGCAGCAGTGTCTAAAGCGTAAATCATAGTCCGCAGACGCTGAGACGCGATAGTCCGGTGTCCCATTGTGACATAGCTAAGCGGCTCTGACACCACCTTCCGAGGGAGACGCACAGCTGAACGGGCACCTCCCCACAATTCCCAACCAACGCGGCTCTGGTACGCATCCTCTATTCATTTGAATGTGTTGACACTAGTTGGAGAAACTGCTTGAGTTGAGTTGAGAATTCGAAAAGTATGAAAGCCAACAGTCCAATATTCTAGAACACTGCTGTGTGTACGCATACTTGTTTTGGACTATGATAAACCCTTAAGCAACACCCACTCTCCAAGGGTGTCTCAGGGGGAGTGGGATATACAAAAAAACACTTTCCCTTTCACCACACACAGTACAGGTTACACACATGTACATTTGTGAAACAAGACAAATATAACCTTTAACCAAAGTAATATATATGTACAGGTAACTGCCAAAATAAAGGAAACACCAACATAAAGCTTCTTAATAGGGTGTTGGGCCACCATGAGCCAGAACAGCTTCAATGCACCTTGGCATAGATTCTACAAGTGTCTGGAACTCTATTGGAGGAGTGCGACACCAGAAATTCCATAATTTGGTGTTTTGTTGATGGTGGTGGAAAAAGCTGTCTTAGGCGCCGCTCCAGAATCTCCCATAAGTGTTCAATTGGGTTGAGATCTGGTGAGAGACGGCCATGGCATATGGTTTACATTGTTTTCATGCTCATCAAATCATTCAGTGACTACTCATGCCCTGTGGATGGGGGCATTGTCATCCTATGAGGGCATAGCCATGGCCTGCCCAGCATTTTTATTCATGACCCTATGCATGATGTGACGCTAATTCCTTAATTAACTCAGGAACCACACCTGTGTGGAAGCACCTGCTGTCAATATACTTTGTATCCCTCATACACTCAAGTGTTTACATTACTTTGGCAGTTACGTGTAGGTACAGGTACAGGAGTCAACATAATATTATTTACAAGATGTTGTCAATGTTACAGAACTGTCACGGATCCTCCTCCTTGCTCGGCAGGCTTCAGCGTTCGTCGTCACCGGAGTACTAGCTGCTACCGATCTATGTTTCTGTGTTCTACTTGTTTTGTCTTCATTGTACACACCTGGTTCCCATTATGTCTATGATTTGTTCCCTATTTAACCCTCTGGCTCCCACTTTGTTGTGTGCGTGTTTGTTCATTGTTTGGTGTTATCGACTGGTGAGCGGGATTGTCCTCCCTGCGTGGAGTTTATGTTCACTTGTTATTTACGAGTAAAGTACGTTGTCTACTAGCTCTGGGCCCTGCGCCTGACTCCGTCCTACCGCTACACACTGACGCCTGACAGAAACACGCACCTCAAATGGAGTCAACAAGTACATTAATTCCTTCCGGATCAGTGGAGGAAAGCATCCAACAGCAGGCGACCATGATACAGACTCTCGGCACAGCAATGGAGCGCGTGTTGAACACCATGGAGCGATGGGAGAGAGGGGGTTTTCCTACACCTCCTCCAACTACACAGCAACCCACACCGCTGTCCAACCCTTCGTCACCTGGGTCCAGTGGGATTCGGCTCTCGCTCCTGAGGGCATATGATGGTACAGCTGCCGGGTGCTAGGGTTTTCTGCTCCAGGTAGAGCTCTACCTGGCTACCATCCACCCGGCTCCCTCGGGATACGAGAGTGTGTCCGCCCTCATCTCCTGTCTGTCGGAGAGCGCTCGAGTGGGCCAACGCAGAGTGGGGAGGAATAGACGCGGCGTCTGTGCGCTATGAAGATTTCACCCGCCGCTTCCGGGCGGCATTCGATCATCTACCGGAGGGGAGAGCGGCGGGGGAACGTCTGTTCCACCTCAGACAGGGGAAGAGGAGCGCACAGGACTTCGCACTGGACTTCAGGACCCTGGCTGCCAGCGCGGGATGGAATGAGAGGGCCCTGATTGACCACTACCGATGCAGCCTAAGGGAGGACGTTCGTCGGGAGCTGGCCTGCAGGGACACCACCCTTAACCTGGACCAGCTGGTGGATATGTCGATAAGGCTGGATAACCTGTTGGCGACCCGCGGACGTCCGGATCAGGGTCCATCCATTCCATCCTCCAGCACCTCCGACCCTACACCGATGGAGCTCAGAGGTGCTGCTCTCAGGGAGACCGGAAGGGGGGCCGTCGCCTGCACCAACTGTGGCCGGAGAGTACACACTGGTGGTCGGTGCTGGGGAGGGTCCTCAGGGAGTCGAGGCAGCAGGCAGAGCACTGTTGGACCGTCCCAGGTGAGCAGGCACCCGACTCACCCAGAGCTCCCTGTTGCGCACTTGTGTATTGACATCGAATTTCCGGAGTTTTCCCCGCATTCCCAGCATAAGGCGCTCGTAGATTCAGGCGCAGCTGGGAACTTTATTGATCGTAAGTTTTCCCGTAGTTTAGGGATTCCTATTGTTCCTGTTGATGTGCCCTTCCCTGTACATGCCTTAGATAGTCGCCCTTTAGGGTCAGGCCTGATTAGGGAGGTCACAGCTCCACTCTGGATGAAAAGGAGGGTCATGAGGAGAGAATTAGTCTCTTTCTGATTGATTCTCCTGCGTTTCCAGTAGTGTTGGGGCTTCCCTGGTTAACCTCTCATGACCCCACGATTTCATGGCAACAGAGGGCTCTCAAGGGATGGTCACGTCAGTGCTCGGGGAGGTGTGTAGGTGTTTCCATAGGTGCAACTACGGTGGAAAGTCCAAACCAGGTCTCCACTATGCACATTCCCCCCGAATATGCCGATTTGGCTCTCGCCTTCTGTAAAAAGAAGGCGACTCAATTACCACCCCATCGACAGGGGGATTGTGCGATAAATCTCCAGGTAGGCGCTGCACTTCCCCGGAGTCACGTGTATCCTCTGTCACAGGAAGAGACGGCTGCTATGGAAACATATGTCTCAGAATCTCTGGGACAGGGATACATTCGGCCTTCCACTTCACCTGTCTCCTCAAGTTTCTTTTTTGTGAAAAAGAAGGATGGAGGTTTACGCCCTTGCATTGACTACCGTGGTCTCAATCAGATCACTGTTGAGTCCACTACCTCTCATTGCTAGTATGACGGAGTCATTGCACGGGGCGCGCTTCTTCACTAAATTGGATCTCAGGAGCGCATACAACCTGGTGCGTATCTGGGAGGGAGATGAGTGGAAGACGGCATTTAGTACCACATCTGGGCACTATGAGTACCTCGTCATGCCGTACGGATTGTTGAATGCTCCATCAGTCTTCCAATCCTTTGTTGATGAGATTTTCAGGGACCTGCACGGACAGGGTGTAGTGGTGTATATAGATGACATTCTCATATACTCCGCTACACGAGTCGAGCATGTGTCCCTGGTGCGCAAGGTGCTTGGTCGACTGTTGGAACATGACCTGTATGTCAAGACGGAGAAATGTCTGTTCTTTCAAAAGTCTGTCTCCTTCCTAGGGCACCACCTGTCCGCGTCAGGGGTGGAGATGGAGATTGACCGCATTTTGGCCGTGTGTAATTGGCCGACTCCAACCACGGTTAAGGAGGTGCAGCAATTCTTAGGGTTTGCCAACTACTACCGGAGGTTTATCCGGGGCTTTGGTCAGGTAGCGGCTCCCATTACCTCCTTGCTGAAGGGGGGACCGGTGCGAATGCAGTGGTCAGCTGAGGCGGACAGGGCTTTTGGTCACCTGAAGGACCTGTTTACCTCGGCTCCAGTGCTGGCTCATCCGGATCCCTCCTTGGCATTCACAGTAGAGGTGGACGCGTCCGAGGCTGGGATAGGAGCTGTACTGTCTCAGCGCTCGGGTACGCCACCAAAGCTCCGCCCCTGTGCTTTCTTTTCGAAGAAGCTCAGCCCGGCGGAGCGCAACTATGATGTGGGGGACCGGGAGCTGTTAGCTGTGGTTAAGGCTCTGAAAGCGTGGAGGCATTGGCTTGAGGGGGCTAAACACCCTTTCCTCATTTTGACTGACCACCGCAATCTCGAGTACATCCGGGCGGCGAGGAGACTGAACCCTCGCCAGGCAAGGTGGGCCATGTTTTTCACCCGTTTTGTGTTCACCCTTTCTTACAGACCAGGTTCCCATAACGCTAAGGCAGACGCTCTGTCCCGACTGTATGACACAGAGGAGAGGTCGATGGAGCCCACTCCCATATTTCCGGCTTCGTGTCTGGTGGCACCGGTGGTGTGGGAGGTTGATGCGGACATCGAGTGGGCATTACATACAGAGCCCACTCCCCCCCAGTGTCCAGAGGGTCGTATGTACGCAATCGATTGATCTATTGGGCTCACACGTCACCCTCCTCTGGTCATCCTGGCATCGGTCAGACAGTGCGCTGTCTTAGTGGGAAGTACTGGTGGCCCACTTTAGCTAAGGACGTGAGGGTTTATGTTTCCTCCTGCTCGGTGTGCGCCCAGTGTAAGGCACCTAGACACCTGCCCAGAGGGAAATTAAAACCCCTACCCATTCCACAACAGCCGTGGTCCCACCTATCGGTGGATTTCGTTACAGACCTTCTCCCGTCACAAGGGAACACCACGATCCTGGTCGTTGTGGATCGGTTTTCTAAGTCCTGCCGTCTCATTCCTCTGCCCGGTCTCCCTACAGCCCTACAGACTGCGGAGGCCCTATTTACACACGTCTTCCGGCACTACGGGGTACCTGAGGATATAGTGTCTGATCGGGGTTCCCAGTTCACCTCAAGGGTCTGGAGGGCGTTCATGGAACGTCTTTGGGTCTCGGTCAGCCTGACCTCAGGGTTTCACCCCGAGAGTAATGGGCAGGTGGAAAGAGTAAACCAGGATGTGGGTAGGTTTCTGCAGTCCTATTGCCAGGACCGGCCGGGGGAGTGGTCGGTTTTCATCCCCTGGGCAGAGATGGCCCAAAACTCCCTCCGCCACTCCTCCACTAACCTTTCTCCATTTCAGTGTGTATTAGTTTATCAGCCGGTCCTGGCACCATGGCATCAGAGCCAGATCGAGGCACCTGCGGTGGAGACCTGGAACGCTGCCCATGTACGCCTGCAACGGGCCATCAGGCGACAAAAGGCGAGCTCTGACCGCCACCACAGTGAGGCCCCGGTGTATGCACCCATTGGGACCGGGTCTGGCTCTCGACCCGAAACCTGCCCCTTCGCCTGCCCTGCCGGAAGCTGGGTCGGCGGTTTGTGGGGCCATTTAAAGTCCTGAGGAGATTGAACAAGGTTTGTTATAGGTTACAGCTTCCTCCTGAGTATCGTATTAACCCCTCATTCCATGTGCCTCTCCTTAGGCCGGTGGTAGCTGGTCCACTCCAGGAGTCGGAGGTACGGGAGGTTCCTCCGCCCCCACTGGACATCGAGGGTGCACCGGCGTACTCGGTCCGTTCCATCCTGGATTCGAGGCGTCGGGTGGGGGGCCTGCAGTATCTCGTGGAGTGGGAGGGGTACAGTCCGGAGGAACGGTGCTGGGTCCCTAGGAGGGACATCCTCGATCCCTCCATGTTGAGGGATTTCCACAGTCGTCATCCGACTCGCCCTGCGCCGCATCCTCCTGGCCGTCCCCGAGGCCGGTGTCGGCGCACGGCTGGAGCCGCGCGTCAAGGGGGTGTACTGTCACGGATTCAGCCAAGGCTGCTCCTCCTCCTTGCTCGTGCAGGCTTCGGCGTTCGTCGTCCCCGGAGTACTAGCTGCTACTGATCTATGTTTCTGTGTTCTACTTGTTTTGTCTTCATTGTACACACCTGGTTCCCATTATGTCTATGATTTGTTCCCTATTTTACCCTCTGGCTCCCACTGTGTTGTGTGCGTGTTTGTTCATTGTTTGGTGTTATCGACTGGTGAGCGGGATTGTCCTCCGTGTGGAGTTTATGTTCACTTGTTATTTACGAGTAAAGTACGTTGTCTACTAGCTCTGTGTCCTGCGCCTGACTCCGTCCTACCGCTACACACTGACGCCTGACAAGAACTTCTCTTGATATCTTATTCAGTGAGATGTTACAGTACACAGCACTCCAGGGAATATTTCAAGAACCGTGTCTTAAAATAGTTTAAATAAAACTACTGATTTACATATAAACACTAGAAATGGCATCAGAATGTGTCTGGTCGTGTCCGAAATCTGTCTTGCCTACTACTTACTAAAACTACATACAGTGAGGGAAAAAAGTATTTGATCCCCTGCTGATTTTGTACGTTTTCCCACTGACAAAGACATGATCAGTCTATAATTTTAATGGTAGGTTTATTTGAACAGTGAGAGACAGAATAACAACAAAAAAATCCAGAAAAACGCATGTCAAAAATGTTATGAATTGATTTGCATTTTAATGAGGGAAATAAGTATTTGACCCCTCTGCAAAACATGACTTAGTACTTGGTGGCAAAACCCTTGTTGGCAATCACAGAGGTCAGACGTTTCTTGTAGTTGGCCACCAGGTTTGCACACATCTCAGGAGGGATTTTGTTCCACTCCTCTTTGCAGATCTTCTCCAAGTCATTAAGGTTTCGAGGCTGACGTTTGGCAACTCGAATCTTCAGCTCCCTCCACAGATTTTCTATGGGATTAAGGTCTGGAGACTGGCTAGGCCACTCCAGGACCTTCATGTGCTTCTTCTTGAGCCACTCCTTTGTTGCCTTGGCCGTGTGTTTTGGGTCATTGTCATGCTGGAATACCCATCCACGACCCATTTTCAATGCCCTGGCTGAGGGAAGGAGGTTCTCACCCAAGATTTGACGGTACATGGCCCCGTCCATCGTCCATCGTCCCGATGAAGTTCTCTTGTCCCCTTAGCAGAAAAACACCCCCAAAGCATAATGTTTCCACCTCCATGTTTGACGGTGGGGATGGTGTTCTTGGGGTCATAGGCAGCATTCCTCCTCCTCCAAACACGGCGAGTTGAGTTGATGCCAAAGAGCTCCATTTTGGTCTCATCTGACCACAACACTTTCACCCAGTTCTCCTCTGAATCATTCAGATGTTCATTGGCAAACTTCAGACGGCCCTGTATATGTGCTTTCTTGAGCAGGGGGACCTTGCGGGCACTGCAGGATTTGAGTCCTTCACGGCGTAGTGTGTTACCAATTGTTTTCTTGGTGACTATGGTCCCAGCTGCCTTGAGATCATTGACAAGATCCTCCCGTGTAGTTCTGGGCTGATTCCTCACCGTTCTCATGATCATTGCAGCTCCACGAGGTGAGATCTTGCATGGAGCCCCAGGCCGAGGGAGATTGACAGTTCTTTTTTGTTTCTTCAATTTGCGAATAATCACACCAACTGTTGTCACCTTCTCACCAAGCTGCTTGGCGATGGTCTTGTAGCCCATTCCAGCCTTGTGTAGGTCTACAATCTTGTCCCTGACATCCTTGGAGAGCTCTTTGGTCTTGGCCATGGTGGAGAGTTTGGAATCTGATTGATTGATTGCTTCTGTGGACAGGTGTCTTTTATACAGGTAACAAGATGAGATTAGGAGCACTCCCTTTAAGAGTGTGCTCCTAATCTCAGCTTGTTACCTGTATAAAAGACACCTGGGAGCCAGAAATCATTCTGATTGAGAGGGGGTCAAATAGTTATTTCCCTCATTAAAATGCAAATCAATTTATAACATTTTTGACATGCGTTTTTCTGGATTTTTTTGTTGTTATTCTGTCTCTCACTGTTCAAATAAACCTACCATTAAAATGATAGACTGATCATTTCTTCATCAGTGGGCAAACGTACAAAATCAGCAGGGGATCAAATACATTTTTCCCTCACTGTACTGTGTACTATTCATACTACATACTATTTAGAACATACTGTTTAGTAAAAACAAATGCAGTAAGCAACAAATATCAACATACAAGGCTCATCCCGAGAATACGTCTTTTAATTTCCACCATTTGTTAATTTGGTATAGTGCGTCATCTTATCTCATTATCAGCTGTTGAGTCTGGAAAGACGATTCTCTTCCTCAAAAGTGTGCAGCAAATTCTACTAAATGAAAAGCCAAAATGAGTATAACCTGGCATTTAAAGCATACTTGATTATCGGAAGAAATATAATTTAAACCATTTTATTTTCGCATACCTTAAATGCCTACTAATTAGAATGCAAGTATGGTTATTCGGACACGGCCTATGTGTTGTTTTATTGAGCAAATTGAGAGAATCCTACCTCATAACCAAGCACTCTTTCAGGGGTGGCGGGGAGGGCTTCCCAGATCACTTCAATTTGAGCTGCAGACACACTCCTGCCCCAAACCCTCTTAGGAGCCTCACTTGGGACTGTAGAGATAGAGAGCAGGTGAGAACCTCTCACGCAACACCATCAAACACACTAATAGGAAGCAGAAGCAGGCAGAGAATAGACCTGTAGTTTCACTGGAGAGAGCTATATTGCTTGGGCTTGGTTTTTAATGGGATCTGTGACTGACATAAGGGAAGACTATCTTCACGGCAAATTCAATTAACACAGTCCCTCACTGACAGCCCAGTGTAGTAAGTGTCAGCTAGGATTTCCTGTAATCTACCTCTGCAATAACAATAACTAATATCAAGTTGAAACTCCCAGCTTGAGAGGGGGAAAAGTGTCTGAACCAACTTATTTCATGATTACTATTCAAGGTCGTGCCTCCAGAATAAAAAAGATTGAGATTCTTCTTTGCCTTGATGACAGCTTTAGCTACCTGCAGATTCATACTACAGCTATGACAATGTTTGTATTGCTAGTAGTATAAATTGGGATTATGCAGGTTCATTGTTTAGCTAGCTAGCTAGCTATCTAGCTACATGTCTAAATAAAAGACTCCACTACACCTGATGATTACATGACTAATCAAGTTAGCCAGGTGTGTCTGGGGGTGATCTATTGTATTTCATGAACATTTGTACATGTCTAGACAATAGCAACCCATCCACTTAGCTAGATGTGGCTGGGGGGTGGTTATAGCATTTATTTCACATGACCCATCAATTTATACAAGTGTGTCTGGGTAAGCGTCATTTAATAATTATACTTTCTGTTTTTGATATTGCTACTATGCAAGTAACCATTTCACTGTACTGTTTACACCTTCTGTATCCTGTGCATGTGACAAATACATTTTATTTGATATAGTGTGTGTTTACCATAGAAGGAAACTAATATCAAGTTGAAACTCCCAGCTTGAGAGGGGGAAAAGTGTCTGAACCAACTTATTTCATGATTACTATTCAAGGTCGTGCCACCAGAATAAAAAAGATGAAGGGCTGTTTGAGCGTGATTCCCCTGGCTGCCATCGCCTTTACCTTCCTCTGCGGAGAACACTGTGGCTATGGAACTGAAGGGCCCCTCCCCGCGGTTGTTGTATGCCCCAACCTTCACATCGAACGGCGAGAAGGCCGGGATGGTGTCGTTGCGGAAGACGTATCGGGCCACCCCAGGCGTGGAGATGACCGCTCGCGTCCAAGTGACAGCACCCAGCGGCCGGAAGGCGATGATGTAACCAAAGCCCTCTCCATTCTGCAGTTCCTCAGGCACGGGCTGGGAGCGAAAC
This sequence comes from Coregonus lavaretus, assembly GCF_964263955.1. NCBI lineage: Eukaryota > Metazoa > Chordata > Actinopteri > Salmoniformes > Salmonidae > Coregonus > Coregonus lavaretus. The sequence goes on along the minus strand of NC_139995.1, from coordinate 15,269,356 downwards.
ACAAAACTATAGTGATATTAAAACGCATACAGACAAAGACACTGACACCCCTGCCTTTGTCCTCAAGCACCCGCCAAAGACGGCTTCAACATGAGCTGCAATGATTAGATGCAGTGTTTTCCCCCCTACACCACAACCCACAGATCCTTTTCTCCCTGCATTGGTACATCATTGTGGATGAAGTGGGCTTCAAAGAAACAATCTCTTTCCCTGAGTTGAATCACGTTGGGAGGGAGAAATGGCACTCCGAGGCCAGACCCCAGAAGGGAGGGGCTGGCTCTAGTGTAGATCATAAAATTGCTCCATTCAATTCTGCACAATTAAGCAAAACCATTACCAGGCTATGGAGAGAACAGTAAAACCTGACGGATGACTTACCTCCCAAGTTATCACTAATTCAGATTTTGTGCCGCCTCCGCCTCCAACATCAGTGGGAGCTGCATCAGGCACTGTAAGACAAAGCCCAAAGGAGAACAATTATAAGGAGGTTGTTAAATAAAGGTTTAAAAAAAAACAAAAAAACAAAAATAAGGCAGTTAACATAGCTGAACTACAGGTTTATAAGTCTAGCCTCATGACACAGTTTTAAAATGCATTCACAATATTGTTTTTTATTTTACACTCCACAACTTATTTGTTATTTTTATTTCATATTCTTTTATATTGTATTTGTTTGTGATTTCTTTTGGTATTCTTTCTTAAAACGACATTGTTGCTTAAGGGCTTGTAAGTAAGCATTTTACTGTAAGGTCTACACCTGTTGTATACGGCGCATGTGACAAATAAAATGTGATTTGATTCTCCCTTGATACTAGCGACCCGACATGTTTTGGAGTATATCGTCCTACTCAAATACCAAGTGTCACAATGAATAAACAACTTATTTTTTTATTTAGCTGTTAAGTTTAATAGTCAGAAAACACAATTTTACTTGACAACTGTTTTGTGCATAGCACTGCACAAAAGATTTGCGGACCACTCATGTGCATCCTGATGTGTATTTACCCAAAGTAAATGGTCCATCACATCTAATCTGTCACATCAGCAACTGGTTCAAGCAGCATTTAATGTTAGATGTCAGGGGTCTGTGTATTTCACTTTGTGTGTGTGTTTGTGTGTGTGTCTGCATATGTATTCTAGAGAGAGTAGAGGAGTGAAACTCACTGGCATCCTCTGTCCTGGTCTTGGCTGAGGCTGGACTAGGCTCTCCCATGCCCACACTGTTACGGGCCACCACCCGGAACTCATACTCCACCCAGGCATTCAGACCCACTACAGTGGCTGTCAACGTGTTGCCATTGATCTCCTCAGGAACTGGAAGTGGAAAGGAGAGCGTTCAACATTACCATATACATAAGCATGGCTAAGGTGTGCTCTGTTCGTACTGTATGCTAGGTGTATTAGCTACCTGTGTCCACAGCTTGCCAGCCCACAGTGAAGGGTGTCCTGACCTGGATGATGTAGCCGGTGATAGGGCTGCCGTTGTCCCTACCAGGTTTCCAGGAGAGCTGGGCCGTGCTATCTGTGATCTCCTCCACCACTACAGTGTCCGGGGGCCCGGGGGGACCTGACTCAATCAGACAATTAGCAAAGTGAGCCTCCACAACACCCTCACACCACCACCCCCCCATTCCCAACTCATTATGCTCTTGCCTTTACTGCTGTCCCATTACATATCAAGGCCATCACACTTCATCTAATTAAGGGCTGTGTCCTTGGTCCGGCTTCACAGAAGCCTTTAATTCAGACGTGTGATATGTGAGGCTGAGAAGTGATTAAGAACACAGGATCACTAACACCGAACAGGGACATGGGAGGGGACAATTTGTGAAGAGAGAAAGCGCGAGAGAAAGAGAGATAGAGATTGAGAGAGAGATAGTTAGTGAGTGACACATAGATACAGTGAGTGAGACAGAGAGATATTGAGTGAGCGATAGACAGTGAGTGAGAGAGAGACAGTGAGTGAGAGAGATACAGCATGATTGAGAAGCACAGAATATATGTGACTCGTTTCAGGAAGCTAGGCATTTGTCGCACGTCACTACTTCACATGAGAGGCATTTGAACACATACAGTACCAGTCAAAAGTTTGGACACACCTACTCATTCAAGGGTTTTTCTTTATTTTTACTATTTCTTACATTGTAGAATAATAGTGAAGACATCAAAACTATGAAATAACACACATGGAATCATGGAGTAACCAAAAAGGTCTTAAACAAATCAAAATATATTTTATATTTGAGATTCTTCAAATAGCCACACTTTGCCTTGATGACAGCTTTAGCTACCTGCAGATTCATACTACAGCTATGACAATGTTTGTATTGCTAGTAGTATAATTTGGGATTATGCAGGTTCATTGTTTATCTAGCTAGCTATCTAGCTACATGTAAAAAAAAAAAGACTCCACTACACCTGATGATTACATGACTGATCAAGTTAGCCAGGTGTGTCTGGGGGTGATCACGACCATCTATTGTATTTCATGAACATGTGTACATGTCTAGACAATAGTGACCCATCCACTTAGCTAGATGTAGCTGGGGGGTGGTTATATTATTTATTTCACATGACCTATCAATTTATACAAGTGTGTCTGGGTAAGCGTCATTTAATAATTATACTTTCTGCTTTTGATATTGCTACTATGCAAGTAACCATTTCACTGTACCGTTTACACCTTCTGTATCCTGTGCATGTGAAAAATACATTTTATTTGATACAGTGAGGGAAAAAAGTTATTTAATCCCCTGCAGATTTTGTACGTTTGCCCACTGACAAAGACATGACCAGTCTATAATTTTAATGGTAGGTTTATTTGAACAGTGAGAGACAGAATAACAACAAAAAAATCCAGAAAAATGCATGTCAAAAATGTTATAAATTGATTTGCATTTTAATGAGGGTAATAAGTATTTGACCCCTCTGCAAAACATGACTTAGTACTTGGTGGCAAAACCCTTGTTGGCAATCAGAGAGGTCTCCAGGTTTGCACACATCTCAGGAGGGATTTTGTCCCACTCCTCTTTGCAGATCTTCTCCACGTCATTAAGGTTTTGAGGCTGACGTTTGGCAACTCGAACCTTCAGCTCCCTCCACAGATTTTCTATGGGATTAAGGTCTGGAGACTGGCTAGGCCACTCCAGGACCTTAATGTGCTTCTTCTTGAGCCACTCCTTTGTTGCCTTGGCCGTGTATTTTGGGTCATTGTCATGCTGGAATACCCATCCACGACCCATGTTCAATGCCCTGGCTGAGGGAAGGAGGTTCTCACCCAAGATTTGACGGTACATGGCCCCGTCCATCGTCCCTTTTACTAACTGTAAGTCGCTCTGGATAAGAGCGTCTGCTAAATGACTAAAAATGTAAAAAAAACATGGCCCCGTCCATCGTCCATCGTCCCGATGAAGTTCTCCTGTCCCCTTAGCAGAAAAACACCCCCAAAGCATAATGTTTCCACCTCCATGTTTGACGGTGGGGATGGAGTTCTTGGGGTCATAGGCAGCATTCCTCCTCCTCCAAACACGGCGAGTTGAGTTGATGGCAAAGAGCTCGATTTTGGTCTCATCTGACCACAACACTTTCACCCAGTTCTCCTCTGAATCATTCAGATGTTCATTGGCAAACTTCAGACAGGCCTGTATATGTGCTTTCTTGAGCAGGGGGACCTTGCGGGCGCTGCTGGATTTCAGTCCTTCACGGCGTAGTGTGTTACCAATTGTTTTCTTGGTGATTATGGTCCCAGCTGCCTTGAGATCATTGACAAGATCCTCCCGTGTAGATCTGGGCTGATTCCTCACCGTTCTCATGATCATTGCAACTCCACGAGGTGAGATCTTGCATGGAGCCCCAGGCCGAGGGAGATTGACAGTTATTTTGTGTTTCTTCCATTTGCGAATAATCGCACCAACTGTTGTCACCTTCTCACCAAGCTGCTTGGCGATGGTCTTGAAGCCTATTCCAGCCTTGTGTAGGTCTACAATCTTGTCCCTGACATCCTTGGAGAGCTCTTTGGTCTTGGCCATGGTGGAGAGTTTGGAATCTGATTGATTGATTGCTTCTGTGGACAGGTGTCCTTTATACAGGTAACAAATTGAGATTAGGAGCACTCCCTTTAAGAGTGTGCTCCTAATCTCAGCTCGTTACCTGTATAAAAGACACCTGGGAGCCAGAAATCTTTCTGATTGAGATGGGGTCAAATACTTATTTCCCTCAATAAAATGCAAATCAATTTATAAATTTTTTTACATGCATTTTTCTGGATTTTTTTGTTGTTATTCTGTCTCTCACTGTTCAAATAAACCTACCATTAAAATTATAGACTGTTCATGTCTTTGTCAGTGGTCAAACGTACAAAATCAGCAGGGGATCAAATACTTTTTTCCCTCACTGTATAGTGTGTGTTTACCATAGAAGGCAATGTGAAGAACAACATGACCTGCACCAAAGTCAGATCAGGATATAGGCCAAGTACTAGTTAGTGTATTTTTACCTGGAGTTTCCTTATTGTAGGCTACTACTTTCACCACTTTTAGTCTTGAAATCTTCGGTTGTTTACTACACTACTCACTCTGTTTAGCATATGCCCTCACATGTGAATCCTTAAAGAGATAGGTGGGGCTAAGGCTTAAGAGGGTGTGAATGATGTTGAATGGGTGTAGACAAAGAATAACTCTCCAGTAGGTGTATAAAGAAATTAATGGGCCATTTTCTCAAAAGTGTGGTTACAAGTTTATCCACTTTCAAAGCAGAATTACTTTCACATTGTTCTGTAACTGCAGTTTATGATATAACATTTTCGAGCTCTGAGTGTCTACTTTTATCCAATGTAAAAAATATCATTAAAAATGTTGCTACATAGGACCAAATCCAGGTGGTGGGTCACATATATGCTCCAAAGATGATGTTGTTCGCTCTACTGTTTCATTATACAGATGCTTCTATGTTTTTTGTCAATGTGTAAATGAGTCAATTAAAACCATTCTCTGTAACAAACAATGGCTTTCCAAAACACCCGGGACAGCTATTACAGGGTGTTATGGGCATGCAATGTATGCCAATGTAAATCACTAGAGATATGCTACAATGATGAGATATGATACACTGCGCCTAACACATATCAACTACCGCTGTGGAAGCTGCAGTCACAAATGTACCAGTGTCACATTGCGTGCCATTTTTTAATTTAGCAATGCCAAATATTGTCTTTCAAAAACATGTCATAAAAATGCAATGTTCTCATTACACCAACACCTTCCATTGTTACATTTGTATACCATGTCATGTCATGAAATGTAAAAACAATATGTGTAAGATCATTATATTTGTCTGCAGAGTTCTCACCAAACTGAATACATCGTCCTATTTGGCATTATGGTTATATTTGACATTTAGCAGATGCTCTTATCCAGAGTGACTTACAGGAGCAATTAGGGTTAAGTGCCTTGCTCAAGGGTACATCGACATATTTTTCACCTAGTCGGCTCGGGATTCGCACCAGCGACCTTTCGGTTACTGGCCCAATGCTCTTAACCGCTAGGCTACCTGCCGCGGTTTTTATTAACCAATATTACTCACATAGGCCTATAAAATTATAGTCTGGTTGCCAGTCTGTTTAGATTACATTCTACTCCTTGTACTCCATGCATGGCATGTGCCACATTTTGAGCACATGACATGGTGTACAATGACTGGAATGGAAGCTAAACAGACTGGTACCCAGACTAATAACATTAAGTATGCCATCTAGATTGCAATTTCAGCACCAATTTATTGCATTAATTTTAATTCTGTCAAAGTGCTTACAAGACTTTATATTGCAAGATCAAATATTCACAGCCAGAACTATATTGTATTTTGACACTCAAACTTTTCTAAAGAAGCTAAAATGTAATCACTTCTGAGAAATAAGTCCCTGTACAAATGTGAATCTCATAGCCTGCTAAATGGCATATTATTATTATTATCATCATTCATAGCCAGAGTGAACTGAACATGAATTCCATAGAGGCACCCTTACAACCTTAACAGTTGGTTCTCTTACCTTTCACAACCAAGATGGCTGAAGCAGACAAGCTTTCCACGTCGGTGTTGATAACACAGACATACTTTCCCCCGTGATTCAGCTGGATGTTACGAATCATCATATCTCCTGAGATGCTCTACAAGGGAAAACAATAACACACAAGAAAAGCTGGTGTAAGATCAAGAAATAAAAAGGAAATACACTCTGAACTGTTTCATAATTCTCTCTGAGCAACTGCATGTGTGATCCTACTGTAGGTTGATTAATAAATACATGTATTACATTGGAGCAATAGCATGTGCAACTACCTTCTTTTTCTTTCCAAGTGTGACTGTAGCTTTAAAATTGAGAAAGCTCTGTGCATGGAGCTGCATGTGGTCCCCTCAGGTCACAGAGTCTTGTGACACACGGAAACCAGCAAGAACGTGAGCTGTGTTCTAAACAAACAGTCCTGTTGGCTATCCTTCAGGCACTGCATGCTCCCCTACTCAGCCTCGCACAGGACCACCAAAACAAACACACAACGGCTAATTGGCAAGATGATCCTAATTATTCAAGAATTACATAAGCAGGCATGAGAAATTAGTACGACTTACAGACTAAGAGCTAATATTGTTCTAAATAAAACAGTATGCTCTTTCACGCCATGGGGAAACTAAAGCTGATAAACTATTGAAAAACCTAAAGAGGAGTGAGGTGATGAAATAGCTTCAGTTAATCTTCCCATCTGCCATGGAGGCTTAAGTACAGTTACAGAAGTCAATGTGGAAGAGCTATCACATTTAAATGTCTTCATATTTTAAAGTGAGTGATATGGGAACATCTTTATCTGCAGTTAACTATTAGGCACATAGCAATGCTACCCATCACTCTATCTGGGGAGTGGGACTCATATTCTAAAAATCCAGAGCCAATGTTCACTTAGTGAAGTGGTCTGTCACACATACATGGCATGTCATCCTTCAGGACTCCTTTTAAGATAGAGTGTGTTTGTCTGGAGAGGATTCACCTAAGGGCTAAGCAGGTTAGACACACTCAAGCTACGCCAAATTTCATCAACTCACTGGGCAGTGACCACAGCTCGGCTAGGCTCGGTTGCAATTGGGCATGAACGCCCCGAGGATCCTCACCTCTCGGGGGCAAAGACAAAGCAGAGCAGAGCGGCACTTATGTGTGGCTGAGGGACGGCATGGCACTCCTCTCTTCTGACAGGCTAACATGCTCATGCCATGTCTGCCTCTGACATGCCAGCCAGCAGCTGTCTGACTGGAGAGCGAGGGGTTAAATTCCATGCCTTGCCAGGCAGGAAGCTATGAGGCAGATCTGGCTTAATTATGTTAATTAATTCATCAGACGCTGTTGAGAGGAGCTGGTAATCTCCCTGGGCATGGGGATATGGAATATGTGAAAACTGTATCTCATTATTTGTGTGTCCACATGTCAATGTCATTTGTAATTGCCATTTGTCTATCCACGCAGGAGTGAACTTAGCATGACCACAACGTGGGAGGGGTTCAACTCTGATATCAACGTAAACTTTGATCCATGAATTTAGTTTATTCAGCTATATCCGTACAATGAACCATGGGTGAATAATGAATCCATAAAACAGTGATAAATGATTCTCTAAAACAATTTGGCAGAGACGAGCGCAGAACAAATGACTGTGCTCGTCTATCAAAAGGAACACATATTTTAGACAAAGAGTAGTCTCTTATCGTTAATTGAAGGCATGAGGAATTCAAATGAACATTTTACTGGTGCCAAGGCTTGCCCTTGGTTAATGCCAGCCAACTCATTACAAATTATTTCAGGGCACAAGACTCATAAATAGGTATGCAAATTCAATTACGGCAAAGAGAGATGATAACAAAATGATCTCCCTTGAGGTGGAGAAATTAGAAGTTTGAGGGATGAAAAGTATAAAGACTTTTAATTCATCAGGCTTCTTCTACCATTGAAACAGCTTAAAGATTAGTAGGATCTCCTATGAAATACTGTGGCTTTCACCTTTATATTGTCTTACGAATAAGATCGCAATTCTTATGGGCTGTCCGATAGACAGGGAGTTAAAAGGTAAATGGAAGAGTCATTGAAAAAGAGGAAATATAACTTCAAGCAATGGAAGTTAAATACAGCCTATTGAAGCTTCGCTTCAATGCTAAAACTGCTGCTAAGATTTGATCCCAACACATGCTTCATTAGTACTTTTCTTGTATACACGTTTAATAAAGTAGCCTACAGTGTGATGGTAGGGCTTTTAGAGGTTTTTAGGAAGTAGCTAACCTATTACATAGAGATTATACAGAGTTTCCAAACGAAGCATATTATTTTGCAGTCTGCCACACTGTGTGAAACAATTAATCCTAGAATAGCCTCACAGCAGTTGTCCACTGCTCCTGATGACTCACCCCTCCTACTCTGTCGAAATGGTCAGCGTCCCCGTGGAAGTCTATGAGCTGCCCGTTGAAGGCCCAGGAGAAAGAGACATCCAGGGCTGGATCGCTGGCTGTCTGGCAGGGCAGCACAATACTCTCGCCAACAATGATCTCCATGTTAGCAGGCCTCTGGGTGATTCTGGTGGGCTCTGTCCAGACAATGACAGCTTAGTATGCATCTTAATACTCTCTGGGTGGGAACCATTACGCTCAAACAACCCTAGTGTTTAGATTATAACTATATCATACTATCACTACGACAAGGATCATCATAGCTACATGTGTCTTGGTTCTAGCACTTAACTTTAAAAAAAAATCTGGTTGACACTTCGTATTTGCATGGTCAACTTGGGGGGAAATGTTTGAAGTAGGATTATGCAAGCAGAATGCATTCCCAATGGTGGCTGTAGAGAATTGGATGCAGTGGAGTATGGGAGCCTTGTAAGAGAAAGGTCAGGATAATTAAATTCCATTAGATTAAAGGGATCAGCTGTTGGCGTAAAACTTTAAATTAGCGATTGAGAAAAACAAGGGAGGTGGAGACAGACGTTTACAACACATGTACCAGATAACTGCATCAACACGTTAAGTCTCCGCATCCATAAGTAATTACCTTTACTTAATTGCAGTACAATAACTTCTTGCCTATTTAAGCACCATTTCAATTGCTTTAATTAGAAAATAACAACCTTGACCATGTTAAGTTGTACAGACAAAATAGTAACGATCACTTTCATTAGGTGTTAGGCTGGAATTATTAGTACGATTATCAGCACAAGTAAGTACATACAAATATCAGACAGTACACTCAAAAAAATGCTGGGTTGTTTGGATGACCCAACTACTGGGTTGCAGGCATTGGGCCACTTAATTAGGTTGTTTTCTTTAAGAAGAGTAAGATTGGGTTGTTGATGCTGGGTTAATAATGCTGGGTAATTGAGATATGACCCAGTGGGTCAGATCAGAAAACTGGAGGCGTGGCTTAGTAGGGGTGTGGGTTTCAGATAGTTATTTTTGCCCACCTGTGAAAGTAAATGTAATTCCTGTTAATCTGTTCTGTTGTATTGTTGTCACGTTAAGGTTGAATACTGACAGTTTTGTAGCTTCATTGAAGCTTATTGAAGTGTGGGCTGCAGGTAGCCTAGTGGTTAGAGCATTAGGCCAGTATCCGAAATGTTGCTGTTTTGAATACCCGAGCCTGCAAGATGAAAAATCTGTCGATATACCCTAGTTTTGGGGCGATGGCTCAGGGCTTATTGGGAGAATATGTTATGATAGCTCACCTGTGATGAACAGCCTTCCAGTGGTGCTTGCAGTCCCAAACTGATTCTTAGCGATGCACGTGTAGCTTCCCGCATCCCTCCTGGTTACATTAGCAATCTTCAGTGTCCCGTTGGGAAGCAGAGTAATCCTGGGGGATGAGTAACAGAGATTCAGAGCTTTTGCTTGGGTAGAGAACAGAAGTGCCGTGTCTAAATCCAGTCCAAGTGCTAGGATGCATCATCACCTTCATTTCAACACCATTTACATGTTTCCTTCTATTCCAACAGAGGAAAGCCCAACTGTAATTTTAGAAAATGGACTTTGCATTTTTCCATTTCCTATGAAGATTGGTGTCCTAATGTCAATCATTCCACCCAGGCTTGTCATTCAAGCGATTGTTATCTGCATGTGCATTTTTGTATTTGAACATAATAAGACTGAATGACTGAAATGTAAGTCTTCGCATATACTAACCATTCAATATGCACAAACGCTGCATACTACATTGACTATCTACTGTATATATACATTTTTGCAGGGCTTTGTTTTCTTCTCATTTGCCTGTCCTCCTATTCATCCACACATGCAAATATTCTAATAACACATGACTACACTTTGTGAATGGAAGAGAATTCATCCTGGGTTCCATACTACCTTTCGTTTCTCTGCAGGATCTCATTGCCTTTCTTCCACAGGCTAATTGCCCGGGGCGAGGCTTGGGGCTTGCACTCCAAAGCCACGTTACTGCCTGAGCAAGCTTTTAGCAGGGCCTTCAGTGGATTCTTGGAGAAACTGGGAGGTGATGCTAGAGAAGACACAGGGGGTGAAAAACGTGAAGAAGACAACTTGAACCAACTCCTAGATCAACTGTGCTGAGCTGAGCTGAGATTGACTCTCATTCCCTCCCTCCTTCCCCTACCCTCTGGCATAAAAGCCACGATCTCCATAGGATCTGCTCCAAGGCTTCAGCAATGAAGCCATACCCCCCCCCCCCCCCCCCCAAAGACCAGTCCTCACTACACAGTATGGGATTCTCTAAACTTTGGGCTTCATCTGTCATCATCACATTTGTCAGCCATCATCGGAGACCCCCAGTGTCATTAAATATCAAGACAGAATTGGATTTCTCATCCAGTAGGTCAGATAGAACTCATCAAAGCTCTCCAAATAAATCGATATGTCATCTACATGAGAAAGCCCTCTGATGCCACTATGCAATGTATTTGTAGTATCAAAATCAATATAATGATTGAAACTAAAATGAGACACTCCATCAGATTCATATTTTCTTCTTTGGAGCCGAAGTGGCATTAAATGAGGCAGCAGAGTGATTTTTGAAAAGGGCAATCGCAGGATGCTAGTTTTACCTTTAAGAATATGATCAAACAGACAGCAAGATAGACACATATAAAAAGCGGAGAGGAAAGCAATCTTACCTAACACCATTAGCTCAGCGCTGGAATAAATAATGCCATGTTTGTTTTCCGCCACACACTGATACATCCCGGTGTCTGACAGGTTTAATGCTGCTATGGAGAGAGCCCCGTTTTCAATTTGTACCCGGCCCTGTGGATGAGAAAGCAGACAGATCTGCATACGTATTGCTGGAGCAGTCGAATATGTCCACAGGCGTAAATGCAATTACTTGTACACTATGAAGAGACGAAGAGAGCAAGAGACGAGAAGAAAATACATTTTATAGCCCTCTGTTGCAGTATGTATGCTCAGATTGGGGCTAACAAATGCTGACCTGCAGCTTCAATGAAAATAAAAAAAGCAATGTTGACAATACCAGTAGAACACTAATAAGCAATTTATTTTCCATGGCCATCCAGTTGGAAAAGCCACTAAGACAGGTCTGATTTTTTTTGCTGATGTCTTGCTCAGCCTGAATTTTAACCCCATCAGCTGTTCAGAGAGCCTGTACCACGGCACACTATGGTGGAGATGTTGATGTGATGTGTCTGTGGGACAGGTCCCTCAGATCGGATCCATCACAGTGCTGTGAAGGGGGGAGGAACGCTCTGCATGCTCAGAGCTGGTGGTTGCCAGGGCTCCATACATACCTCTGCCATTAGGTTGTCTCCATTCTTCAGCCAGCTGTAGGAGGGCTTGGGCTTCCCGTTAGCCTTACACTCCCAGAACAGGTTCTCCTCAATGGACAGGGCCCCGTCGATCATTGTCTGGAGCCAATGGGGTTTCGCTATGAAAAGAGAGAATATGCAAATGTCAGGGACATAATGACAATAAAAAAGCCAACTGAGTCAAGACTGAAAATGAATTGTTATCATGGACCACTGAAATAATATCAGCATTGAATGAATATTCCATCTTTTCACACAATTACTATGCTAATCTCACTGAGCGTTCTAAACTGCCAGGTTTTCTATCAGACGACCAAGGCCACAGCCAGTATTCCGACTCCAAGCCTACATTAAAAAATGTGGATATCTATTACAACAGCACATTGACTCATAAGTCTCTCTGGACTTTAAACGGATCACTTACCATGGAAGGAGATACGACCTCGTGCAGCGTTTTTGCCTCTGCTATTTTCTGCCACACACTCGTACGTCCCTGTGTCTTCCTGCTGGAAATTTGGAATTTCAAGGACTGCGTTGGAGTTCTTCATCTTAACCTTACTGGGAAATGGGACGCCACTGGTTCTCCTCCAACTTATTTCTGGGACTGGGCTGCAACATTAGGAAAGAAAAAAAGCCCTAATGACGACGACTGTCTGAGGTGGAAAAAATTTGATTAACTGTACAGAAGCTTTAACTGTGTAATGGAATTCCATTCTTCTCTAAGGAGGAGGCTGCCAAAGCCTTTAGAATTACTGTAACCATACAAATCTGTCTCTCATCCATTTTCACTGTCTCAAATTTCTGTGGCTTTGCTTTCCTGGGAGATATATGAAAGGACGTTTGATTTTCACATCCTTACGATGTGATATTGCTTTCTGTAGCCCCTTGGGAATCTGTGATATTTGTTTGTTTATCCCCATTAGCTTTTGCAGAGGCAGCACCTATTCTTCCTGGGGTCCACAAAAAAACACAAAACATGACAAGTAACGAAACACTGATAAACTGACAGACAAGAGCAGTCACACACATTTTAAATACAATGATATACAAACAATTCAAAAAGACAAAACAAAAAAATGTGTGTGTTAGATTGTGTCTGTGTGTGCGTGTGTTTGTGTGTCACCTCACAGTCCCCGCCGTTCCATTAGATGTTGTTTAATATTTTTTTAAAGGTAATTTTGCTGTTTGCTTGAGTAATTGGAGATGGAAGGGAGGCTCTGTATAATACTGTGCGTTGCCGTGAATTCCTGGTGGCATGTCTTGTGGGTGTTTGAGCTGAATGTTATTTGATTATGCAGACAATCTGGAATTTTCATTAAAGTAATACTTCTCATAAAAACTAGGAGAAGCAGTTAATCTCTCGTCAACCCTCAACCAGGAAAGACTGGCATGCATGCTGTTGATGTTAGTTCTGTATGTGCAGTTATGGGAAAGCTATGTTGCTGCTCAGTTTTGAGCCAGCTGCAGCTTTGTTAGGTCTTTCTTTGCTGCACCTGACCATATTACCAGACAGTAATCAAGATGGGACAAGATCAGAGCCTGAACAACTTGTACAGTTGATCTTTGTGTCAAAAACGCAGAACATCTTTTTATAACAGACATACCCCTCCCCATCTTCACAACAACTTGGTCAATTTGACTTGACCATGATAATTAACCATCCAATATTATACCTAGGAGTTTAGCTTCCTCAACTTGCTCAATGGTCACACTCTTTGTACACAACTCCAGTTGAGGTTTAGGTCTTAGAGAATGTTTTGAACCAAATACAATGGTTTTAGTTTTAGATGTAGTTAAGACCAGTTTATTATTAAATCACCCATTCTGATACTGACTGTAACTCCTTATTTCGAATTTCAGTGAGCTCACTGGCTTCGGGTGCTGACATGTAGAGTGTGGAATCATCCGCATACATAGTCATTCTAGCTTCATGTAAGACCAGTGGCAAATCATTTGTAAAAATAGAGAAGAGTTACAGCCCAAGGCAACTGCCCTGAGGGACTCCGCACTGTACTTATCTGATGTTAGAGAAGCTTCCATTGAAGAACACTCTCTAGGTTCTATTGGATACATAACTCTGCAACCATGTGATGGCAGGTGATGTAAAGCTATAGCAAGTGAGTTTCTTCAATAACAATTTATTATCAATAACATCAAAGGCTGCACTGAAATCTAACAATACAGCTCCAACTATCATCTTTTTATCCATTTCTTTTAAACAATCATCTGTCATCTGAGTCAGTGCAGTACAAGTTGAGTGCCCTTCTCTATATGCATGCTGAAAGTCAGTAGTTAACTTGTTCTCTGAAAAATAGCATTGTATTTGGTCAAACACAATTCTCTCAATCAGTTTACTAAGAGCAGGCAGCAAACTGATTGGACGGCTGTTAAAGACATCAAAGGGTTAGGCAGTGGAATTACTTTAGCTTCCTTCCACACCTGTGGACACACACTCCTTTAGGCTTTGGTTAAAGATATAGCAAATAGCGGTGGCAATACAGTCTGCTACCATTTTCAATAGTTTCCCATCAAGGTTGTCTATATCTGGTGGCTTTTCATTATTGATGGATAACAATAGTTTTTCCATCTCTCCCACACTAAATTGACCAAATTCAAAACAGCAATCCTTCTCTTTCGTTATTAGATATTTTATAGAAAAATATGATGGTTCACTGTTCAATGTTGTCATTTCACTTCTGAGTTTTTCCACTTTACTAGTGAAATAGTCATTGAAATTATTGGCAACATCGAATGTTTTTAAAAATAAATAAATGACCCATCAACTTCAATGAACGATGGAGATTAATTGGGTTTTCCGCCAATGATATAATTTAAGGTATTCCAAAGTTTTTTTCCATTGTGGTTTATGTCATTTATCTTGGTTTGGTAATATAGTTTCTTATTCTTTTTGTTTAGTTTAGTCACAAAATGTCTCAATTTACAGTATGTCAACCAATCAACTGAGTAGCCTGACTTATTTGCCACCTCTTTCGCATAATTTCAAATCAAATCAAATCGTATTTCTCACATGCGCCGAATACAACAGGTCTAGACCTTACTGTGAAATGCTCACAAGTCCTTAACCAACAATGCAGTTCAAGAAAGAGTTAAGAAAATATTTACTAAATAAACTATAGTAAAAAATAAAATATCAATAAAAAGTAACACCATAAAATAACAATAACAAGGCAATATACAGGGGGTACCGGTACCGAGTCAATGTGCGGCAGTACAGGTCAGTCGAGGTAATTTGTACATGTAGGTAGGGGTAAAGTGACTATGCATAGATAATAAACAGCGAGTAGCAGCAGTGTAAAAACAAAGGGAGGGGGAAGGTGTCAATGTAAATAGTCCGGGTGGCCATTTGATTAATTGTTCAGCAGTCTTATGGCTTGGGGGTAGAAGTTGATAAGGAGCCTTTTAGTTCTAGACTTGGCGCTCCGGTACTGCTTGCCGTGCGATAGCAGAGAGAACAGTCTATGACTTGGGTGACTGGAGTCTTTGACAATTATTTTCTCTGACACAGTCTAGTATATAGGTCCTGGATGGCAGGAAGCTTGGCCCCAGTGATGTATTGAGACGTATGCACTACCCTCTGTAGCGCCTTATGGTCAGATGCCGAGCAGTTGCCATACAAGGCGGTGATGCAACCGGTCAGGATGCTCTCAATGGTGCAGCTGTATAACGTTTTGAGGATCTGGGGACCCATGCCAAATCTTTTCAGGCTCCTGAGGGGGAATAGGTGTTGTTGTGCCCTCTTCACGACTGTCTTGGTGTGTTTGACCATGATCGTTTGTTGGTGATGTGGACACCAAGGAACTTGAAACTCTCAACCTGCTCCACTACAGCCCCGTTGATGTTAATGGGGGGCCTGTTCGGCCCGCCTTTTCCTGTAGTCCACGATCAGCTCCTTTGTCTTGATCACATTGAGGGAGAGGTTGTTGTCCTGGCACCACACTGCCATGTCTCTGACCTCCACCCACACTACCAGGTCTCATCGTTGTCGGTGATCAGGCCTACCACTGTTGTGTCGTCAGCAAACTTAATGATGGTGTTGGAGCCGTGTTTGGCCACGCGGTCGTGGGTGAACAGGGAGTACAGGAGTGGACTAAGCACACACCCCTAAGGGGCCCCAGTGTTGAGGATCAGCGTGGCAGATGTGTTGTTGCCTTTCCTTAGCACCTGGGGGCGGCCCGTCAGGAAGTCCAGGATCCAGTTGCAGAGGGAGGTGTTTAGTCCCAGGGTCCTTAGCTTAGTGATGAGCTTTGTGGGCACTATGGTGTTGAACGCTGAGCTGAAGTCAATGAACAGCATTCTCACATAGGTGTTCCTTTTGTCGAGATGGGAGAGGGCAGTGTGGAGTGCGATTGAAATTGCGACATCTGTGGATCTGTTGGGGCGGTGTGCGAATTGGAGTGGGTCTAGGGTTTCTGGGATGATGGTGTTGATGTGAGCCATGACCAGCCTTTCAAAGCACTTCATGGCTACCGACGTGAGTACTACGGGGCGGTAATAATTTAGGCAGGTTACTTTTGCTTCCTTGGGCACAGGGACTATGGTGGTCGCTTGGAACATGTAGGTATTACAGACTCGGTGATGGAGAGTTTTAAAATGTCAGTGAAGACACTTGCCAGTTGGTCCGCGTATGCTTTGAGTACACGTCCTGGTAATCCGTCTGGCCCCACGGCTTTGTGAATGTTGACCTGTTTAAAGGTCTTGTTCACATCGGCTATCGAGAGCGTGATCACACAGTCGTCCGGAACAGCTGGTGCTCTCACGCATACATAACATTTCCATAATATTTTTCAATTAATCATCAATCCAGAGGGTTCTTACAGTTCTCACAGTTAATTTCTTAATAGGTGCATTAATCATTTTACAAACACTTCCAGTGCTGCATCTGGATTCACTTCCTCATACACATCAGACCAACATACATGTTTTACATCTTAAACAAAATAGTCCTGAGAAAACATTTTGTATGATCTCTTACAAATTACTTTAGGCCCAACCTAAAAGCTCTGCAGCATGAGTGACGATATGATCAAAACAAGTGGTATGCACTCTAATTGGTTCAGTGATACCCTGGGTCATATTATAGGCATTAGTCACAGTTAGAAGCTTCCTCTTGAGAGGACAGCTAGATGCTAACCAGTCAATGGTCAGGTCACCCAGAAAATAGACCTCTCTGTTAACATCCACACGCTATCAAGCAATGCACACATATTATCCAAATACTGACTGTTATTTCCGTGTATTGCTACTGCTGTATCATCAAAGGAATTATGAATTTCAGAGATGGCCAGTATTTGAATGTTATCCGATGTTAGCAAGTTCTTGATTTCATGAACCTTATTTCTAAGGCTACATGTATTAATATAGTGTCACGGTTTCGGCCGAGGCTGCTCCTTCTCCTTGTTCGGGCAGGCTTCGGCGGTCGTCGTCCCCGGAGTACTAGCTACCACCGTTCGATGTTTCATGTTTGTTAGGTTTTGTCTGGTTGTACACCTGTCCCTTGTTAGTGTTTGATTTTGTTTCCTATTTAGTTATCGTGTGTTGGGTCAGGTGTTATGTGTGATTATTATTGTCAGCTGTTGCCTTCGAGGAGTTTCCTCTCTCGTTTGTTTGTATTTCGAGAGTTCGCACTGCGTGCGCTTTTTCTTGTTTTTTCGCACTGTGTGTTGTGCGTAATTTGTTCGTGCCGCCCGGTTGGGTTGGCGACTCATTCCTGTTTTGGAGTTACTAAAGTCTGTTGAAGAACACCCTTGTTCCTGCGCTTGATTCCCTGCACCACATCCACACGCAGCACTCTGACATATAGGCTATTCTTAGCCCTTTCCTGGGTAGCTTATCAGAGATAGACATAATATGGAGAAATAAATTAAAGTAGGGGTGTGGAACAGAAAACCAGTCAGTATCTGGTGTGACCATTTGCCTCATGCAGCGCGACACATCTCCTTCGCATAGAGTTGATCAGGCTGTTGATTGTGGCCTGTGGAATGTTGTCCCACTGCTCTTCCATGGCTTTGCAAAGTTGATGGTTATTGGCGGGAACTGGAACACACTGTTGTACACGAAAATCCAGAGCATCCCAAACAGGCTTCCAGGAATTGTGTACAGATCCTTGTGACGTGGGGCCGTGCATTATCATGCTGAAACATGAGATGATGGCGGTGGATGAATGGCACGACAATGGGCCTCAGGATCTTGTCATGGTATCTCTGTGCATTCAAATTGCCACTGATAAAATGCAATCGTCTTCGTTGTCTATAGCTTATTCCTGCCCATACCATAACCCCACCTCCACCATGGGGCACTCTGTTCACAACGTTGACCTCAGCAAACCGCTCACCCACACAACGCCATACACGTGGTCTGCGGTTGTGAAGCCGTTTGGACGTACTGCCAAATTCTCTGAGGGAGCATGCCAATTGCACACTCACTCAAAACTTGAGACATCAGTAGTATTGTGTTGTGTGACAAAACTGCACATTTTAGAGTGGCCTTTTATTGTCCCCAGCACAAGATGCACTTGTGTAATGAGCATGATGTTTAATCAGCTTCTTGATATGCCACACCTGTCAGGTGGATGGATTATCTTGGCAAAGAAGACATGTTCACTAACAGGGATGTAAACTAATTTGTGCACAACATTTGAGAGAAATAAGCTTTTTGTGCATATGGAACATTTCTGGGATATTTTATTTCAGCTCATGAAACATGGGACCAACACTTTACATGTTGAGTTTATATTTTCAGTATATACACTACCGTTCAAAAGTTTTAGAACACCTACTCATTCAAGGGTTTTTCTTTATTTTTTACTATTTTCTACATTGTAGAATAATAGTGAAGACATCAAAGCTATGAAATAACACATATGGAATCATGTAGTAACCAAAAACATATGTTAAACAAATCAAAATATATTTTATTTTTGAGATTCTTCAAATAGCCACCCTTTGCCTTGATGACAAATTTGCACACTCTTGGCATTCTCTCAACCAGCTTCATGAGGTAGTCACCTGGAATGCATTTAAATTAAGAGGTGTGCCTTCTTAAGTTAATTTAACATCAAGCGCTATGATGAAACTGGCTCTCATGAGGACCGCCACAGGAATGGAAGACCCAGAGTTACCTCTGCTGCAGAGGATAAGTTTATTAGAGTTACCAGCCTCAGAAATTGCATCCCAAATAAATGCTTCACAGAGTTCAAGTAACAGACACATCTCAACATCAACTGTTCAGAGGAGACTGTGAGAATCAGGCCTTCATGGTCGAATTACTACTACTAATGGACACCAATAAGAAGAAGAGACTTGCTTGAGCCCAGGAAACACGAGAAATTGACATTAGACCGGTGGAAATGTATCCTTTGGTCTGGAGTCCAAATTTGAGGTTTTTTGGTTCCAACCGCCATGTCTTTGTGAGACGTGGTGTGGGTGAACGGATGATCTCCGCATGTGTAGTTCCCACCGTAAAGCATGGAGGAGGAGGTGTTACGGAGTGGGGGTGCTTTGCTGATGACACTGTCTGTGATTTATTTAGAATTCAAAGCACACTTAACCAGCATGGCTAACACAGCATTCTGCAGCGATACGCCATCCCATCTGGTTTGGGCTTAGTGGGACTATAATTTGTTTTTCAACAGGACAATGACCCAACATACCTCCAGGCTGTGTAAGGGCTATTTTACCAAGAAGAAGAGTGATGGAGTGCTGCATCAGTTGACCTGGCCTCCACAATCCCCCGACCTCAACCAAATTGAGATGGTTTGGGATGAGTCGGACCGCAGAGTAAAGGAAAAGCAGCCAACAAGTGCTCAGCATATGTGGGAACTCCATCAAGACTGTTGGAAAAGCATTCCAGGTGAAGCTGGTTGAGAGAATGCCAAGAGTGTGCAAAGCTGTCATCAAGGAAAACGGTGGCTATTTGAAGAATCTCAAATCTCAAATATATTTTGATTTGTTTAACACTTTCTTGGTTACTACATGATTCCATATGTGTTATTTCATAGTTTTGATGTGTTCACTATTATTCTACAATGTAGAAAATTGTAGAAATAAAGAAAAACTCTTGAATGAGTAGGTGTTCTCAAACTTTTGACCAGTAGTGTATAAAACATTGTTTAGCTAATAGTAAGTCAATCAGGCGCTTGTGAGTGTCAGTTGTTGTATGTGTGCGTGTGTATATGTGATGTTGGGCTGAAGTTACTGACCCGGAAGCTTGGCTCTCTCACTCCTCACAGGATTTTGGGAGTGAGGGTGGACAATGAGCTTGTAGTAGCAGATGTAGGCAATATCCCCACGCTCTCTGGCAGCTTCCGTAGCTGGAATAAGTTATTTCTGCCTCAGGCACACAGCTTAAGAGAAGTCCTTGTTGAGGAAGATGTTGGTTCCTCTCAAATTCTTGGCTCTCTCCAGAACAGCCATCTTGTCCTTGAACCTTAGGAACTTGACTTTAAACAGCCACAACCCCGGGACTATATGCTGCCCCAGCCACAAGGGCTAGTAGCGGTCCCAGCAACTGAGGCTAACTGCGTCGCGGGATCCAAATTAAAACCCATTTCAGAAATGTTCAAAAACAACAAACCAAGTTCTCTCTCATTCCACTTTCAGCATGCGTCGCGCTCTGTTGACGTCACGGTGTAATGTGAGTTGGTTGCAGGATAATGTTGTGTTTTGTGATACTTGACTTCAAGACTTTAGGTGATATCACTAATATTCCAGCATCCTAAAAACAGCAACCTCATAATTACAATGATCTGTGTGACTTATGCACATGCACAAACTTGCACATTCACTCCAACTTACTTTCCCAGAGCGAAACATTCCAGTTTCACTGTGGATCCCTTCGCAGCTGGAACAGTGTCAGGGAAATGAACTTCTATTTTGGGTTCGTATTCACCCATTGCTCCTACGAAAGGGAGACAATACACAAACCAAATTTTGGCATTAATGATTAATGGCGCACACGCTTTACACCCTGGAAAACAAGGTACAACAATAACATGCGCCCAGAAACACAAAGGTCTTTGTGTGTGGAACAGAAGCGATCACTGAGAGGTTGTTAAGATGGAGAGAAATGGAAAACGTTTGTAAAAGGTTCAAAGAAGAACACACCTGGGTGAAGGCATGGTAGGGATTAATCTCCTTCTTTTCAGACTGAATCTTATATTCAAGCTGCTAGGAGGACAACAGCTTCACCCTTTGACTTTACCTTTTGAGGGTATAAGATTACTCTTTCTCTTTGACCACTTATAATCAGCATTACAGAATATCTGGATAGAATGGTCTATTGTAGACTGTGTATAGTCTGCCAATGCTTTACGAATTGTGGCTTAATCTTGGCAGCTTTTAAAAATGTGGGCAGCTTTTTGTTTGTGCTGTCTGATCAGTGTGTCTGTTTATATAAAGGATGGGATCTTACCATCATTCCTCAGGACCAGCGGTGTAGGAGAGCTGAGGACTTTGCCCTTAGTGATGCTGTTGTTGACCACACAGGTATAGTTTCCCACATCAGAAGGCTCCACTTTAGCGATGTACAGACTTCCTGTCTCCTGAGAGATGAATCGACGACTGTCTTGCTGGACAAAGTAGGGGTACTCATTGAAGATCCATGCAAATGTCAGCTCTAGGAGGGAGAGGAATATGACAGTCGTAAATACAATACACCAGTATTAATATGTTACAACACAGTAATGTGTTTGTAGGCGTAGTAGTCTACATTGAAAAATTCCCTTTTGAAAATATAATTTAGCATGTATGCTAAATATTTCACAGTGTAGGTATTGCCCATTGATTAAATACTGTATTAGAAAACAAAAGAAAAACAGATTGTAAGCAGATCATGTTAGCATTCCACACAATTTCCTTATTTCAGTTTCCTGAAAGAAGATACCAGGGCAAATACAGTAGAACAGTTATTGGTGCACAAGAAAGAGCGTCCAAAGGAAAGAGAGCGAAACAAAACGGATTACAGCGCTTCACTGGCACTCTCATGACACATGCCCTGTCCTCTACCCTGAGTGACTGGGGACAGGGCTTTTTTCCAGGCTTGACTCATGCATGCCACACTTCTCCTCAGCCAACAGGCCTATCTAAAGAACACAGAGCGCTGCCACACAGCAATACTGGGTCATCTTGAAAAGAGCCAGTGCACAGATTCATAGGAGCGAGGTACTGTAGCGAAAGCCTATCTACCGTGGCATGGAAGTGAGAGCGTGTACGGACCTACAAGGTGTGTATCCAGCGTATCCACTCATCTCCTGTCCCCCTGGGAGGAGAACGCCTCGCAAACCTTGGCTCCTGGGATCACGTCTTGGCAGTCGGTTCAGTGAAGCCAAAACCAATTCATTCTGATGAAGCAAAGCAAGACCGGGGATCCCTGACTCTGAGCTATGTGGCCGTAATGAACAGTGATAGCATTTGTCAAGAAAATACAAGTCAAGAGGAAAATGAAAATATAGTGCAACAACCTCTTTTCTTATTGAACACAATGGCTATTTATGTAACAAGCACAACGTTACAAACATTCAATAGCTATGACACAAAAAGAAACCATCCCATAATTGAGCCCTGGAGAATACACCCATATATATGATGGAGCAGAGCCCTAATGCAGTCACTTTTGCTAGAAACAATATTTCATTTGTGGCCATGTCGATGTAACATGAGATATAATGTGTGATTTGAGAGAACATCTATTCCAGCAATTGAAGCCGCTGAGGCAGAGTATAAACCTGCAGGGATGTCTTACAGTCAGTGGATAGCGATGGGTCCACCGAGTTCAAGGTTGTGTGTGACATTCATGCTTCACAATGCAATGAGCACAGTGCCACACTTACTTGGCCTTATTCACTTGTTCAAGTAGGGAAACCAAAGAAAACACAATACTGCTATGTTAACAACAACACGCCTGGCACAAGCTCATTTTTGAGTGAGAGGCTGTCGCATTGTGTCTCACACTGGCTACCCCAGGCCATTATCGCCCCCTGTACAGGCCTGTATACACACACACACACACCTACTGTAGGCACACTTTGTACAATACATTAGAGAGTAACCAGCCACTTTAAAGTGTCACATTAAAAGTGAGTGGTCCTGCAACAGGGTCAGCCTGTATGTATGCAAAGTCCATTATTCAATACTAAGAAAACTGGAATTGAGTAGTGTTGCGATCACACACACTTCAATAGCCATCTCACATGTGCAGAGTCATTTTGTCTGTACAAGTTGAAAATTGCATGAAAGCTAAATAAGATATTCCAGAAAGTGATATGATTTGTTTTCCCTCTAGGGTGTAGAGTAAATTAGTTTGCAAAATCCCTTTGAATTCTGCATTCCATTACTATTGATGATCTAATCCAGGATTGATTAAAAGCACTTTTCTCAAGACTGCATTGCCTAATGATTTGGTTAAGACTCCAATTTGAGGAATATATTTTTTCATTTGCCACCAGATTTGGCAATAGAGTTCAGAATGAAAAATAAATAAAGGCAAGCTAAGCATAGCTTTATTCTGCAAACATCTGTGTGAAATACGTTTCATTTGAGGCTGCTAGCAAGAATGCATGCTTTGAGGCTCTAACAAATAAGGTTTTATGAAAGAACTGATTAGGTTAGGAATATCAGCACACCAAATAGCACCAGTATATTCACTCATATACTGCATCAAAGATTTTAATGGGATACAGAGGAGTGGAATCTTCTCAGGTATTCATAAATATCTCCAATAAGGAAAAAACCTACCTCCAGAATGCATGGGTGGTCCACATAACAAAACCACTCCTTGGCCCTCTCGGACACTGACAGCACTCCGTGTCGTTTGGGTCTTGAAGTTATCTAGGTCTTATCAACACAAAAATCAAGGGTAAGCTTTAGTGTTATTACAGAAGACATGTTGGGTAAATATAAAGCACATTTGACATAAAACACTAACCTTAGAATTACTGTATGTCTAAATGCAGCTGATAACTCAATCAGTATCAGTGTCACGGTTCAGACAGACGACCAGAGGACCACAATTGCGTCACACCAGAAAGTTTATTAAAACTTAAGGGAAAAGGGAAGTAGGGAGTGAATGAAGGCTCCAGGGGTAACAGGGATCCCGTCCAATGTGCTGGGTCTGTGCCCCCCCCAGTGGCAGCGATGCGTCCTACGAAGCCGGTGGTGGGTGGTCCAGAAGTCCTGGGGGGGGGAGACACAGACACAACAGGGCGGAATGAAACAAGGCAGCAGTACAGTTCAAGGGAAATCCAAAATACGTAGTAGCAAGGCAGAAGGCTGGTCAGAGTTACCGGGATAGAAGAGTAGTCAGGAGTCGTTATGGCAGAAGCAGGTCTGGATCTCCTGGGGCAGACGAGTATCCAAAAATTCAGGCAGGTCCGGGGTCACAAAACCAGGGTGAGCCAGAAGCGCGAGCAAACAGGTTCCGGGTGTGAGCTTTGCAGACGATCTGACACCGGAGAGCTGAAAGACAGGGCCTAAAATACTGGGAGAGGTAGTGGGTAATGCAGCGCAGCTGGCAGAGTAATTAGAGCAGAGCAGAGCAGGGACAGGTGGAGCTAGTTAGGCTGAGTAGAGAGAGTGGTGAGCAGAGTGGAAGAAAATTAAGGTGGTAACCCGGTGGAGTGAGAGGCTCATGACAGAACCCCCCCCCCAAGGGACGGCCCCAGAAGTCCCAAGAGCAACACCACGCCGGGCGGGAGGAGGGGAGCCGGAGGAGGGCTAGAACTCCTCCGAACGGTCCGAGTGAACGTCCTCATCCTCGGAGGAAGCCGGAGGGCCGTGGTCGGGAGATGGGACAGGTCCCGAGACAGGATCAGGCACAGGACAGGAAGCCGAGCGGGCAGGACGGTTAGGGACCCCTCTGGGGCGGCCCCTACGGATTGCAGGTTGATCAGGATGCCGTTGGTGGAAAGCGGTGATGAGAGTCCTATCCACAATCCGACTAGCTGGCACCCAGGTCCTTTCCTCAGGTCCATAGCCCTCCCAGTCAATGAGGTACTGGAGACCCCTACCCCTCCGTCTGGACCGAAGCAGGCGGCGGACGGTGTAAACCAGACCACCATCGACGAGCCGTGGAGGAGGAGGACAAGGCGCAGCAGGGACCAGCGGACTCTCATGGATGGGCTTAATCTTAGACACATGGAAAGTGGGGTGCACCCTCAGGGAATTAGGCAGTTGGAGCCGGACAGCAGTTGGGCTAATCACTCTTATGATAGGGAATGGGCCAATGAACCGAGGTGCCAGCTTCTGCGACTCCACCCTGAGTGGCAGGTTCTTCGATGACAACCACACCCTTTGACCAACATGGTAGGTGGGAGCAGGAATTCTCCGACGGTTGGCCCCGGTAGTGTAGCTGGCAACGGATCTGAGGAGTGTGGCTCGGGCTTGTGACCAGGTGCGGCGACATCGACGGGCAAAAGCAAGTGCAGATGGGCAAGTAACCTCCTCTTCCTGGCTGGCAAATAGAGGAGGCTGGTATCCATAAACACATTGGAAAGGGGACATACCGATGGCAGAGCAGGTCAGAGAATTGTGTGCGTACTCCACCCATGTCAATTGCTGCGACCAGGAGTGGGGGTTGCGTGAAGTCATGCATCGCAGTGCCTTCTCGAGCTCCTGATTAGCCCGCTCTGACTGCCCATTGGATTGGGGATGGAATCCGGAAGTCAGACTGACTGTGGCTCCCAGCAGGTGACAGAACTCCTTCCAAAAAGCGGAGGAGAATTGTGGACCACGGTCAGAAACTACATCCTTTGGCAGTCCGTGGATCCGGAAGACGTGTTCCAGGACCACCTGGGCGGTCTCCTTGGCGGTTGGGAGCTTGGGGAGGGGAATGAAGTGTGCCATCTTGCTGAAACGGTCAACTATGGTGAGAATGACGGTCATGCCACTTGAAGGGGGCAGCCCCGTGACAAAGTCAAGGGCGATGTGAGACCAGGGACGTCTGGGCACAGGCAGGGGCTGCAGCAATCCGGCTGGGGGCTGGCAGGACGACTTGTGTTGGTTGCAGATGGGGCAGGCTTGGACGAATTCCCGTACATCCTTTCTCAGAGAGGGCCACCAGAACCTCTGGGCGAGCAGGTTGTAAGTGCGGGTGGAGCCAGGGTGACAAGCTAGGCGGGAGTCATGTCCCCACTGAACGACCTGGGACCTCAGGTCTTCGGGGACAAAAAGGCGGTCAGCTGGGCAAGTGCTGGGACCTGGCTGGTTACGGAGAGCCTCCAGCACCTGTTCCTCAACAGCCCAGGTCAGAGCTGCAACGATGCAGGGACTTGGCAGAATCGACACAGGGTCCTTGGAGGGGGTGTCATCCTTCTGGAATTGACGGGAGAGGGCGTCTGGCTTGGTGTTGCGTGATCCAGGCCGGTATGACAGAGTGAAATTAAACCTGGTGAAGAACAGGGCCCAGCGGGACTGCCTGGAGTTCAACCGTTTGGCCGTGCGGATGTACTCCAAGTTCTTATGATCGGTCCAAACGAGAAATGGAATGGTGGACCCCTCCAGCCAGTGACGCCACTCCTCCAAGGCAAGCTTCACAGCCAGCAGCTCACGGTTCCCTATGTCGTAATTGCACTCAGAGGGGGACAACCGACGTGAGAAAAAGGCACAGGGATGGAGCTTCCTATCGTCCGCAGCCCACTGAGAAATCACAGCACCAACTCCCACATCCGAGGCGTCCACCTCCACAATGAATTGCCGGTCCACATCAGGCATCTGGAGGATGGGAGCGGAGGTGAACCTCACCTTGAGGGTACTGAAGGCTTTGTCGGCTGCTGGGGTCCAGGTGAAGGGTTGCTTGGTGCTGGTTAGAGCAGTGAGAGGGGCAGCAACGGTACTGTAGTTCCGGATAAACTTTCTATAGAAGTTAGCAAACCCCAGAAACTGTTGCAGCTTCTTTCTGTTCTCCGGAACTGGCCATGAAGTGACTGCTGATACTTTGGCAGGATCCATTTGGATACTTCCCTCTGCCACTATGTACCCCAGGAAGGCCACTGTCTTGACGTGAAACTCACATTTCTCTGCCTTGGCGTAGAGGGAATTCTCCAGAAGACGATGAAGGACTTGCTGGACATGGCGGGTGTGTTCAGACAGGTTTCTGGAGTAGATTAAGATGTCATCCAGGTAAACGAAGACAAACTTGTTTAACATGTCCCGCAGTACATCATTCACTAGAGCCTGGAACACAGCAGGAGCATTGGTGAGGCCAAAAGGCATAACCAGATACTCGTAGTGGCCTGTTGGTGTATTGAATGCGGTTTTCCATTCATCTCCCTCCCGGATCCGCACTAGGTGGTAAGCGTTTCTGAGATCCAACTTGGTAAAAACAGTGGCTCCCTGGAGCAACTCAAAAGCAGAGGTGAGCAGAGGCAGAGGGTAACGGTTCTTCACTGTGATGTCGTTGAGTCCCCTGTAGTCGATGCAGGGGCGAAGAGATCCGTCCTTCTTCCCCACAAAGAAGAAGCCAGCACCAGCAGGAGATGAAGATGAACGGATTAATCCTGCGGACAGAGAGCCATTGATGTAGTCCTCCATGGACTTTCTTTCAGGAGCAGACAACGAATAAAGACGACCCTTTGGAGGGGCTGTTCCAGGGAGGAGGTCGATGGCACAGTCGTACGGTCGGTGAGGGGGCAGAGATGTGGCTCTTGCTTTGTTAAACACCTCTCTGAGACCATGGTAGCATTCTGGGACATTGGAGAGGTCAGGAGCGGAGTTAGTAGGTACTGGCCGAGGGGGTAGTGCGGCAGCAAGCAGGCAGGTTCGGTGGCAGTCCTCTCCCCACTCCCTGATCACCCCGGTCACCCAGTCGAGCTGAGGGTTGTGCCGGCGGAGCCATGGGTAACCCAGGATGAGGGGTTGGCCTGGAGAGGGGAGCAGGTGAAACTGGATAGTTTCTTGATGGTTTCCGGACAGACCCATCGAGACCGGGGCCGTGACATGAGTGACCGATCCGAGTAAGTGTCCGTCCAGTGCCCGGGCAGGAATAGGAGGTGTCAAACGGAGGTTCTCCAGTCCCAGTTGGCGTGCCAGCTTGATGTCCATTATGTTGGCTTCGGCGCCAGAATCCACCAGAGCAGCCAGGGTGTGAGTTGAGTCAGAGAGGCGGAGGTGAACTTGCAGCAGGGGTTTGCGGTCGGAGGACTGGATGGTCATTGAACTCAACCGGACTCCCCCTATGCCCGGTGAGCTTCGACCCTTTAAAGGGCAGGTTACCACACGATGTCCATCACCTCCACAATAGAGGCAGAGGTTTGAGGTGAAGCGGCGCTGGCGCTCTGCAGGAGTGAGAGAGGCTCGCCCAATCTCCCTAGGCTCAGACTGATCAAGCTGACCTGGGTGAGTGGCAGTAGATGACAGGAGCCCAGTCGGATCTCTCCGAATGCCGGTAGTAGGTGGACCTTGGCGTCCCCTCTCACGACGACGGGTCTGTATCCTTCTGTCGATCCTGACAGTCAGTGCGATGGCTTCATCAAGAGTGGAAGGCAGTTCATGGGAGACCAACTCGTCCTTGATATAGTCAGCCAAACTATGGAAGAACGCGTCCACCAACGATGGTGTGTTCCAAGAACTTCGTCTAGCCAGGGTTCGGAAGTCGATGGAATGGTCTGCGACTGTACGTCTGCCTTGTCGAATACTGAACAGTTCACGAGACGCCTCTGCGGTTGGTGAATCCAGGTCAAACACCTTCAGCATCTCCTCAGCAAACAGGTCGAAGGTAGCACATGCGGGGGTTTGACGTTCGAACTCTGCTGTTCCCCAGAGTCGAGCTCGGCCCGTCAGGTGAGTGATGGCATACCCAACTTTAGCCCCCTCCGTGGCGAAGGTCCTTGGCTGCAAGGAGAACTGAAGTCGGCAGCTAGTCAGGAATGGCCGGACCTGGGTTGAATCGCCGTTGAACCGCTCGGGGTTTCCAATCTTGGGTTCCGGAGCAGCGGCTGCAATGACCGGGGCAGGTAACTCGGGGGCAGGGCTGGTGGGCAGACTGGCTGGGGTAAGGTTGGTGAGGAGTTGAATGATCATGGCGAGTTGTTGTTGCTGTTGCTGGAACTGCTGCTCATGCTCATCGGTTTCCATGTCGGGGAAAGTGTGCGCTGAGTCCATAATGGTCAGATCGTACTGTCACGGTTCAGACAGACGACCAGAGGACCACAATTGCGTCACACCAGAAAGTTTATTAAAACTTAAGGGAAAAGGGAAGTAGGGAGTGAATGAAGGCTCCAGGGGTAACAGGGATCCCGTCCAATGTGCTGGGTCTGTGCCCCCCCCAGTGGCAGCGATGCGTCCTACGAAGCCGGTGGTGGGTGGTCCAGAAGTCCTGGGGGGGGGAGACACAGACACAACAGGGCGGAATGAAACAAGGCAGCAGTACAGTTCAAGGGAAATCCAAAATACGTAGTAGCAAGGCAGAAGGCTGGTCAGAGTTACCGGGATAGAAGAGTAGTCAGGAGTCGTTATGGCAGAAGCAGGTCTGGATCTCCTGGGGCAGACGAGTATCCAAAAATTCAGGCAGGTCCGGGGTCACAAAACCAGGGTGAGCCAGAAGCGCGAGCAAACAGGTTCCGGGTGTGAGCTTTGCAGACGATCTGACACCGGAGAGCTGAAAGACAGGGCCTAAAATACTGGGAGAGGTAGTGGGTAATGCAGCGCAGCTGGCAGAGTAATTAGAGCAGAGCAGAGCAGGGACAGGTGGAGCTAGTTAGGCTGAGTAGAGAGAGTGGTGAGCAGAGTGGAAGAAAATTAAGGTGGTAACCCGGTGGAGTGAGAGGCTCATGACAATCAGCTAATGTCTTTCCCAGTTTGGTTAAAGTTTCATCAACACATGCATCAGTTATATTGGTTTCTTTAAAGCCCTAAAATCCATGTACTGTAGGAAAACCATTTACAGGTACAGTAATGGATTGCTTTAGAACACACCCAATGCTTTCCAATACTTAGAAAGGCAACTGTAACATTAAATATTATTGTTGGACTTATGGTATGGTATGTGATGGATACTTCACAACACACAGTTGTTATGATAGCAGCAGGAGATTAAATTGCAAAGGGATAAAAAGGGGGAGGAAGTTGGAGGGACTGCACAAACACGGAGCACATGACGAATAACAGGATTCAGTGCCAAGAGCAATAACCAACATCATTATTAAATGCAGTGTAATCTCACCCTTAAAAGCACTAGCTTCCCTATCAATACTCTGGGCGCAATTCATCCCTGCAAATGAAAGAGGAAAAGCTGCCTGACTGAGCTTGTACCTGGGTGATGAAATGTTCCTCTATTTTAGTGAGTGATGGGTGAACTACTGTACCCCTGTCCCTACTGATTCTGCACCCTCGGGCGGGCAGCCCTACAGTCAGGCCCCGAACACAAACAAAATAAAGTCAATGTGACCGATAAACGAAATTGGGAAAAGAGGAGGATTACAGAGGGGAGTGGGAGAGCGAATGGAAGATTAATGAGCCAGTCTCCGATGACCGTGGTGAAATCCAACACAGCCAAGTCATAGCAGGATTCTTTCCAGGCCACACATTGTGTCACCATCTTCTAATAGAGCCATTGAGAACTAGCTAGAACTCGCAACCATAGTGCTGATTCTAAAGCACTGGAGGAGTTAGGCTAGGCTATCTAGATGAGGGAAAGGTGGTGCATGCTGGTTGGAAAGCAGATCCAAACAGCAGCTGATTATTATGATAATATTCCTTTTGTAACAGTGGGAGGTGGGAATCAGTTACGGTAGGGAGCGAGGCCTTCCTCTACTCCTCTCTCCCTCACACAGAAAGGCTCAGTGTAACGGAGAGACAGTAGGGACTGCTAAAACACAGCACTCTATAAGCTGGCTCTGACCTGTCTATAGCAGAACGAGGGCTTTCTGTGTAATATGTCTCCTCTACACAGACTCCAACTCTGAGAGGCAATAAGAATGTGTCGGAAGGGAAGCCAGGAAAAACATATAAAGGTATCCTCTCTAACACCTTGCAAGCTCTTCATTCAATTTTTTACCACAAATGAATAGCAACTCAAGTCACAAGTACAGAGGGAATGTCATTTTGAATTTATTTCATTCTCTCTCCCTGGTGTGTATTATACCAGTGTTTGTACATTTGTACTACACTTGTGTTACAGTTGTTCAGAAATTCAATGTAAAGTAGGATGAAATTGATGGCCATAACACATCACAAAAAAAAACAATTGAAATGAGTAGAATTGTGTAGACAGGAAATGGGTGAGGTAAGCCATCCTTGTCTATGGAAGAGTCGTCATTACGTGGAAAACATAGCAGCGTATGCGGCAATCCCCATCTATCTCCAAGACCTCCTCTGTGCATTCAAATAGACAATACATGTCAAGCAGTTCCCTCCTCACCCAGGCCCCACAAGTGAGATTCATTATCCAGCCCATAAGGGTAATGGCAGTCCATCTCTTAAGAGGAAGGAAAGGCTATCTATCCCTGGGACGTGATCGATAGTGAGACGGCATGATCAGTGAGAGGGGAAAGGTGTCTCTCTACACTGTCTATCGGTCTGCTCTCTATATGGTAGAGACCCACACTAAAGCTTCATATTTACCAGTGGAGGCTGCTGTGGGAAGGACGGCTCATAATAACGTCTGGAACGGAGCGAATGGAATGGCATCAAACCATGTGTTTGATGTATTTGATACCATTCCACCTATTCCGCTCCAGCCATTAACCACAAGCCCGTCCTCCCCAATTAAGGTGCCACCAACCTCCTGTGATATTCACATACCCCTCTCTAAAATACCAGACAGGCTGTTCAACCAAGTCTAATCTATCTGCAGCGACACATATTACACAGTAAAAAATGATTGTGTCTGGTTTGCAAAGTTTAAGCTTTATTTGTGTAGGTTCAGTCCAGATCGCAGAGGCTTGCATAGATTGGCAAACTATCAGTCAATACCGAGGTTGCACAGACGCTGTCAAAGCTGGAAACACAGAGACTAATGAGAATCAATGGAGTTCAGAGGCAGTCAGAAGCTGCCTCACCCACTGTGGTTGTTGCATCTGACATTTCATTCGATTACCATTTCCCTTTAAAAAATCTATTTGAAGCATACCGAACAAGAAATCGGAATGCTAAAGACACAGAGGCCACAGAAACACACTCACAGACACACAACACAAGTGCACACACTTACACAAACATGCATGCACAATTGCAAGCATGCAGGAGCACAAACACACAGACACACACATACATACACCCCTCCCCCATAACGTGCTAGGGATAGCCCGATCACTTACATGCAAATTGTAAAGTGGCTCTGCGGCTGAGGATAGTCCCCCATGTGTTGAAGGCAGTGCACTGGTATATCCCTGTGTCTTCATCCCTGTCCAGACTGTTAATGATCAGGTTGCCCCCAGACATGTGACGCCGGTAGTCACTCCCCAGATCAATGAGTGTTCCGTTTAGCGACCATCTGGAAAGACGTAAACACAATCAGCAGCCAGGCCTCTGGAGACACACGCTCACAAACATTTATCACATGGATCGATTTGATAAAGACGATTGAATCAAATGAAGATATCGGATAAAATAACGCTGTAGTTGCTGATATTTTGAGCATTAAACTTTTCATTGTGTATTGGGTTAGCTAGTTGCCTTGGCATTTGAAAGACTGTGTGGTCTATTTGTTTACATTGTACATAATTGTATTATGTAAAAAAATATCACATCTATTTCATATTACTGATCTAAAATACTTTGTATGTGAAGTTATAGGTTGAGCATTATAAATCCTATTTCTAACTTCTTTAAAAACATCAATCACCAGCTAAGTTAAATTCCCAGATAGCATGAGGTCAAAGAATGCACAACATACAAATGTTTTGGACTACTTACTGTTCTAATGATTTGTTGCAAAAAACAATTTACAAAATGGGGAAATTATTTTAGTTTTTCCAAAGTTAACAAAGCTGAGAGGCATGATAAGTATGGATTATTTTCCTCATCAGAATGCAAGAAATTATGCATGATTAGGATGAGACTTTGAGCCAGCTAGCTTGAGCAACGCAATTCAGGACTGTGAAATGACAATTCAATGATGAGGGAAAAAAACTTTCAGCAAACTAACGAGCAGAAAAAATTGTGCTTCACACAGCCTTAAAACCAGCCATAACTTTCCCCAGACTCCCGTCTGACAGACTACAAAAGATATAGCTGTCTTTCCTGTTGTTGCCTGCATTATTCATCTATCTCAGTGCGGCTTTCACTTAATCAAACTTATTTTGTCACCATTCCAGATACCAATTTTTTTTTTTTTTTTATGTTTGAAGTTATGTGATGAAACCTATGTTTCCTGGGCACACAAATACAAACATTTCAAACAAGGGAGTTTGATGCCATATTCAATCTCAACTGCCTTTAAAAGAGCATCTTGTTTATGCATGTTCCCAATGGCTCAGCTGATATGATCCATCATGTTATCGTATGTATACCAGTGTTTCCCCTAGGATTTTTTTCAGCAGAGGTGACACTGCGTGTACAGCCTAGCTGGAGGATCTGACATGTGTAATATAATAATGGAGAGCGGGAGAGAGGGGGTTGGGTGGCTATTCGCAGCCACCCCAGCATATCTGAACTTAATGGGAGAGGACGGTAGGCAGGCTGAGCAGATCAGACACCCCTGGAGCAGATGGCTGGGCTCTGCCTCGGCTGGGTGTGAAGGTGTCTACGCACGACACAGCCAGCCATACCATCTAGCAGCAGAGGCAGCAGCAACACCTCAAACAGCAAGCCTTCGCTCCATTTGAACAGTGGGACAAGCTGTCAGAGACACCCCGCACCTACCAACACTAAGTAGCCACCAGAAAAGGCCTGGTATGAAACCCCCCTGAGGATGAAGGCTAGGTGATAGAGCATCAAACTACCATCACATACACAGCACCCATTCCATGAGAGTAGGAATAAACAACGACGGTAGACCACAGTGCTGCTGCTAGTGTCATTTCACCCATAAGCAGATGTGGAGTTATTCAGCCTGAACCAATGTAACTGATATTCCACATTGTCCTCATAATAAATGATCACGCCACCAATTAAAGCCCATGCGGACATAACTATCCTTTACTATCGACTATGCAAACTATAATTATCCATGGGAGCATAGTCGTATTGTATTTGAGTCATCACCATCATCATCATCACCATCATCGTCATATGCAGTGATGTGTATCCATCTCTCTAACAGTCAGTAAAATGGTTCTTACCAGCTGTGAGGTAGTGAACAAAACCTCAAATATGGTGGCAAAAACATCAAATAAGACAGCTGGCGCCAATTATATTTTACTGTGAGAGTATATGATTGTTGCAAACTGCATGCTCTGACCTGTATAGCAGTCTGTGCCCTCAAACCTGTTGCCAGCACAGGACTAATGAGGAACTAAATGAGCAGTCCAACACCATGGAAATCTTTATGCATTCTAAACAGTAGTGGTCTCATCTCCTCTTCATTGCCCCCTCAGGTCTTAACTCATCCACAGATGAAGACTCCAACTGAAGTGCTTCACAAAAAAGGCAAAACAGCACTTTGAAAAAGCACAATTTATCTGGGGCCATAGCATTAGTGGAGTGAATAGAGGAAATTTAACACACCAGACAGTAGGGTTCCTAAAAAACAACAAAGACTAACGGCTCCCTTATTTGCTCTGGCTGTCCTAGCCTGTTCCAGCCTCCAGGCCATGGGCTGCTCATGGCATGGTGTGGATGAACTCTGAACGACCTTGAGGTTCACATCAATGTTGCATGAGGCCTCTTCATCAAATACAGGCAGGGAATGGTGCTGCGCTCAGCGCTGTCTCCAGCCACGCATCTCACCTGTTTTTACCTGAGGACACACACACACACACACACACACAGCTAATATTGTCCCTTAAAAACCACACTGCTGACCACCAGGAGACAGAGGGCCCTTGGTCTCAACCCAGAAGGTTGGCAGAGAATCAGATATTACTGAATATCATCATTGAACATGGTTGTACTTGAAATGGAATAATTAATATTTCAGTAGTCTGAGACTTTGTCAGGGCAGGAGATGCAAAGTTCTCTCCTCAGGCTCCATGCTGTGATAGCTTCCACACTAAATGAGAAACTCAAATTGCCTACATAAAGTAAGAGACGGTGACAACATCTCCAGATGTCACATTAGGGGACAGGGAACATCACAAATAAATGATTGTTGTCCATTGGCCACTATGCCCTTGGTTCTACAGTACATTACAATAAGTTCATAACACACTGCCCAATGTAGTGTTCATTATGGGTCACTGATAAGGACTAAAATCAATTGTGATAACCATATTGAGAACAACTACCCCTACTGTAACAGATCACGTACTAATATCTTTAACATGCGGTGTGGTATGGAGTGTGACGTGTGGAGTTGTGTGGCACTGGTTATGAAAGATAAAGAAAAAAGAGAGTAGTAAAGAGCATTGTTTCAGTGGTATGAGATGGTTACTTTGGCATGAATTGGAAAATGTGAAGGTCTTGAAAAAATGGAAAACTTGTGATTCCAGTATAATTTCACTAGAAACTGAGTGAGGTTAGTTGATGCCTTCCTGCAGAATTGTGGGAGATCAAAGCTTGTCCCTTTGCAGCTCTGAGGGACAGCTAGGGCAGCTCATTGGGGGCATGTGAGGTCCTGAGTTTTTCTGCGTTAGGGAAATGTATTGCTAAACATTTCTGTTTCACTTTTAATCATCAAGACAAAAGTCCTCTCCTTGCCGGAGGGGACACAAGTCAAGAACAGTCAGTGTCAAACATACACTCTGGTGCAACCCAAATAAAGCCACAAATGATCCCTTCACTTGCAGTGAGTCCAAGGACTAAACGATGCAGTGTCTTTAAAAGTATTCCCATAAACGTCAATCCCCTGCCATGGGAGTTTGTTTCAATAAAGTGATTCACTTCGATTCTATTCAGATCTGTGCTCTGTATTCTTTTGGTTTTAATACAAATACCTTACGTAAAATGGGTGCTTGAGGTCCTACTTTTTAATTGATCGACTTGGTTCTATCCATTTCACAATGAAAGCTTGGATTGTCTTTAATTTGTCTTAGATTGGACTTTACAAATAACATTAATTGTGTGAAATAGCTCATTAGACACACTTAACTCAAGAGTTATTAGCCTGCATGAAAACAATCATAATATTTGGAATTGCTTATGATGACTAATGTTTTATCCGTTCCAACACATCAAATATTAATCCAGGGAAAACATATCACTGTTACTTTACTAATGTAGGAAACTTTTGCGCAGCGCTTAAATATCTTAAGAGGCTTCTACTTACAGCATTTGAGGGTTATTCCAATGTGTGGCACAGATGACTACACCACATTTTATCACACATAATCATAACCCACGATCTATTCTTGTCCCTGTACACTTAAGTTAAAAAAAGAATAATCCTAATTGTTTAGTTTGATGGTGAGAACACGTCCACTCGACTTCTTTTTCAAGTAGTGCAAGTTGTGATGGTTCAGCTCATCCTTGGATTGCTCAGATTGCACAACACGTATAATGATACCCCCTGCTGCTGCTCTAAGACCCATGTTTTAAGCACATACACATTAGAGGAAATGTAAGCATTTAACAGAATGTCACTCACAAGGTTATTACCTCTCTCAACTGCTTGCTGTGCATTTACATGATGCTGACCAAGCTACGAAACACAATCTACCACCAAACCAACGCGGGCTGCCATTTTCAGGTAGCCTCACCACCGGGGAATAACCGGAGGGATATCAGAGAATCTAGAGTAGAATTAGTAACTGAAATCTCCCTACATTCCTAATGATTTCCTGCAGTGCAGCACATTATAAAACATTAGCTTCAATCCTAGAGCAACCTAAATCAAATCTGTAATAAAGATAACTAGACTCACATCTCTGAAGTATTTATAAGTTAATGGTTGGCTGACTTCCCGTCTAAATCTAAATCATAGCTCAAAGCCTACATTAGTTTACAGCTTTTTTTTTTTTTTTTGAATGAGCATGCCATATAAATACGTTTCTCTGTCTGGTTAAATGTCTGCGCAGCCCTTTCCTGCAGTCAAATGACCTAGTGGCCTCATGGGTGTAATGTTATTAATATTTGTCATAATTTCATAATAAATAAACATATTATTATTTTTTCCGCAGAAAATCTGGTGTTTCTATGTCAAACAGTTTTGTTATATTTCAGTCTTCTGTGATGTATATAACGTGTAATATTGGGATGCAAACTCAAAATGTAATACATTTCAACTCTATATCTGACATGGTACAGGTGTCTTCTTTTTTTAGGCCCATAACCATGTGTGTGAGGTGTATACTTTTGTTTCAAAGTAGATTTGTTAAAGACTACCAAGAAACGCTATATATGACCCTGATTTAGCCAACTGCAGTAAAAGGTTAATCTTGTTTCTTGGATGTTACAGTATCTCTACTGCTATTATGGTCAGCCCAATGTTTATCTCTCTCCGCCAAATCAATACCAATCAATGCTGTTAGTATCCTGATTTGATTGCCTTGAGAGAGAGAGAGAGACTGAAGATTTTGTTAAACGTCCATGTTAAATGGCAGCTAATGGCAGTTCCACACTGAATTGTGGAATTATAGTGTAGATTGATGGAATCCTTTACCTGTACTGTGGGGAGGGGTTCCCCTCTGCCTCACATCTAATGG
Source organism: Coregonus lavaretus (assembly GCF_964263955.1). NCBI lineage: Eukaryota > Metazoa > Chordata > Actinopteri > Salmoniformes > Salmonidae > Coregonus > Coregonus lavaretus. The sequence goes on along the minus strand of NC_139995.1, from coordinate 15,231,853 downwards.
TAGTTTCCTGGTAAGGGGAGTTGATGGGTAGAATGAGGTCACTGGGCTCCGTCCTCCATCTTGGCCCTTGGAACAGGAAATCTTGTGCATGAGCTGGAGAACATAAGCAACGCAGGCTGTAATACTCAGGCCTTTAACAATTGGCATTCGTCAATGTGTGACATTTCAGTAATCTAACAAGGATGTAACAAATGAGTCTGAACAAACAGGTAGAGGGTGAAAACTTGTGAATCTTGACATGCCAGCACTCGCCAACAGAGGTGACAAAAACTGGTGACAGTTATGACATTTTAAAAATCATGTCTATAATTGCAACATGGTAACTACGATTGAGACAGGGCCATTAAAATATTTGATTTGGAATAGACATAAGGAAACCATTATTTGATTAAATAGTGTGCTACTAACCCAAATAATTATAATAGCTTATCCATGAAAAACCTCAATGTTGGCATAACTATTCAATGTTGGCACAAATCTGAGCACTGCAAAAAGCATGGTGACGTTGAAACGTTAGTCACATGAATGCACCTGTGTGAATCCATCTGGTAGCAGGGCAATTTATGATAACCATCTGGTAGCAGGGCAATTTATGATAACCAACTACACAGCAAACCAGGAACATTCCCAGGACATTAGCTAAGATATGCCCATTAAGTTCTAATTAGGGTTTGAGCTAAAATTAGGATGATAACGTCCCAAAAATATTCAAACAATGTTTTTGATCACCAAATATTTGTTCCCAAAAAATGTTTGAAATGAAATATCATTGGAATGTTCTGCTAACATTCACTAAAATATTGTTCAAAACATCTGTAAAAACTACCACAGAACATTCCCCTAAGGTTAATGTAATAACACAATGTTCCAGTAATGTTCTTAGAACATACTGCCGCAACAAAATGTGGGAGCAATTGACCCTTCGCTATGTCCCGCCCCCCTTGGTTACTGTTGCAACCTTGGACAAAACATTTTCAGGAAGCCCAATTCCCCATTCAACCATTGGCGAAATCCCCTCACAATGATCTTAAACTGTGTTTCTTTCTTATGAGACCCTAGAAACTGTTTTTGAACAAACAATGAAATTAAACACTTGGGTATGTTGTGGTGGACTGTCATTACAATTGCTTAATGTGAACCTGGTAAAATGATGTTTGTAGTGTAGCTAGCCACTGAATGGCTCTGAGCTCACTGTCAGCATGCAGTCAAAGCTATAACCACTTTTGGACCTAACTATTGCACTCAAATCGTATCCTGATGTCGACAGCAGATGGGAGTTTCATAACATTCTTAACTTTGCTAGCTAACATACATTTTGAGAAAACAAGCTATATTAAGTGGCTAGCTAGTTAGCTTGCGTTAGCAACATTTGGTGGTCAGAGACTGAGAGCTAGCTAACCAGCTGAGCTGGCAAACAATGTAACAAAAGTATAATTTCGGAATAAAAAAAATACTCCATCAACAGGCTATGCATCTCAGGAATCACAGTAGCAATTACACCTGGTGCATTGTTCAACTATTCAGCCATTTAAACATAACTTTTTTAAAGAAAACTCTCAGTTTTTGCCATAGCCTTCATTGGCCTTCATGCGATTTAAACGTGAGCTTGTCAGAGGTGTCGGACTCGACGACAGTTGCTAAAACATTACAGGAACGTTCTGCTAATGTTCATGGCGACATCATCCAAAGCATTCAAAACAACATGCAGGGAACATGTCCGCATAACTCTCATATAGTTATAGTGTGATGTTATTTACATTTACATTTTAGTCATTTAGCAGACGCTCTTATCCAGAGCGACATACAGCTAATGAGTGCATACATTTTTCATATTCCAGTATTTGACCCCTCTGCAAAACATGACTTAGTACTTGGTGGCAAAACCCTTGTTGGCAATCACAGAGGTCAGACGTTTCTTGTAGTTGGCCACCAGGTTTGCACAAACTCAGGAGGGATTTTGTCCCACTTCTCTTTGCAGATCTTCTGCAAGTCATTAAGGTTTCGAGGCTGACGTTTGGCAACTCGAACCTTCAGCTCCCTCCACAGATTTTCTATGGGATTAAGGTCTGGAGACTGGCTAGGCCACTCCAGGACCTTAATGTGCTTCTTCTTGAGCCCCTCCTTTGTTGCCTTGGCCGTGTGTTTTGGGTCATTGTCATGCTGGAATACCCATCCACGACCCATTTTCAATGCCCTGGCTGAGGGAAGGAGGTTCTCACCCAAGATTTGACGGTACATGGCCCCGTCCATCGTCCCTTTGATGCGGTGAAGTTGTCCTGTCCCCTTAGCAGAAAAACGCCCCCAAAGCATAATCCACCACCATGTTTGGCTCCTGAGTGGCGCAGTGGTCTAAGGCACTGCATCGCAGTGCTAACTGTGCCACTAGAGATCCTGGTTCGAATCCAGGCTCTGTCGCAGCCGGCCGCGACCGGGAGACTCATGGGCGGCGCACAATTGGCCCAGCGTCGTCCAGGGTAGGGGAGGGAATGGCCGGCAGGGATGTAGCTCAGTTGATAGAGCATGGCGTTTGCAACGCCAGGGTTGTGGGTTCGATTCCCACGGGGGGCCAGTATACAAAAATATGTATTCACTAACTGTAAGTCGCTCTGGATAAGAGCGTCTGCTAAATGACTAAAATGTAAAATGTAAATGTATACCATCGAGAAATTCAAGGCCCGGTGAGAATATTATCAAGTGCTTGTCAAATTGTGAATTAGAGACTGATGAAGTGTGTGCAGCCTGAGCAAGAAACAAAGCAGAGCTCATGCCTTTCATGCAACTTTTTTCAAATCATCATTAGAGTCACATCATGCAGCCTTAGAATGTATTAAAAATCTAACTTATAGCCCAATGTTTGTATCACAACAAAGGTTGCCAAAATAACTAAATTAAGCATATAGGAGGACCTGTTTCTTTGTTAACCGCTCAACACAGAATAGCCTCATGTGTGCACTCACTCAGAAATCGTTTGGAGAAAATATCCTTTCTATTTTATTCAGCTATGTTCAATGATTGTTCCAATAACGTTCCCTGAACATACTTGAGCAATAAAATGTTGGAGCAATAGAAGTTGTTTTGAGAACAATTCTTAGAATATTCTGCTAATGTTGATGGAGATATCAATACACTAATACCTTCCTACATGACCAAAAGATGCTCGTCGACCATCTCATTCCAAAATCATGGGCATTAATATGGAGTTGGTCCACCCTTTGCTGCTATAACAGCCTCCACTCTTCTGGCCACTCTTCTGGAAAGGCTTTCCACTAGATGTTAGAACATTGCTGCGGTGACTTGCTTCCATTCAGCCACAAGAGCAGTAGTGAGGTCAGGCACTGATGCTGGGCGATTAGGCTTGGCTCTCAGTCGGCGTTCCAATTCATCCCAAAGGTGTTCGATGGGGTTGAGGTCAGGGCCCTGTTGCAGGCCAGTCAAGTTCTTCTACACCGATCTCGATAAACCATTTCTGAATGGACCTCTCTTTGGGCACGGGGGCATTGTCATGTTGAAACAGGAAAGTTGGAAGCACAGAATCGTCTATATTGTTATTGTATGCTGTAGCATTAAGATTTCCCTTCACTGGAACTAAGGGGCCTAGCCCGAACGATGAAAAACTGCCCCAGACCATTATTCTTCCTCCACCAAACTTTACAGTTGGCACTATGCATTCGGACAGGTAGAGTTCTCCTGGCATCCACCAAACCTAGATTCGTCCGTTGGACTGCCAGATGGTGAAGCGTGAATCATCACTCCAGAGAACACATTTCCAATGCCCCAGAGTCCAATTGCGGCGAGCTTTACACCACTCCAGCCAACGCTTGGCATTTCGCATGGTGATCTTAGGTTTGTGTGCGGCTGCTCGGCCATGGAAACCCATTTCATGAAGCTCCCGACTAACAGTTATTTTGCTGACGTTGCTTCCAGAGGGAGTTTGGAACTCGGTAGTGAGTGTTGCAACCAAGGACAGACAATTTTTACGCGCTACACGCTTCAGCACTCGCCGGTCCCGTTCTGTGAGCTTGTGTAGCCTACAACTTCACGGCTGAGCTGTTGTTGCTCCTAGACATTTCCACTTCACAATAAAAGCACTTACAGTTGACCGGGGCATTACTAGCAGGGCTGAAATTTGACGAACTGACTTGTTGGAAAGGTGGCATCCTACATTGAAAGTCACTGAGGTCTTCAGTAAGGACATTCTACTGCCAATGTTTGTCTATGAAGATTGCATGTCTGTGTGCTCGATTTTATACACCTGTCAGCAACGGGTGTGGCTGGAATAGCCGAATCCACTAATTTCAAGGGGTGTCCACATACTTTTGTATAGATAGTGCATAATAACAAACAACAAACATATAAAGTTATAAAGTTATTTTGTAATGTTATGACATGATGTTCCAATAATGTTCTAAAAACATACTTTAACAATAATGGAAGTAGTTCTGAAAACATTGCTGCAATGTTCCGCTAATATTAATGTGCAGTATTATACAAAGATGCCAAACTTTTAAACAAATGTCAATCATGATATTTTATTATGGTATTGTTCAAACATAGTTATAGCTTTTTTAAAGAAAGGTCATCAAGTAAATCTGAACCTGTGATCTGCCAAAGGATTCCCTTTGCACTTAAGTCCTTAAACTATGATTCAAACTATGGCTTCATGTCTTTGTACATACTGTATGCAAATCTATGTACGTACACCTCACCACAATCTGTCAGGCAATAATTTTACATGACTTCTGAAATCAGGTTCATAGTGAAAATAAAGGTAAAAACATCCCAATTTTACAGTATATAAAAAGGATTGGTAGATTAAGAAATAATAGAGGAAACGTATTTTTCTAGATTTAGTTATCCTCTCTTTTGTATATTAGTGTTAGTCCCATCCCAGTGGCACAGTGGATTAATTCCAGGGATAACACTCCAAAGCTCCCAGGTTTGATCCCTACTTGCAACTAACAACAAAATAAGTAAATCAATGTCTAATCAACTGTCATTTGATTGCAAAAAACTGCAACATGCATTTCTACATAAAATATTGTACAAACAAATTCCTCAACAGTAACATAGCACTAACACATACACTAAACCTCCACGGACTGTTCAAAACTGTTTTGAATACTTATGTGTTGATTGTTGAGCCCCTTAAAGCCTACACATTCTGTATACTATATGTAAATTCAAAGTCCGCTTTGCTGTGGTTGTCTTTCAGTGGAGAGAGAGAGAGAGAGAGAGAGAGAGAGAGAGAGAGAGAGAGAGAGAGAGAGAGAGAGAGAGAGAGAGAGAGAGAGAGCATGCATTTCTGTCCCAATCCCAGGTGACCACAAGGGCATAACGAGCCAGTGTGGCAAGAGGTTTGTGCTAAAATGCAGGCGCAGTTTTATCCCAAGGATCCTGATAATGATCTCTGACATGTCAAACACAGGAATAGGAATGGAATCGCAGATGTCCCTGGAGGCGCAAATGCAGTAGGCTGCTCGAGGGATGGCTGAAGGGCAACAGGGGAAGTAGCCTACCGTATATGAAAAACTCAATTTTAATCAATTTAACCTTGTCACTATGAAATATAATATGGTTGGTTGCAAATACTGTGTAGGTGTCTCTATCAGTTTCTTATCAACAGCAAAAGAGAAGATTAGATCTAGGCTAATGCAATGTAATGCAATACAGATTCTGTAGAATTGTGTAGTCAGTGCACAGTATGGTTCATTTCAGTTCATAGCGTCAAGCACAATCTAGAGAATGCCCAAAGCACTTTAAAATTATGTAGGCGACCCTGTAAGCATGAGATCTCCTACATTTCCATATGAGACCAAAGAGACAACATAGGGCACACACATCAGTGTCATACTGTCGACTTCAAACTAGTGCTCTATTGAGAGGTATTGCAGTACAGTTGCCAAAAAGGTATACCACCCAGCAAACCGGGAACATTCCCAGAACATTAGCTAAGATTCCCATTAAGTTCTAGTTAGGGTTTTATCTAACATTAGGATGATAACATCCCAAAAACATCCAGATAATGTTTTTCATAACTAAATCTTTCAATTAATATATTTATTTATTTATTAAATATCCTTGGAATGTTCTCCTAACATTCAGTGAAATGTTTTGCAGATCATCTGCAACAACCACCACAGAACATTCCCCAAAAGTTCTCATTAGGTTTCCAGGTAATGTAATAACACAATGTACCAGTAACGTTTTCCCAGCAAACCAAAAATGGTTCTGTGAAAGTTCCCGGAACATTCGTTAGGTCACGTCAAATGTTCTCATAACATGTATAAAACATTTGTCTGATGTTGCAAGAACGTTCCTATAACACATTTAATCTGTTCTTTAAAGGTTCCCAGAATGTTTCATTAGGTTGTGGTGAGCAGTTTGGTGAGATCGCTGTGGGGACATCACAAAATATATGCTCCCATAAAACAAAAAACTGTCCATGATTCTATAACGTTTCTTTTAGAGTGCATAAAACATTCACCTGATGTTACAAGAACATTTTAATAACTCAAATTGTGTTCTGTGTCCTTATTGACCATATTTGACAGGCCACAGTTATCACCTGGTGGTGCAGTGGGTTAATGATTTGGCTGCAGATCTGAAGATTGCAGGTTCAATCCAAGATATTCTTTAACCATGTTTCTTTTTAAAGAAAATGTGAAATTGAGGCTCAGATATAGTCTACTAAAAGAGAGGATGTCTTTATTTCGTCCAGATTTATAAATCCAGTGAGAAATGCAGAATTTAGACTAACTGTAAAAAATTAAACATTGAGTAGAAATTGACTGTTCAACTTTTTTTAAACGCACCCGATATAATTCCTACTTTGAAATGCTTGATATGGTTCCCCCTGGCTTATTTTTCATGATCTGACAAGCAAAAGTGATCCTAGATCAGCACTCATAGTCTAAATATGGGCCCAGGGGTACGCAGCATATAAAGAGCATGGGTGAAGTGATGGTGAATAACCCAGTTACCAGTATTTCCCTGGGTTAGTTATGTCTAAGAAGGCTAAAAAGACAGCATGGAACTCCTGTGTGACCATACTGCCATGGCTATATATTGTCAACATATGAAGTGTAAAAAATATGGTTGTGATTAAATGCTGTTCAAATGTCCTATGAATTAAATTAAAATGCCATGTGTCTCTATCATCTACAATTTGGTCTTCAAAAGCGAATTACCATTACATCTGTAGAGAAACATAATTGGGATGTATTCCAATCTGCTTTCTTATGCTTTAATTTGCATGCTGAGAATGTTGTGGTAATATCAGGTAAAACTTAAATATAACATTTTCTAAGTGTTCTTGTAATGTTCTGAGGACCTCCAAGACAAGGTCAAATGTATATTGCGTGAACATCAATGGAATATTATGTTAAACCTAAAACAAATATGTTATGAACGTCATAAAAACTGACTTATTGAATTCTTACAAAATTAAGGGAATGTCCTGTACAACCTAACTTAAACATTGTATGAATGTCATCACAACTGAGCATATTTTGTGTTTTGGAAACCTATCTCTTGTAATGTACCCACACTTTCCATACACAACCTAATTACATGTTCTGGGAACCTTTAAAGAACTCAGGAAGGCTGTTCTGTCAACATTCTTGCAACATCAAAGTAATGTTTTCTGCACCCCGAAATAACATTATGTGAATGTCAGCACAACCCGACAGTTTTTGTGTTTTGGGAAAAAATCTCTTGTCATGTACCCACAATGTTACCACATTCTTGTACTATCAGGTAAATGTTTTGCACCCTAAAATAATTAAGTGATAATGCCCGAGAAGCCGGTGTTTGGACGATATATTGGCACGGGTGTTGTTAGACCCGCGATGAAGTGGAGGGCCGGTAACCATGTCAATATATTCTAAACTCCGGCTTCGAGGGCATGATCACTTTTATATAATGGGTTACCAACATATTCAAATAATGATTGACATATTTCATTAAAAACGTTAAGTCCCGACACAAGTCTAGGGTTGCTACCCAAGCAGGCTGGTCGTTCATTCTATTGGTTCGGTTGCCAGAGACGCGACCCACTCTTTCAGTCTTTTTGTTCTGTATCTATGGACACGACCCAGTCGTTCGTTCTAAATGTTCCATTGCCATATTGGCTGGCAACGTTCTTATCCCTTGCTTGCTTGCTACCTAGCCAACTACGGCTAACTTACAGTCACGTCAAACAGTGCAGCCAGAATAACAACAGTAGTGGCATTTGCATTTGTTTAAGCTGTTTTCTAGTGACATTTATTTGGACACATCCATAACAATGAGCAAATGAGGCGCGATTTCGCCTGGCATAGAAAATGTGCTCTCGTCAGGACACTGTTGTTCAGAGGAGCTAGCCAACAACACAGCTAACACAATCTTTTCAAACTGAAGCTGGAAATACTGCAAACTAGCTGCACTACGTTTCGTTTGACATTTTTTCAATTGACATTTCTTTGTATATATCCATAAAAATGATTCCAGCTGATTCATGACTTCGACTGGCTGAGAAACGCTGCCTGCCTGTCTGTCTCGTCCCGACTCCCGACACGTTCATTACAATGGGACAGCAGGAGATCAAATTTGAATATTGAAACAATGTTGCAAATGTCGGAGAGACAGACTGCAAGGTTTATAAAAATCTCCGCTGTTGAAAACTAAATGTTAGTCTAAAAGAAATGTGAGATAATGTCTAGATGCTTTTTATAGTGGAGATCAAGTTTATAAAGTGCCTGGCTGGGCTGATGAGACAGTGGATTGCACAGTCAAATGGAACAGAGTAAATAGGCATTTTAACATCATAGATTTACCTGGTGGTAACTTGTGGAATAGACACCGGCTGGAATGCGATTTTAACCAATCAGCATTCAGGATTAGACCCACCTGTTAAACATTGTATAATCACCCACGCAACTGGACAGTTTTTGTGTTTTGGGAACAGATCTTTTGTGATGTCCCCACAATGTTCCCACCAGACAGTTCCCACAACCTAATGAAACATTCTGGGAACCTTTAAAGAACAGACAAAATGTTTTCTGGGAACATTCTTGTAACATCAGTTGAACGTTTTTGCACCCTAAAAAAAACCATTGAACAATCCTCCATGCAATTAGACAGTTTTTGTGTTTTGGGAACATATATTTTGTGATGTCCCTACATTGTTCTCAACAGACTTTACCCCCAACCTAATTAAACATTCTGGGAAACTTTAAAGAACAGATTAAATCTGTTTTAGTAACGTTCTTGCAACATCAGCTGAATGTTTTATAGGTCCAAAAGGCTCCTTAACAGCTTCTACCCCCAAGCCAAACAATTAATCAAATTAATCAAATGGCCACCCGGACTATTGACAAATATTTTCTTAACTCTATTTCTTGAACTGCATTGTTGGTTAAGGCCTTGTAAGTAAGCATTTCACGGTGCATGTGACAAATACAATGTGATTTGATTTGATTTGTATACAAACATTCTACAATCATCACCACAACTGGACAGTTTTTGTGTTATGAGAACATTTGCAGCGACCTACCCTAACGAATGTTATGGGAACTTTCACAGAACCAATTTTGGTTTGCTGGGCAGTTTCTTGTTTGTAACAAAGAGAGCAATTAGGCCTACTAACATTGTGCAAGTAACAATGTTAACGTAAACATAAATCATCCTTCGAATTAAAAATCATATAGGAGCTTGTAGAATTATAATAGTAAATACCTCTTCCAGAATAAAATGTGTAGTAAAACGTCTTACCTGCAAGGCAACCAATGATTGATAGCAGCACAAGTTGTTTCCATAGTAACATCATCTTCAGTTGCCAAGGGCAAATAAGACTCTCATCCAATTGCTTGTGAATGGAATGTTCTCCCTTGAATATGAGAATCTTTGATCTGAGGGGAAGGTAATTAAACAAATAAGTAAAATAAGACATTTTGAGCCAAATATTACAAGCATTCAACATCAGTATGATGATTACAGTATTGCAAAGTTGCACTATTCATGTTCTTTCACAGTTTTTAGAAGACTTGAAAAAAAAACAAAAAAACTGTGAAAGCATTCACCAGACAACACATGCATATGATTTAAGCCATTATACAATGGTTGATTAATTATTTTATTAATTACACTGTATGCCTTTTGATGACTGCATTATGACTAAATGTAATGGAAAATACAGCTGTTGACACATTGGGGGTAAGTAAGGACATATACAGTGCATATAAAAAATGTAATATACACCCAAAACATTTCAATACCAGGTATAGATGCAAAGCCAGTGATCACAATTCCATCGTCTGTGACAATGTCAAATGTTTACCATTAAAGCCTGGTCCAGACAAACTCTTACATTTACATTTTAGTCATACAGAGCGACTTACAGTTAGTGAGTGCATACATTTCCATACTGCCCCCCCCCCCCCCCCCCCCCCCCGTGGGAAACAAACCCACGGGGGGGCAGATACCAAATATCAAACATTGAAGAAGTTTGAATATGATTCAGCTGCAATGAATCGCAGGTTCACAACAGCACCTATTCTGTGGAACTACAGTATATTTTGGACAATGTTATGGAATAGTGACACAGAGAACTGCTAAGTGAGCTTGTTTTTACATTACCAAAGCATCATAGTGCATTTCTTGTCAACCTGAGCAACAAGCACAAATCTGCTACATCGGAGGAAAGAGGGGGTGGAAAAAATTGACCTCAAAAGCTACTTTCCCCAGCCTATTAATAGGAACAGGCAGACAACCTAAATACATTTAGCGGTATACTAATATACAGTTGAAGTTGGAAGTTTACATACACCTTAGCCAAATACATTTAAACTCAGTTTTTCACAATTCCTGACATTTAATCCTACTAAAAATGCCCTGTTTTAGGTCAGATAGGATCACCACTTTATTTTAAGAATGTGAAATGTCAGAATAATAATGGAGAGATTTATTTATTTCAGCTTTTATTTCTTTCATCACATTCCCAGTGGGTCAGAAGTTTACATACACTCAATTATTATTTGGTAGCATTGCCTTTAAATTGTTTAACTTGGGTCAAACGTTTCGGTAGCCTTCCACAAGCTTCCCACAATAAGTTGGGTGAATTTTGGTCCATTCCTCCTGACAGAGCTGGTGTAACTGAGTGAGGTTTGTAGGCCTCCTTGCTCACGCACGCTTTTTCAGTTCTGCCCACAAATATTCTATAGGATTGAGGTCAGGGCTTTGTGATGGCCACTCCAATACCTTTACTTTGTTGTCCTTAAGCCATTTTGCCACAACTTTGGAAGTATGCTTGGGGTCATTGTCCATTTGGAAGACCCATTTGAAACCAAGCTTTAACTTCCTGACTGATGTCTTGAGATGTTGCTTCAATATATCCACATACTTTTCCTTCCTCATGATGCTATCTATTTTGTGAAGTGCACCAGTCCCTCCTGCAGCAAAGCACCCCCACAGCATGATGCTGCCACCCCTGTGCTTCACGGTTGGGATGGTGTTCTTCGGCTTGCAAGCCACCCCCTTTTCCCTCCAAACATAACGATGGTCATTATGGCCAAACGTTTCTATTTTTGTTTCATCAGACCAGAGGACATTTCTCAAAAAAGTATGATATTTGTCCCCATGTGCAGTTGCATACCGTAGTCTGGCTTTTTTATGGCGGTTTTGGAGCAGTGGCTTCTTCCTTGCTGAGTGGCCTTTCAGGTTAAGTCGATATAGGACTCGTTTTACTGGGGATATAGATACTTTTGTACCTGTTTCCTCCAGCATCTTCACAAGGTCCTTTGCTGTTGTTCTGGGATTGATTTGCACTTTTCGCACCAAAGTACGTTAATCTCTAGGAGACAGAACGTGTCTCCTTCCTGAGTGGTATGACGGCTGCTTGGTCCCATGGTGTTTATACTTGCGTACTATTGTTTGTACAGATGAACGTGGTACCTTCAGGCGTTTGGAAATTGCGCCCAAGGATGAACCAGACTTGTGGAGGTCTACACATTTTTTTCTGAGGTGTTGGCTGATTTCTTTAGATTTTGCCATGATGTCAAGCAAAGAGGCACTGAGTTTGAAGGTAGGCCTTGAAATACATCCACAGGTACACCTTCAATTGACTCAAATTATGTCAATTAGCCTATCAGAAGCTTCTAAAGCCATGACATCATTTTCTGGAATTTTCCAAGCTGTTTAAAGGCACAGTCAACTTAAAGTATGTAAACTTCTGTCCCACTGGAATTGTGATACAGTGAATTATAAGTTAAATAATCTGTCACAAACAATTGTTGGAAAAATTACTTGTGTCATGCACAAAGTAGATGTCCTAACCGACTATAGATTGTTAACAAGAAATTTGTGGAGTGGTTGAAGAACGAGTTTTAATGACTCCAACCTAAGTGTATGTAAACTTCTGATTTCAACTGTATAGCCTACTATGCAGCACAATGCCCATACAACATACAACGAGAAAAGCTTACAGTGCCTTCAGAAAGTATTCATGCCCCTTGACTGGGTAAGTCTCTAAGAGCTTTCCACACCTGGATTGTGCAATATTTTCCCATTATTATTTTCAAAATTCTTCGAGCTCTGTCAAATTGGTTGTTGATCATTGCTATACAACAATTTTTAGGTCTTGCTGTAGAATATAATGTAGATTTAAGTCAAAATTGTAACTCGGCCACTCAGGAATATTCACTGTCTTCTTGGTAAGCGACTCCAGTGTAGATATGGCCTTCTGTTTTAGGTTATTGTCCTGCTGAAAGGTGGAATTGTCTCCCAGTGTCTGGTGGAAAGCAGACTGAACCAGGTTTTCCTCTAGGATTTTGCCTGTGCTTAGCTCCATTCTGTTGATTTTTATCCTAAAGAAACTCCCCAGTCCTTAACGATTACAAGCATACCCATAACATGATGCAGCCACCACTATGCTTGAAAATATGGAGAGTGGAACTCAGTAATGTTGTTGTATTGGATTTGTCCCAAACATAACACTTTGTACTCTGGACAAAAAGTTAATTGCTTTGCCAAATTCTTTGCAGTATTACTTTAGTGCCTTGTTGCAAACAGGATGCATGTTTTGGAGAATTTGTATTCTGTACAGGCTCTTTTCCCTCTGCCAATTAGGTTAGTATTGTGGAGTAACTACAATGTTGTTGATCCATCCTCCAGGCTCTGTCGCAGCGGCCAGCGGCACAGCTATCACTGCCCCAACACATACATTCTAAGTGATTTCAATGGGTCTTTCTCCATTCTGATTGTGTTATACCATTCAATTCAACTTTAACAAAAAGAAAAAGCTTTTTAATCAATTTCTGCATTTCCTGCACTCATTTGAGATCATTTCCACACTGCCACATAGGGATACATGATATGGGCAAACAATCTAGGCCTTATTCTTTACCAAATGTTGCAATTGTGATTTGACTTGCGATTTAGAGCAAAACACTTGGGTGAACTGTTGGAATCATGCAAATAGAATGATTATTCTAATTCTATAGTTATAATATAATAGTGGGCACTTTAAATACAGTGTTGTTTGACATGACAACGAATGAAAATGCAAGGGAAGAGTTATTGTGACAGGAAAGGAACCAAAGTGTTTCATAGGGGACTCTATAATCTTTGGCTACATTGAATGTTTTCTCTTAGCTACTTCATGTAGCTAACATATTTTCATTTATCTGTTATTTTACCAGGTAAGTTCACATGCTCATTTACAGCAACAACCTGGGGAATAGTTACAGGGGAAAGGATGAGCCAATTGGAACCTGGGGATGATTAGCTGGCATGAGGGCCAGATTGAGAACTGGGGTTAACACCCCTACTCTTACAATAAGTGCCATGGGATCTGCAGTGACCACAGAGAGTCAGGTCACCCATTTAACATCCCATCTGAAAGACAGCACCCTATACAGGGCAATGACCCCAATCACTGCCCTGGGATATTTCTTTAGACCAGAGGAAAGAGTGCCTTCTACTGGCCCTCCAACACCACTTCCAGCAGCATCAGGTCACCCATCCAGGGACCAACCAGGACCAACCCTGCTTAGCTTCAGAGGCAAGCCAGCAGTGGGATGCAGGGTGGTATGCTGCTGGCAGAAAAACAACACATTCATGCTTCACGTATTCCTCTTTGATTTAGAAGATACTGTTGCACAAACAACATGCTGATTTAGGTCTACACCATCACCATCAGGCTGTATAGCTAGTTGCATTTGCTCTGACTCAGTACATTTATTAGCTAGCTAGCCAGCTAACTAGAGATTAGCATTAACACGATTTTGGCCCAACTTGCTAAGAAAAGACAAACTAGCCGTTTGTAGATGTAAGAAACACAAACTAATAGTGTAATTATAGAACACTAGTGGATTAATATTAAGAAGCAAAGTGAAAACAGCATTGTTGCATGTGCTGCATTGACCATATAGACTGAACGCAAGTGTCTCGTGGTCAAGGAACAACAAATGCGCTCCTTGAGTGACAGGGGGCGGGGCTAGGTCTGTGTGTGGAACACACGGTGTATCACATTTAACAAACCAAACATTCAAATACCATTATAGAAGGTAAAGTAAAAACCAAAACCGGTCCGTGCATCAATACCTGTATATCGTAAAATACGGTATACCGCCCAGCCCTAGGTACAGAGATGAAGTAGCCATTCAAAAATCATGTTAAACACTATTATTGTACACAGAGTGAGTCCATGCAACTTATTATAACTTGTTAAGCACATTTTTACTCCTGAACCTATTTAGGCTTGCCATAACAAAAGGGTTGAATACTTATTGACTCAAGACATTTCAGCTTTTTATTTATAATTAATTTGTAAACATTCTGATAAACATAATTCCACTTTGACATTACGGGGTATTGTGTGTAGGCCAGTGACTAAAATTGTTTTATTTAATCAATTTTAAATTCAGGCTGTAATACAACAAAATGTGGAAAAGGTCAAGGGGTGTGAATACTTTTTGAAGGCACTGTAGGTGGTCATCCAACTTTGTGAAGAATGAAGATCAATACGTTTTCATTTCTGTATATTTCTGAAAAAACGTTATACTCCCATTATAGATCCATTTTTGCAGAGATGGTATATTTCTTGTCGTTTTACCTTGCAATCCATTGAAATTATACATGACATTAATGAACTTGCTTAGATATGTGTGGTACGTATGTCTCTATAGCATATGGTTACAAAGCTTTGAAAGCCTGGTTCTACAGCCAGTAGTTTGAGTGACATTTTTCCTTTGAGCCTGTGCCATACTTGCAAAGTCTGTGAACTGAATTCACAATGCATGATACATAATATTGTCTGACAAGTAATGTAATGGGCCTTTAAAAAAAATCTGATCTGGAACTGGTGCCTATTGTTATAAAATTCAAATTCTAGCATTATTTCAATGGTAAAAACTTTCTTTCCTAATGCTTTGATCTACATCACTGTTACCACTGGTAACTGATATGCCTCTCAGGATTAAGATTCCTAACCCTTCTCCACATTCTTAGAACTTTAAATTTTTGTGGATTAACCCAGTAGGCTACTATCTTTGGCATTCTTAATATAGTAGTAAAATTACATATAAAACTATTGTTTCATCGTCTTGAAAATGTTTACAAAACAAAACATGTAGTCATTTCAATAGCTACAGAATTGTGTATGTGTAGTTTGAAGGGGAGGAATATAGCTTTTATTCCATAGCCATTGTTATGAGTCACATTCTGTGAGCACCAGCCTCCTGCAGCTACCTACTGTTGCCCAGAACACACTCTTCAGGGGGGTGATCTCATTTGGTTATAGATTACATAATCTTCTGGCCAGTGCTGTCTTAGCACCATGCTCCTGGTGCCAGCAATGGTTCCTCATCTGCTGTAATTGTGAGACACAGTGTGTCTCAGAGTGGATTTCCTGGTGTCTTTCAAGTTTTAGGGGGCATTTTGCCACTGTAAATCGTGTCACATTGGATTACACACTTTGAGATCATAGTGGGTAGAAATGTGTGCAACATTCCTCAGTTTGTCTGGTTTGCTCTGCTCCATCCCAGGCATCCTATCCTTCCCAGTCTAATGCAGGGACCCATAGATGACAGACTGTATTTATAATGCATACCTAGAGTATTTTCAAGATGAGCTCTTTATTTTGACAAACTCAGTGGAGACATTGCTTGATATGTTGGATCCCCAGCTTGTGAGAGAAGTCAAGTTGGGCAGCCAACATGTCAAGCAAAATGTCTCCACTGAGTTTATCAAAAATGAAGAGCTCATACTGGAAATAGGCATGCATTACCATTACAGTCTGTCTTCTATTTGGCCGTATACTGTAGTGGTAAGGGTGGCTGGATATCGTTATGCACTGGTGGAGGTGAAGTGAAATGATGAACACGAGATTGCTCTGCCAAATGTAATGATGCGGCACAGTTTCACCTCCACAATAGCTAAGCCTAATGAAAGTCGTTGGCTAAACGTATCCCCGAGTAAATTAGATTACTTCTTGGTTAGAGGGGCTGTTGTTTGGTGCATAATTGATAGAAGAGGTGGTTAAAGGCATCCGTTGTCCCCTGAAGGGACGCATAATTGCAAAGAAACTAATAAGGGTGGGAGTAAAGGAGAGAGGTTCCATCACAACATGAGAAAGAGGGTGAGCTGTTTTCAGATGCAACATTACATCATTTACATTTTAGTCATTTAGCAGACGCTCTTATCCAGAGCGATTTACAGTTAGTGAGTGTATACAGTAATTTATTACTGGAATCAAACCCACAACCCTGGCGTTGCAAACGCCATGCTCTACCAACTGAGCTACATCCCTCCCCTACCCTGGGCCAATTGTGCGCCGCCTCATGTGTCTCCCGGTCGCGGCCGGCTACGACAGAGCCTGGATTCGAACCAGGATCTCTAGTGGCACAGCTTAGACTACTGCGCCACTCGGGAGACCCAACAACACCTATGGCAAACAACGCTGGACCAGCGAGGAGTGTACTGTACAGCTCAAAAGGAGACACTGTTACACAGTAAGTTAGAAAAACAGATAATAGGTAGGCCAGTGTTTCCCCTGTACGCAAAATCATTGCTGATAAATCATGGCTGCCACTGCACTGTTAGATGTGTAGATGTATGCCCCAGGAAGACCCGATCGCACCCCCACCCCCGCCACTGCTTCTGAAATAAATCTTAAAGGAAACACTGGGTAGGCTATTCACCATATGACAAGACAGCAGCATCTAAAACCTCATTCATATTGAAGATCATCTCTAATTCAAGAAAGGATACATATAATTACTGTAATCACTATTATTGCCCTCCACTAGAAAGTCTCTAAGGCCAGTATCAACAAGAAAAATGATTTAAGTTCTAACTTCCACCATGAGCTGTGATTTACCCAAGAAAGATAATTAGCCCATCTCATCTGTAGGCCTCACTATTTACTTTATCCAGCGATCCAGCTGCTGAGTAGACTTAATTTCACATGGGCCAACGAGGATGCATAAATGTTAGTATATCTAAGTTAGGTATTAAAGACTTCGAACAAGGGCATTGAAAGAAGTCTGAGATTGTTTCACAATGAAGGTCTAAATGCTCTGTGCTGAGAAACTGAATGATGTTTGTCCAAGACCAATTAAGTGTATTGACTTGGAATACTTTTTGTAATCTCTGCCCCCTTTCCTTTCCTCGCAGCTTTGTACCATTTTCATCCAATTAAAGAATGGTTTTACATATTCATATGAATACCTCTCCTGAGATGTCTCTGTCTGCTGTTTCAAGTGCGGCTGCCATGGAAGCACATCACATAACACAGAACACTGAGTCACTCCATAAAGGTGTCTGATTGGCATGTTGTTACATACATGCGTGCATAAGATAAATGTGATTAGGACTGACAAACTGGCTGTGACTAAGACCAAAAATGCACAGCACGCAACGATGACTAACATAGACTGAGCTCTAAGACAAGGGAAATGTTATTACGTTTCTCACTTCTGTCACTCAGAGGAACATCATAGGAAAATTGAGTCACAATTGTTTTATGTAGTCTACAGTACATTACAGTATAGCAGATACTGTACATGATGAACTGAAAACAAAAAAGTAAGGCCAAACCTCAAAACTGAAAATGATTTGAAAGATGACCACTTTTATCAACAATCTTGCATTTCAAGACACAATCAATGTCACAAATGTTATCTATTAAACAACATTTCATGGAGCAAGATACTTTCATGGGGAGATATGAAATGTTTTCACACAGTAAGTGAGAGAGTTTGTTTAACACCCAAATAACAGCTGTGCACAAAGGGTGAGATGATTGATAATTATTGGGTCGAAAACATTTCACCCAAAGAGGGAAGGTTCTTATAACTAAGAAAACAGGAGAATTCACTGTTCAAAAGACAACAGGATGCTCCAGTGATTCCCTCAGATGTTAACCAAGGGGCCAATGCATTGGTGAACCCCACAGCTGCTGCAAACCATGGGGCCAGAAAAGTAAGTGCACTTAACAGAGAGTGAGACAGGGAGCAGTGATCCATTCCACAACCCCATCATCGTGGTGGCATATCCCCAGACCCCGATCCCAATAGCCACAGATACATCACTGGGTTGGAGGTGTGGGATGAAGAGAGGGTCAGATGCTTTCTAGATTAGAGCTGTGCATCCATTTACAGCACTATATTCAAACCTCCGAGATTTTTCCAAACAGAAATGCACTTTTTGTACCAAGATTGCCACTCTGATGTTCTTCAGAAGGGATTTCAAAACCAATTGAGCTAAAATAAAAGGGCCACAGTCCTTTCCTCTGTAGCAATGTCAGGGGCATATTGCAGTGTTTAGGAATAATTCAGCACCATAGCTGCTTATGATGTTTTCACCTCTCATTTGGCTGTGCTTGTTAGCCACAAAATGAGATGAGCAAAGCATGCTAGAGAAATCTATAAATAAACATGAATAGAGGAGAGAGGGATCAAATTCCCCAATGAATAGCACATACTTTGAAGATGTATATTGGCTGAGCATGTGCAATTCTGCTGCAGCTGGTGTTCTGTCTTTTTTAAGGGGTCCAAAATATGGTCCAACCAGAAGAGTTTTGAGACATTCATATATGTATTTATCTAAAGGAAATAGAACAAAGGAGAGACCGTTTTGGTCACAAAGGTCCCCCAGAGGGCAGCCAACTGGGATGCAGACAATAATTTGACACAGTCAGAGGAGTCAACGAAAAATACAATAGCGCCAGCAACATAATTAAAAGCATAATTTAATTATGTTGGATGATTAATCACAGTTTAAAATGAAAAAGCTAGAGAGCAAAAGATCCATAAGGTGCACCTGACTGAATTGTATGTGGGGGGAAAAAGGGGCTCTATTGCAACCAACCTCAGCATTAGGCTATCTGCAGTCAGAGCTATGAAGGCTACCTTCTCTGACTGCACGGCACAAAGCAAAGCAGCCCCATGTGGACTTGTGCCCTAGATGAGGAAAAATGATGCCTGAGCAGCAAGATAAATCCCAGTAGCCTGGAGCAGCCATTCAAGGCTCCTGGTGGAGTACTATATCAGCATTATGCATGAGATGATCATGCACAACCATTATCTCCCTAAATGTCTGCTACACACTTCCTTTTTTGAGAGGAAATAGCTTTTTCTACAATTCAAAAGATAGAAAGTTGAATAAGTGCTTGAATCAGGCTGTTAAAATTGTTCACCCTCGCCACTGCCCATATTGGTAAATGGGAACAAACAAGAAAATCCAACTATAACCCTGGCCATATAGGCTATAGGCACCGTGTGAATTGCACTGTAGTTGCCATAACATGCTCAGTTATCAAATAATTTTTATATTTCACACTGCCTTTTCGATTATTGAAACTTCTCAGCATGTCGAAAAATACTAGTAGGCTATAGCCTATGAAAGATTGTAGAATTGATAGACACTCGGACTCGCATGCAACGTAACCACTATTATGAGAGACATTTAAAATAGATGTTTACTTTATGTAGAAGCTTATCAAATCAACGTCAAATAAACACTTACCGAGTTATTAAACAGAAGGCTGTTTTTCCTCTTCATGGAATTGGATGATCAGAGAAAATAGTAGGCTAGTCTATTTCATTGATTCCATTGTCCAAATGATATTATCAATGGTATTTATCGATTGTCTCTACGCCCTTTCCTAAAGAAGAACCATTTTCATAAGAGCTGTGGCTCTCTTATTCAGGATCCCAACGAGAGTTTGCAAGTAAAGGCTGGTCCACTGAATCGCAGCACCACACTTCTCGTAAAGAGCCCCGTAAGTCCGTCTCTCCTCTTCGCTTGGAGGAGATGCTCCTCGTTGTAATCCCTGAAGCACCCACGCAATTAGCTCAGGAGTCACAGGGCTCCAGCTCCGACGTCGGGATACCAACTGTACTCAATCACAGATCCTTTGGTTTAGTCTTTCAACACCTAAGACACTCCGGGAAATGCTGCCAGTCTGAACGAAGACTGAGACAGAGAGACCTCAGAGCTGAGATTTACATTATGCGCATCCCCGTGCTCCAGCCCCGTTGTGAAGCGCTCACTGTTGACACGTGAAAACACGCGCGCAAATGAAATGCACCACTTGTCGGGAGCTCAATACTCATCCTGCATGCTCTAATTTCCACGCATTCAAAGCCAAAAAGATGATCTGAAGTATTTTTTAAATAACATGGCACCCGGTAATTTATAGGCTATACGTTGCCCATTTGGAATTAGTCACAGCCATCCAGATAGAGGGAGTAATTTGAATACCCCGTGGTAATTGCACAGGGAATGTTATGAACATCATACTGTCACTGATATGATTATGCAATTAAGACCAGTATTCAAGTCAATAGGCCCAATTCAAATGTATTCCACAGTAGGGCTATTAGCCTGTATCTATTTACAAGGAGGTATATACGCAATAGTCTACTCAAATATATCACAAATTGTGTTGATCTCTCAACGGTTTACAAAACTAGACTAATCTAGCCTACATGCAACAAATACAGTCCTGTCTAGTCAGTGCACAAACTACCTGTGACAAAACAGCACTCCCTACCGTTGGATCTATCTTTGTTCCTCCAATATTATCTTGAGGGGGTGTCAAGCAAACGTATGTTGGTGGTATCTAACACACCATTGGTTGATCAATGTCACGGCGCGTTGCTCGATTGCATTTGCCTGGGGTGCGTTCAGTACAACATAACTGTGTTCAACGTTTAATTAAACAGAAACGGTACTGTACTGAACGACCAGTTGAAAAATGTTGTGATTATGGTGACCCAGAGGACGATTGTCTATGGTGTGCTGCACCAGGACTCTCTGTTATCACCTGAACTTTGGTGAAGTCGTCGGCAGTTACTGCACTTGTACTGCAGTTTGAAGATGGCAATCTTTTTTGTAAGGGTTTCCTAATCGCAGTCTGCTCTGATGAGCTCCCAAACCATGTTTGCAAAATCAATGAGATGTAATCAGACATTGGTGGAAACAACACTGCGAACACCTAAAAAACTACGATTTTAGTCAATAAGTCATTATTTTAGTCAAAGTATGATATACACTGAACAAAAATATAAACGCAACATGTAAAGCGTTGGTCCCATGTTTCATAAGCTAAAATAGAAAATCCCAGAAATGTTCCATACAAAAAGCTTATTTCTCTCAAATGTTGTTATTGAGCATTTTTCCTTTGCCAAGATAAGCTATCCACCTGACAGGTGTGGCATATCAAGAAGCTGATTAAACAGCGTGATCATTATTACACAGGTGCACCTTGTGCTAGGGACAATAAAAGGCCCCTCTAAAATGTGCAGTTTTGTCACAGAACACAATGCCACAGATGTCTGAAGTTTTTAGTGAGCGTGCAATTGGCATGCTGACTGCTGGAATGTCCACCAGAGCTGTTGCCAGAGAATTGAATGTTCATTTCTCAGGCCCCCGGAGTGGCGCAGCGGTCTAAGTCACTGCATCGCTGTGTTGCGGCGTCACTACAGCCTGGGGTTCGATCCCAGGCTGTGTCACAACCGGCCATGACCGGGAGTCCCACAGGGCAGCGCACAATTGACCCAGCATTGTTACTTGACTCATCGTGCTCTAGCGACTCCTTGTGGCAGGCTGGGTGCCTGCTGACTTCGATCGTCAGTTCGATCGTCAGTTTCCTCTGACACATTGGGGCAGCTGTCTTCCGGGTTAAGTGAGTGGGTTTTACGTAGCGCGACTTAGCGGGTCATGTTTCAGAGGATGTGTTACTTGACCTTCGCCTCTCCTCAGCCTGTTGGGGAGTTGCAGCGATGAGACAGGATTGTAATCATGAAATTGGGGAGAAAATAGAATTAAAATAAATATAAAAATGTTAATTTCTCAACCATAAACTGCCTCCAATGTCATTTTAGAGAATTTGGCAGTACGTCCAACCGGCCTCACAACTGCAGTCGTGTGTCGTGTGGGCGAGCGGTTTGCTGATGTCAACGTTGTGAACAGAGTGCCCCATGGTTGCGTTGGGGTTATGGTATGGGCAGGCATAAACTATGGACAACGAACACAATTGCATTTTATCAGTGGCAATTTGAATGCACAGAGATACAGTGACGAGATCCCGAGGCCCATTGCCGTACCATTAATCTGCCATCACCTCATGTTTCAGCATGATAAAGCATGGCCCCATGTCACAAGGATCTGTACACAATTCCTGGAAGCTGAAAATGTCCCAGTTCTTCCATGGCCTGCATACTAATCAGACATGTCACCCATTGAGTATGTTTGGGATGCTCTGGATCGACACGTACGACA
This sequence comes from Coregonus lavaretus, assembly GCF_964263955.1. Taxonomy (NCBI): domain Eukaryota; kingdom Metazoa; phylum Chordata; class Actinopteri; order Salmoniformes; family Salmonidae; genus Coregonus; species Coregonus lavaretus. Next base: position 15,209,092 of record NC_139995.1, on the reverse strand, counting down.
GAGTGTTCCAATTCCCACCAATATCCACTTTGCAAAGCCATTGAAGAGAAGTGGGACAACGTTCCACAGGCCACAATCAACAGCCTGATCAACTCTATGCGAAGGAGATGTGTCACGCTGCATGAGGCAAATGGTGGTCACACCAGATACTGACTAGTTTTCTGATCCACGCCCCTACTTTGTTTTTTAAAGGCATCTGTGACCAACAGATGCATATCTGTATTCCCGGTCATGTGAAACCCATAGATTAGGGCCTAATGAATTTATTTCAATTGACTGATTTCCTTTTATGAACTGTAACTCAGTAAAATCTTTGAAATTGTTGCACGTTGCGTTTATATTTTTGTTCTGTGTATTTGGGCTTGAAGTGACAAATCTGAACTGCCCACTTCGTGCAAATCCGTGTGAATGCAATGTCTTTTCCTATGATATGACGTACAAATTATTTTCAATGGCGTTTCAGGGCTGGGTTTTATTTTAATGTTACCACCCACCAGCATGGCATTGTCAGAAACAGCTGCAAAGTTATTCCTCTTCCTGACTGAGATGAGCAAACAACCTTGTGTCCACTTGGCTGTCTGAGCCAAGCTTATGTTTTTGCATCTCCACTTTTTATTTTTTTACCAGAACATTATCACAATCCATTGGATAATTTGTCAATTTTCACTTATTTTTTAGCTAGTTTGTATAAAAAAAATATATGACCATTTTATAAATGGTATAATTGCGTGATATGACAGCATATCCTTTTGCTTCACTACACTTGATTCGTGTAACGTTAGCTAGAAACCACAAGTCTCTATCCAGATAATGATAAGCCACCCGCAAAAGAAAATTCAAGGAACTTATAGTTAGTTATGTGACATTTGCGGCATACATTATTATGAGCAAAGTCATTGTAGCCTGGGGTTGACATCCATACAAGCATTCTACTCAGACGTTTACCCCAAAATAGTGTGAAACACACAGCCTAAATGTAGGCAGATTTTGATGGGGGACAATGAGGAGCGGGCTGCAGGCTTGCCCTCCAGCTGGGAATGGAATGTTCAAAATGTGACTTTATTGATAACAACCTATAGAACGGACAACCAGTCGGCTTGGAACGTTCTTATTGTTATGATGATGACAACTGTGCGAAACCCTTTCCTCAGTACGCTTTAAAAGCTAGCAAGTACCAGATACTTTTGGGGACCAGACTGGTGCGCTCTTGGCCAGCATGAACTGATACGTACTTCATGCAAATGTATTAGAAAAATGGTATGGTAAGGTTCAGTACCCAGGTGGAAAAACCCTTTAATTCAGGTGGAAAGCCAACATCTAAAGTAAATCCCCATGTGATGATCACGTGCAGACTGTGACTGTAACACCATTTCCCCTACCTAAAATGTACTGTAGGGCTGCAGTCCAAACATGTTATTTTCCCCCCTCAGCCCTTGCGCTAGCCACTTTCCCTCGGGGGAATCCCAGTCGAAACCGGATGCAGTTTGATTGCCATCTTATATGGAGGTCCAATTCACAAACGTTGCCCCCTCGGCCCTCGATTTAGCTCAAGGGAGCGAGTGAAGAACTTTAGTCACTTGCGGGGTTGATATGACCCACAATTCAATGCAAACTGTAGTCACATGTCAAACTTTGGTGGCCGCGAAGTGTCAAATTTAATCAACAAGGATGCATTTTCGGCATGTCAGAAAAAAGTATGAAGCTAGCTTGCTAAAAATGTTTACAGTCGTGGTCAAAAGTTTTGAGAATGACACAAGTACTGGTCTCCACAAAGTTTGCTGCTTCAGTGTTCTTAGATCTTTATGTCAGTAGTTACTATGGTACACTGAAGTATAATTACAAGTATTCCCTAAGTGTCAAAGGCTTTCATTGACAATGACATTCAGTTTATGCAAAGAGTCAATATTTGCAGTGTTGACCCTTCTTTTTCAAGACCTCTGCAATCCGCCCTGGCATGCTATCAATTAACTTACATTTACATTTACATTTTAGTCATTTAGCAGACGCTCTTATCTTGAGGATCGACCACAAATTCTCAATGGGATTAAGGTCTGGGGAGTTTCCTGGCCATGGACCCAAAATGTCGATGTTTTGTTCCCTGAGCCACTTAGTTATCACTTTTGCCTTATGGCAAGGTGCTCCATCATGCTGGAAAAGGCATTGGTCGTCACCAAACTGTTCTTGGATGGTTGGGAGAAGTTGCTCTCGGAGGATGTGTTGGTACCATTCTTTATTCATGGCTGTGTTCTTAGGCAAAATTATGAGTGAGCCCACTCCCTTGGCTGAGAAGCAACCCCACACATGAATGGTCTCAGGATGCTTTACTGTTGGCATGACACAGGACTGATGGTAGCGCTCACCTTGTCTTCTCCGGACAAGGTGTTTTCCGGATGGCCCAAACAATCGGAAAGGGGATTCATCAGAGAAAATGACTTTACCCCAGTCCTCAGCAGTCCAATCCCTGTACCTTTTGCAGAATATCAGTCTGTCCCTGATGTTTTTCCTGGAGAGAAGTGGCTTCTTTGCTGCCCTTCTTGACACCAGGCCATCCTCCAAAAGTTTTCGCCTCACTGTGCGTGCAGATGCACTCACACCTGCCTGCTGCCATTCCTGAGCAAGCTCTGCACTGGTGGTGCCCCGATCCTGCAGCTGAATCAACTTTAGGAGACGGTCCTGGCGCTTGCTGGACTTTCTTGGGCGCCCTGACGCCTTCTTCACAACAATTGAACCTCTCTCCTTGAAGTTCTTGATGATCCGATAAATGGTTGATTTAGGTGCAATCTTACTAGCAGCAATATCCTTGCCTGTGAAGCCCTTTTTGTGCAAAGCAATGATGACGGCATATGTTTCCTTGCAGGTAACCATGGTTGACAGAGGAAGAACAATGATTTCAAGCACCACCCTCATTTTAAAGCTTCCAGTCTGTTATTTTGTCTCAATCAGCATGACAGAGTGATCTCCAGCCTTGTCCTCGTCAACACTCTCACCTGTGTTAACGAGACAATCACTGACATGATGGCAGCTGGTCCTTTTGTGGCAGGGCTGAAATGCAGTGGAAAGGTTTTTGGGGGATTAAGTTCATTTTCATGGCAAAGAGGGACTTTACAATTAATTGCAATTCATCTGATCACTCTTCATGACATTCTGGAGAATATGCAAATTGCCATCATCAACACTGAGGCAGCAAACTTTGTGGAGACCAATACTTGTGTCATTCTCAAAACTTTTGACCACAACTGTATATAGACGATATTCAGTGTTGTAACCAAATAAAATATGAGTATTAATAATTTACATCAAATACACTTTAATTTCAGTTATGTCCATTAACATAAACAATGAAAACACTGTTGGAGTTTGTGTTGCAGAGGTGCACTTGGAAAGTAAAGGAAGAAATACACAAGATGGGTTCAATAAATATATTATATTTTAGACATTTTATTTTTTTGAACAAATAAATAATTTCATATGAACACAAACAAAACAATTAAATCTCGACCTCCATCCCTATATTGTCACAAAAATCACAATAAAAATCCAGCTCCACCGCTACCTCTTGATCCCACTGCACACACCTGCAGTGGAACCAGTGCTGGCAAAAGTCACAGCACACCCATGGCACCTCGGATCTACACTCCTGAGAGGAGCTTGCAGGCGGATCACACTCCCCGCAGCGAGCACAGCAGGTGGTGTCTTCTTTTATAAAAAATAAAATAATACAAATTGATTAATATGGTTTTGCAAAATGTAGAAGTTCTTCAACAACAATAGTAATTGATACAACTGAGAGAGCGTGAAAAACAGATTATGAAGTACCTGAGAGTGGTGCCATGGGTGGTGTGACAGATGTGACCGGTGTAGCTTTTCTCTTCCTTTTCTGTGCTGCAGTTTGAGAAAAACTTGTTAGACAGAGCATGTTGCATGAAAACCCTTTTCAACTTTTTTACATCAATACCTCTGGAGGAAGCTGCAGAGGTTTTGGAGGAGGTGGAGATGACTTGAGGGCTGGTGCTATGTACTGTAGATATGTAAAGATATATATACAGTGGGGAGAACAAGTATTTGATACACTGCCGATTTTGTAGGTTTTCCTACTTACAAAGCATGTAGAGGTCTGTAATTTTTATCATAGGTACACTTCAACTATGAGAGACGGAATCTAAAACAAAAATCCAGTAAATCACATTGTATGATTTTTAAGTAATTAATTTGCATTTTATTGCATGACATAAGTATTTGATACATCAGAAAAGCAGAACTTAATATTTGGTACAGAAACCTTTGTTTGCAATTACAGAGATCATACGTTTCCTGTAGGTCTTGACCAGGTTTGCACACACTGCAGCAGGGATTTTGGCCCACTCCTCCATACAGACCTTCTCCAGATCCTTCAGGTTTCGGGGCTGTCGCTGGGCAATACAGACTTTCAGCTCCCTCCAAAGATTTTCTATTGGGTTCAGGTCTGGAGACTGGCTAGGCTACTCCAGGACCTTGAGATGCTTCTTACGGAGCCACTCCTTAATGCTCTTACTGAGGGAAGGAGGTTGTTGGCCAAGATCTCGCGATACATGGCCCCATCCATCCAGTCGTCCTGTCCCCTTTGCAGAAAAGCATCCCCAAAGAATGATGTTTCCACCTCCATGCTTCACGGTTGGGATGGTGTTCTTGGGGTTGTACTCATCCTTCTTCTTCCTCCAAACACAGCGAGTGGAGTTTAGACCAAAAAGCTCTATTTTTGTCTCATCAGACCACATGACGTTCTCCCATTCCTCCTCTGGATCATCCAGATGGTCATTGGCAAACTTCAGACAGGCCTGGACATGCGCTGGCTTGAGCAGGGGGACCTTGCGTGCGCTGCAGGATTTTAATCCATGACGGCGTAGTGTGTTACTAATGGTTTTCTTTGAGACTGTGGTCCCAGCTCTCTTCAGGTCATTGACCAGGTCCTGCCGTGTAGTTCTGGGCTGATCCCTCACCTTCCTCATGATCATTGATGACCCACGAGGTGAGATCTTGCATGGAGCCCCAGACCGAGGGTGATTGACCGTCATCTTGAACTTCTTCCATTTACTAATAATTGCGCCAACAGTTGTTGCCTTCTCACCAAGCTGCTTGCCTATTGTCCTGTAGCCCATCCCAGCCTTGTGCAGGTCTACAATTTTATCCCTGATGTCCTTACACAGCTCTCTGGTCTTGGCCATTGTGGAGAGGTTGGAGTCTGTTTGATTGAGTGTGTGGACAGGTGTCTTTTATTCAGGTAACAAGTTCAAACAGGTGCAGTTAATACAGGTAATGAGTGGAGAACAGCAGGGCTTCTTAAAGAAAAACTAACAGGTCTGTGAGAGCCGGAATTCTTACTGGTTGGTAGGTGATCAAATACTTATGTCATGCAATAAAATGCAAATTAATTACTTAAAAATCATACAATGTGATTTTCTGGATTAGATTCCGTCTCTCACAGTTGAAGTGTACCTATGATAAAAATGTCAGACCTCTACATGCTTTGTAAGTAGGAAAACCTGCAAAATCGTCAGTGTATGAAATACTTGTTCTCCCCACTGTATATATTTTTTACATTGCTGTTTTATAAAACAGATAACAAACAGTCATTTTTTTCGTAATTTAACATGTGTTTACCTGTGGAGGTGGTGGTATTCAAATTGCAGGGGGCAGGGACACCAGACGAGGCTGCTATGGTGGTGTGACCAGGGGAGACGGAGGAGGCGGTTGGTCCAGAGGAGGCCGTGTTGGTGGTGACAGACATGGGGGGTGGTGTGCATTGGGGTGGTGGTGGACAAAACCGCAGCCGATGGCTTGGAGGAGCTGGTGTTTGTAATGGTGGGGTTGAGGGGCCGACGATGGTGTGGCCGGGAGAGTAGGCATGTGGCCTTCTTCTGCAGCTGGGGACTCCGGCGGCTCCTACAGGTGTTGCACACTGGGAGGCACTGGCAGTGGTGATGCAGCTGTCAGGAGTGGTTCCAGCAGGGGGTCCAGCAGAGGCGATGGCGTCAATGGTCTCATCCATGGCAGCCCTCTCCTGTGCCCTCTGTGTTCTGAGGGCTGCCCGACGCTCTTTCTCCTCTTGCCTCAGCCCTCTCCTTCTCACCCCTCTCCTGCCACTAGCGCGTGTATTCCTCCCCGGTGAGGCATGTGGCGACCACAGGGAGTCTTCTGTATCGGTCCAGCCGATACTTCAGGACAGTAAGGATGTGCCCCAGGTCCTTCGCTATCAGCCCCCCCTCTATTAGGGGGTGCTCTTCTAGAGCTAGGGATGGGACTGGAGCAGCGGCTGGGACTGGAGAAGGGGCTGAGGGTCCGCCTGTGGTCGCTGGGGAGGAGGTGCTGATGGATGGCACAGTGTTGCTGGTTCCAGTAGAGGCGGTGTTGGGACCCGGTAGGGTCCGAGACGGCATTAAACGGGACCCTTCCACCACATAGCGCATGTCCTTGCATCGCTGGTACGGGTAGCGGAATACTCTGGCAAATTCTGATTTGTTTACCATGTAGGAGTGGTCAAAATGGCTAAGATCTCCAGCTACCTTGGAGAACTCAGCCTTTAAAGGGCCAAAGTATGCCACGTCCAGCGGCTGCAGGACATGGGTGCAGTGTGGTGGAAGACAAAGAAGTATAACCCCTTCCCTTAGTGCTGCCGCGAGCACTTCCGGGTCCATGTGGCTCTTGTGCCCATCGAAGAGGAGAAGGAGAGGGCGCTCTTTCACTGCATGCTTAATGAAGTGCTGAAACCACTTCCTGAACAGATCCCCGTCAATGTAGCCACTGCTTGACCCTCCATACAAGGCTTGGGGGGGGCCTTCCAGTGTGTAGTGGCCACCGGGGAAACACTTGGGGTAGATGATAAATGGGGGGACGTCCTCCCCAGTTGCGTTGAAGCAGGCCAGCACTGTGATGTGCTCCTTGGTCCCCGGAGCCTGCTGGTACACGTGTTTTGTGCACCGGGGAGCCAGCACTTTGTGCCTGCTCTGGTCGCTACGAAACCCAGACTCATCGCAGTTATAGATTTGTCTGGGTTTCTCCCTCAACCCACTCTCCTCCAAGTGCTTCTCATAAGAAGTGAAGAAGATGTCCATCGTCGGACGTGTGGCACACTCAGCTCTCCCCCTATCCAGGGTGTCCGGCCTCCTCATGCTTAGGTTCTTGTGCCTCCTCCTGAACATTTCCCACCACCTCTTCCCCAGTGGTGGGATTGTTTCCCCTGGGTGCCGAAACCTACAATAGAATAGAATATATAATTGTCCATCCAGGATGAAAATGTTTATTTTGGCATCACCATACACATCCACATTTACATCACATACATTGAGAACAGTCAGTCCACCAATCTACATACATAAACACATAGAACACAAAATACCTGCGTATTTTGTCGGCGTATTTCATCAGCCTCTGTCTGGTGAAGGGGAACCCATGGCTGGCGCAGTAGATACAGTACTGCACCAGAGACTTTTCATTCTCTGGTGCAAGCAATGTGGGTGGTCCACTGCGACAACCATGGGTCACCCGGCCGCTCAGCCTGTCCGCCAGGGTCTGCCGAGGTATACCATGCACCTTGATAGATAAGAAAAGAAAACTGTTACTAGCAGATACAATTCACATACACATGGTCATCTCCTAAAACCAAAAGATGCCTAACCTTGGCAGCCTGGCGGATAGCCATCCCTGCCCCGCAGTCCTCCATGGCATGGAACATGTCCACCTCACTCCACTGCTTCCTCTTGACTTTCTCCATGCTGCAGTGGTAAATACATGTAGCTAAATAACTTGGCATACTATACACATTTTAGAAAGATAACTCAATCTGAATATGTATAAACATTTACATTTCAAAGCTAAGGCATTGAAAGGTGATGAAAAGTTTTCACAATAACTGAAAGTGTACACACGTTTTTTGTTTGATGTTATCTGTAATGAAAATTAGTGTCCCAATTAGTGTAATATTGATGCATACATTGTACCATTTGACTAAATACTGCCTATATGTAGCTGTTGTAAGATGAAACATAGCCAACAGTGATAGGTGTCAAAAAGTTAATGGTTCAAAGTTCCAAATACATTTTTGCAGATTGTGCAAAACGCCTCCGTCAGAGGACTCCAATTTTGATGCTGTAAAGCTTGACAACATGCAGCTGTTTTCGTGATATGTATTATCTAACACTTACAATTTCTTTCCTTTTTGCTTACTTAGCAGTTCTATCAACATTTAGCAACTAAGATAGCAACATTAGAAAATCCGTTAGCTATATTTCAGAGGTAAAAAGTTGGATATTAAATTACGTGTGGTCTGTCGCGCAGTCGAATTTTACAATATGCAGCGTGTTCCACAAAATGTGTACATCTAACTTTTTTGAAAACTCTCAAAACCTAACTTAACTTACATAAATTGCACTGAAAATCGGTGGTCAGCTAGCTAAAAGGGTGTCGTTAGTCACAAAACGTACCGTTATTTTCCAGTCCATTTAAATGTTGAGCTCGAGGTGATTCAGTCCTCCAACCGCTAGAGAGTGTCCGAGGTTAGGGGGTGTCTGATGTTTGGGGAAAATTAGCTACATGCCGAATGGGATAGGCTACCCTCACATAGCCTATCTGAAATTATGTTTAATGATCATGGAAAGCATGCAGTTACTTGCTGTGTAACTATGATATTGAGCTAAATGTGCTCAATTGTTTTTCATGGAACAGTCACTCTTCAAAAGGTGATCACATTACAACCAAATAATTGTAACATTTATTTGGCAATCGTTTGCAATGGTTTTAGCGGAGCTGGTGGTCCCTTGCCCCCCAGCAGGCAAATCGAACGTTCTGCACCTAATTGTGACGTTTATTGATAACAACCTATTGGCAGGTTACTATGACAAACAAAAATGGTTGCTAGGCAGGCTCTTCTCCCTTGCTAGATAGCCAACTACACAGTAATCACTTACATTTACATTTACATTTTAGTCATTTAGCAGACGCTCTTTTCCAGAGCGACTTACAGTTAGTGAGTGCATACATTTTCATACATTCTCTTCACTTCAAACTGAAGATGGAAAGACAGCATGCTAGGTGCATTTTGTTTCCTTTTACCTGTTTTCTATTGACATTTCTTTGCATATACCCATAAAAAATTATGCTGATCTTGATATCGCCTGGCTCAAAAAAGCTGTCTAGATTGTCCAGACACGTTCATTCTCTAGATGATGGTGGAGATCGCTTTTCAAAATTAAAATAACGTTGCAGAGGTCGGAAAGACAGACCAGACCGCAAGGTTTATACAAATCCCTGCTGTTGCAAACCAAATGCTAGGTTAAAAGCAAGGGGAAATCTTTTCTAAATGCCTTTTTACAGCGTAGATCAAGTTTAAACTTGCTAGGCGGATGGGACAGTGGATGCACAGTGATTTCTCAGATAGAACAGCTGGAACGCAGTTTTAACCAATCAGCATCCATGATTATTTAAAAATGTAATAAATGTGACTTGCTCCATAATCTTCTCTAGCATTGACCCCAGGTTGAGCGCAGCAGAGCTAGTTACAACAGAAGTATCCCTGATCAGCTGTTTAGTTTTCAGCGCTGCGCTGTTTTCATTCTGCATGTCGCAATGCAAATGTCACTGTAGAATACATTTGTCTGTTATTTGTCATAACTTATAGCTTGCTTGCTGCTCATTTAACAGTTTCACAAGATAATGTGTGGTTAATATGTTTAAAATGAGTTTGTGGGTGTGCTAGAAAGCTAAACAGCTAGCTAGCTAGCTTTTTAGTTGATTGTTAATGAATTACTCATTTTGAAATGTGGATCTTATCATCGGAGGCTTTTAAAGTGTGCCCACTGCAGTAAAAGGTTAAACTCAGAAAACGTGCACAGCAAATGTACACAGAACACATCATAAGCCATGGCAAATGTTTAGAATTACATTAAATTAGCTTTAAAACTACAACATTTCTCTTAGTCTCATGACAAAATGTAAATATTTGGAAATTAGTTATACAATGGCAAATTTTTCTCTCTGGCCCATGGTAAAATGTGTAGAATTGCAGGAAATTAGCTTTAAAACAGCAACATTTTCTATCAGCCTAATGGCAAAATGTGTAAATAGCATGACATTATCTTCACATTTTTCTCTGCCCCATGGCAAAATGTGTAGAAATGCAGGAAGTTAGCTGTTTTCCTCCCCAAAAAACGTTTTCTAAAAATGAAAATGTAAGAGCACTGAATTTAAGGGCATAAAGTTCACACAGATGCTACAGTTAAGAATGTACTGATGAATTTAGGGCAGCATTGTGGTTTGAGCGTACAATTCCATTTAGTTGGACACAGCTTCAATGAGCTTTAAAGGCCCGAGGGTAGGCTATCCTTTAATCTCATGTCATAGCAAGAGAGCAGGCTAGATAAGAGATGCACCATGTTTGTGAAAGGGGGCAGTGGGTTGGTAAAAACAGGGTGGCCAATACCATGGCACATTTGGCAGCCCTTACACCATGTGCACTCAACTGCAGTATCTGTATGTCCTGGGGTGCTGTCTTGTTATCCAGCAAAGATGTTGCTTTCCAGGTCAACAATAAGTCTGTGAGCACTGCAATGCAATTTCTACTGTGTACATGGTTGCTGCTTTCATATATGATATTATTAAATCTATAAACATTCTATCAGAATTACTAACATACCAACTAGATACTAAAGAAAATAGCATGAATGATTAGGATTCATATGTAGCCTACTGTTCAATAATGATTCAGTAATAATTGTTATTACCATGTTATTACAATGTTGTTTTTACAATGTTACCAGTTCACATTCAAACTAGCCTCATGGATTGTGAGCACTGAATTTAAAATGTGTGACCCATTAAAACAGATGGCTTGATGACATGAGTTGAACCTGAATGTGGTGTCATAGTTTCAGCTGCAGGTCATAAGCAGGTGCATGGGTGGAGAGGAATACTGCAAGCTTAGTTATGTGCTAGTCAGTGGCCCATCACAAAAACATGTCAGTGCATTGTTTTATGTTGCAATGCAGTGGTAGACGGCATCAAACAGAATTTGATCCCTCATTTGGGGGATTTCCTATTGGGATTTCTCACATCAAAGGCAGGCAGGTGTGGAAGATCCATATGGTTTATCTGCTGCTCCAGGAGACCTTTCTGAAATTAATGGCAATGCCATATTCTAATTTGCCATAGCATATCTGTGTCACTTGATTATTTGTATAATTCCTAATGTGTGTTTGATTCATAGTACACTACCAGTCAAAAGTTTTAGAACACCTACTCATTCAAGGGTTTTTCTTTATTTTCACTATTTTCTATATTGTAGAATAATAGTGAAGACATCAACACTATGAAATAAAACATATGGAATCATGTAGTAACCAAAAAAGTGTTAAACAAATCAAAATATATTTTATATTTGAGATTCTTCAAATAGCCACCCTTTGCCTTGATGACAGCTTTGCACAGGCATTCTCTCAACCAGCTTCACCTGGAATACTTTTTCAACAGTCTTGAAGGAGTTCCCACATATGCTGAGCACTTGTTGGCTTCTTTTCCTTCACTCTGCCGTCCGACTCATCCCAAACCTTCTCAATTAGGTTGAGGTCGGGGAATTGTGGAGAACAGGTCATCTGATGCAGCACTCCATCACTCTCCTTGGTAAAATAGCCCTTACACAGCCTGGAGGTGTGTTAGGTCATTGTCCTGTTGAAAAACAAATGATAGTCCCACTAAGCCCAAACCAGATGGGACGGCATATCGCTGCAGAAAGCTGTGATAGTCATGCTGGTTAAGTGTGCCTTGAATTCTAAATTAATCACAGACAGTGTCACCATAAAGCACCCCCACACCATAACACCTCCTCCTCCATGCTTTACGGTGGGAAATACACATGCGGAGATCATCCATTCATCCACACCGCATCTCACAAAGACACAGCGGTTGGAACCAAAAATCTCCAATTAGGACTCCAGACAAATTTCCACCGGTCTAATGTCCATTACTCGTGTTTCTTGGCCCAAGCAAGTCTCTTCTTCTTATTGGTGTCCTTTGGTAGTGGTTTCTTCAGCAATTCGACCATGAAGGCCTGATTCACACAGTCTCATCTAAAAAGTTGATGTTGAGATGTGTCTGTTACTTGAACTCTGTGAAGCATTTATTTAGGCTGCAACTTCTGAGGCTGGTAACTCTAATGAACTTATCCTCTGCAGCAGAGGTAACTCTGGGTCTTCCATTCCTGTGGCGGTCCTCATGAGAGCCAGTTTCATCATAGCGCTTGATGGGTTTTGCAACTGCACTTGAAGAAACTTTGAAAGTTCTTGAAATGTTCCGTATTGACTGACCTTCATGTCTTAAAGTAATGATGGACTGTCGTTTCTCTTTGCTTATTTGAGCTGTTCTTGGCATAATATGGACTTGGTCTTTTACCAAATAGGGCTATTCTCTGTATACCACCCCTACCTTGTCACAACACAACTGATAGGCTCAAACACATTAAGAAGGAAAGAAATTCCACAAATTAACTTTTAAGAAGGCACACCTGTTAATTGAAAGGCATTACAGGTGACTACCACATGAAGCTCGTTGAGAGAATGCCAAGAGTGTGCAAAGCTAGCTGTTATCAAGGCAAAGGGTGTCTATTTGAAGAATCTCAAAATATAAAATATATTTTGATTTGTTTAACACTTTTGTTGGTTACTACATGATTCCATATGTGTTATTTCATAGTTTTGATGTCTTCACTATTATTCTACAATTTAGACAATAGTAAAAATAAAGAAAATCCCTTGAATGAGTAGGTGTTCTAAAACTTTTGACCGGTAGTGTATGTATCATTAATAACGATTCTCCAAACAGATTAGCAAATCTGAGCTGAGCATGGTCCTTCACTCCCTTTGCTGATAGTCAAGTGCTTAGTTGCTGATTTGTTAACATTGTAAAGACACAATTGACAATTTTCCCTTTTCTAAGCTCTGTTAATTGTATTGAGAGCCATGCTTTTGAAAATAACAGACGGTTTTGCCTAGAAAACCCAGTGAAGTAGCCTAGCACTTCTTCCTCAGTTCTTCTCAAGCATCATTAATGGCTCTTCATTCAGCCGTAATTGATAGAACATTACTGTGGAAATGTATTCATGCAATTTTAACAGATCCACTTCGAGAGGAAATGCTGCCTCTAGGATCCAGATATCCCGACCATGGGCGTTCGACGGGACGGCGGCGCACCAGAGTGGCACTGTCGCTGTCGTCCTCCGCTCTCTCGGACTGCGGCTCCACCCAGTTGCATCAGCTCGGGATCCGAGTCATCCGGGGTGGAAATGGACAGACCCCTACCCGGACGTCCTCTGTCTGCCAGCAGGTTGTCCAACCTCCCCATAGTTCTCCAACGCGGCTCCTCCTTCGTTCCAAACCGCGTTGGCCCACTCCAGGGCTTTCCCCGAGACGCAGGAAACGAAGACGGACACCTTCTCCTGCTCCGATGGGGCCGGCCTGATGCTGGAGAAGTAGAGCTCCAGTTGGAGGAGGAATCCTTGGCAGAGCGCCGCCGTCCCGTCGAACGCCCATGGTCGGGATATCTGGATCCTAGAGGCAGCATTTCCTCTCGAAGTGGATCTGTTAAAATTGCATGAATACATTTCCACCGAGAGGGGAAGATCAGTCAAAAAATCAACACTTAGGTGAGGCCATGGTCGTTGTGGAACTGGTAAAGGTTGTAACTTACCCGCTGGGAGGTGCCTAGGTGCCTTATTCTGGGCGCACACCAAGCAGGAGGAGACGTACACCCTCACGTCCTTAGCCAATGTAGGCCATCAGAGGAGGGTGACGTGTGTGCCCAGTAGATCAGACGATCACGGATAAGAGCAGGCACGTACCGCAGCCCAGCTGGACACTGAGGTGGAGATGGATCTGTGCGTAATGCCTGCTCTATATCCGCGTCCATCGCCCATACTACCGTTGCCACAATGCAGGAGGCCGGGAGTATGGGGGTGTTGTCTCTGGGCCTCTCCTCTGTGTCATACAGCCGGGACAGTGCGTCTACCTTCACGTTCTTCGTACCCGTAATGTATGACAGTGTAAAATCAAACCGGGTGAAGAATAGGGCCCACCTGGCCTGGCGAAGATTCAGCCTCCTCGCTGCCCGGATGTACTCCAGGTTACGGTGGTCCGTCCAGACGAGGAAACTGTGTTTTGCCCCTTCGAGCCAATGCCTCCATACGGTCAAAGCTCGGACAACAGCCAACAGCTCCCGATCACCAACGTCGTAGTTCTGCTCCGCCGGGCTGAGATTCTTAGAGAAGAAGGCACAGGGGCGGAGCTTGGGTGGCGTGCCCGAGCATTGAGATAGGACAGCCTATCCCTACCTCGGACACATCCTCCTCCACTACGAATGGTAGTGATGGATCGGGGTGGCCCAGTACCGGGGCTGAGGTGAACAGACCCCGCAGTCTACTGAAGGCCAGGTCAGCCTCAGCAGACCAGCGGAGCCGGGACAGCCCACCCTTCAACAGGGATGTAATGGGAGCTGCGACCTTGCCAAAGCCCCGGATAAACCTTCGATAGTAGTTGGCGAAGCCAAGGAAGCACTGCACCTCCTTAACCGTGGTTGGAGTTGGCCAATTACGCACGGCTGAAATGCGATCTCCCTCCATCTCCACCCCTGAGGTGGAAATGCGGTATCCGAGGAAGGAGACGGACTGCTGGAAAAACATACACTTCTCTGCCTTGGCATAAAGGTCATTTTCCAACAGTCATGCCAGCACTTTGTGAACCAGGGACACCTGCTCGGCGCACGTGGCGGAATACACCAGGATGTCATCGATGTAGACCACCACACCGCGACCAAGCATCTCCCGAAACACCTCGTTCACAAAGGACTGGAAGATGGATGGAGCATTCATCAAACCGTAGGGCATCACCAGGTATTCATAATGCCCGTGGTTGTGCTGAATGCTGTCTTACACTCATCCCCCTCCCGAACACGCACCAGGTTGTATGCACTCCTGAGATCTAATTTGGTGAAGAAGCGCGCCCCATGCATTGACTAAATCACTGAAGGAATGAGGGGGAGAGGATAACTAAATCTTTTCGTCTCCTTGTTCAGTGATCGATAATCAATACATGGGCGCAGACCGCCGTCTTTCTTCTTCACAAAGAAGAAACTTGAGGAGTCAGGTGAAGTGGAGGGATGTATACACCCCTGGCCCAGGGACTCGGTGACGTATGTTTCCAAAGCCACCATTTCAGCATGCGACAGGGGGTACACATGACTCCTGGGAGGTACAGCGTCTACCCGAAGATTTATCGCGCAATCCCCCGCCCGATGAGGTGGTAATTTTGTCGCCTGCATCTTAGAAAACGTGTGCGCCAGATCAAGGTATTCGGGGGGAATGCGCATGGTGGAGGTACTGTCTGGACTTTCCACCGTGGTTGCACCAACGGAAACACCTAGACACCTACCCTGACACTCTCGCGACCACCCCGTGAGAACCCTCTGTGGCCATGAGAAGGTGGGGTTGTGGAGTGCTAGCCAAGGGATACCTAATACCACAGGGAAAGCAGGAGACTCAATAACAGAAAAAGTAACCTGCTCACATTGAGTCTCCTGGTGATCATGGTGACTGGTACAGTAACTTCCTTAACAAACCCGGACCCTAATGGTCGACTATCAAGTGCTCTGATGGGGAGTGGAATGGATAGGGGAACCAATGAAATGCCTTGACGGCATGAGAATGCCCTGTCCATAAAGTTCCCAGCTGCGCCTGAATTGACTAGCGCCTTACACTGGGGAACTACCATGTGATCGGGAAAGTAGATAGGTAGGGTACAGTGCGCAGCAGAGGGCTCTGAGCGAGTGTGGGTGTTCGATACCTGGGGTGATGCGAGAGTGCCCTGCCTGCCGCCTCCAGACGCAAAAGAGCGTTGACGACCACGTGCGGTGTACTGTTCCTTCGTGCCACCAGAGTGGCACTGTCGCTGTCGTCCTCCGCTCTCTCGGACTGCGGCTCCACCCAGCTGCATCAGCTCGGGATCCGAGTCATCCGGGGTGGAAATGGACAGACCCCTACCCGGACGTCCTCTGTCTGCCAGCAGGTTGTCCAACCTCCCCATAGTTCTCCAACACGGCTCCTCCTTCGTTCCAAACCGCGTTGGCCTACTCCAGGGCTTTCCCCGAGACGCAGGAAACGAAGACGGACACCTTCTCCTGCTCCGATGGGGCCGGCCTGATGCTGGAGAAGTAGAGCTCCAGTTGGAGGAGGAATCCTTGGCAGAGCGCCGCCGTCCCGTCGAACGCCCATGGTCGGGATATCTGGATCCCTCCGGGTGCTGGGGTGTAGGTGGCTGGATCCGGTTGGCCAGCTGGTCTCGACAGATCGGGTCCTCTCCTCTCCAGGCGTTGGATGACCTGAAGAACCCGATCCATCGCTACACCCAAGCTGGCCAGCATCGTGGAATGCTTCTGGACCCGTGCCACGACTCCAGGCATGCACTCCTCTCCCGCTGACTCCATATCAGGTGGGTGATTCTGTGATGAGTGTGATAGAAGGAGTCAGGCGCAGGAGGGTAAATCAAGGAATACAGAGTTTATTCCGTCGTACACAATTGCGCTAGATAGCGACACACGAAAACAGGAACAGGTGAAACTATCTACTCTGGCAATACACGGTACGGGATACTCCAACAATATACAGGCACAGGGGAAATATCTACCCTGGCAGTAAAATGTGCAAGTAGCTCCACCGAGCTACACTACTCTCACAATAAACAATCACCCACAAGGAGAAGGGGGGCAGAGGGAACACAGACTAATGAGGGGGATAAGAACCAGGTGTGTGTAATTGACAAGACAAGACAAATGGAATGATGATATATGGAGCGGCAGTGGCCAGTAAGCTGGTGACGACGAACTCCGAAGCCTGCCCGAACAAGTTCCAATAAAGTGCACAATTTCATAATCATATCATCTAAAGACAATTATCAGCAGCAATAAAATAGTATTAGGTGCGTGTGAAGATGCAGGACAATCTGAATGAAAGTTGACTTTTAATACCTACATTAAACTATTTATGAGCTCAGTTTTTCCATTTTCCCTTAGACGTTCAGCAATTACAGTAGCTACTCTAGGTACATACCCCAAAGATGCAGAGAAAAAATCCAGAAAGCATCTGAGGAGAGGTTAGAAAGGGATAAAGACACGAGCTACAAATAAAATACCAACAAATTAGACTGCCTTGGAAATATTAGCCATTAGACACCTCCAGCAGAGTCTAACAAACTAATTCACTGCAGGTACCCATCAGAGATAGAAGGAGGAAATTGCATGGATGGAAAGCCCAGACAAAACTCCCTTTAAAGTCAGGAAATTAGCTTAGATGTTTGTTTAGAGAGGTGTGGAAGATGGCCCACTAGACATTCCCCATAACCTCCATGGGCATCTCAATAAATAAGGACAACACTTGTACTGGGAAATTTTGCCCATACCGATACATTCAATTAATAATAATTCCACTAACGATTCCACAAGATGCAATGAGTTTGCTTAATTTCTGATAGCCATGTCTCCTTGTTTTATCGTAACAATCCTGATGCAGTGAATGACAATATATGCCATGTTGCATCGACTTCGCCGAAGATGATCTACAGTTGAAGTCGGAAGTTTACATAAACTTAGGTTGGAGTCATTAAAACTCGTTGTTCAACCACTCCACAAATTTCATGTTAACAAACTATAGTTTTGGCAAGTTGGCTGTGCCTTTAAACAGCTTGGAAAATTCCAGAAAATGATGGCATGGCTTTAGAAGCTTCTGATAGGCTAATTGACATCATTTGAGTCAATTGGAGGTGTACCTGTGGATGTATTTCAAGGCCTACCTTCAAACTCAGTGCCTCTTTACTTGACATCATGGGAAAATCAAAAGAAATCGGGTTTATCCTTGGGAGCAATTTCCAAACGCTTGAAGGTACCACGTTCATCTGTACAAACAATAGTACGCAAGTATAAACACCATGGGACCACGCAGCCGTCATACCGCTCAGGAAGGAGAGGCGTTCTGTCTCCTAGAGATGAACGTACTTTGGTGTGAAAAGTGCAAATCAATCCCAGAAGAATAGCAAAGGACCTTGTGAAGATGCTGGAGGAAACAGGCACAAAATTATCTATATCCACAGTAAAACAAGACCTATATCGACATAATCTGAAAGGCCGCTCAGCAAGAAAGAAGCCTCTGCTCCAAAACCGCCTTAAAAAAAACTGACTACGGTTTGCAACTGCACATGGGGACAAATATCATAATTTTTTGAGAAATATCCTCTGGTCTGATGAAACAAAAATAGAACTGTTTGGCCATGATGACCATCATTATGTTTGGAGGAAAAGGGGGAACGCTTGCAAGCCGAAGAACACCATCCCAACCGAGAAGTACTGGGGTGGCAGCGTCATGCTGTGGGGGTGCTTTGCTGCAGGAGGGACTGGTGCACTTCACAAAATAGATGGCATCCCGAGGAAGAAAAAGTATGTGGAGATATTGAAGCAACATCTCAAGACATCAGTCAGGAAGTTAAAGCTTGTTCGCAAATGGGTCTTCCAAATGGACAATGACCCAAGCATACTTCAAAAGTTGTGGCAAAATGGCTTAAGGACAACCAAGTCAACTTATTGGAGTGGCCATCACAAAGCCCTGACCTCAATCCTATAGAACATTTGTGGGCAGAACTGAAAAAGCGTGTGCGAGCAAAGAGGCCTACAAACCTGAGTCAGTTACACCAGCTCTGTCAGGAGGAATGAGCCAAAATTCACCCAACTTATTGTGGGAAGCTTGTGGAAGGCTACCCAAAACGTTTGACCCAAATTTAACAATTTAAAGGCAATGCTACCAAATACTAATTGAGTGTATGTAAACTTCTAACCCACTGGGAATGTGATGAAAGAAATAAAAGCTGAAATAAATCATTCTCTCCAATATTATTCTGACATTTCACATTCTTGAAATAATGTGGTGATCCTAACTGACCTAAGACAGGGAATTTTTACTAGGATTAAATGTCAGGAATTGTGAAAAACTGAGTTTAAAGTTATTTGGCTAAGGTGTATGTAAACCTCCGACTTCAACTGTATATACTGACGAGTAATGGGACTGACAGCACTAACAATGGGAATACATATCCACAAAGGCAGAAGGCAGGCAGGGGGAGGCGGGATCAGGTGGGAACATTTTAGCCAATGAGAGAGCAGCTATGCTTGTGAACAACAGGGATAACTCCGATATAAAATATATATTTTTAAAGTTGCCTGAATGCCACTTATATCAGTACGTTTGTGAGAACCTAAACATTACAAAACTTCTATTTGATCAAATAAGCCTCACGTGTCAAATTAGCTATTAAATTTTATGTTGACCAAATTCAACAATTTCTCATTGACCTCTATACACAAAAATCCCCACTTCATCTGCTTCTCATTGTATTTTCGCAAAGACAGATTTTGGGTCGGAGTCAAGCCTCTCGTTTCCCTCTTGCTCTCTGACTTCACTCAACAAATCAAATCATTTATCATATTTCTAGCTGATAGCTTGTAAAATGGATTGCAGCCCTTAAAGATGCCCTCTCAAACTTGTGTATAACTTCAGCCAGTAGTTTTGAAAGTGGTGCTCACGAGCCAAAACTGGTCCTCGTTTTTTGTGTACTATGTCATTCAATTGTGTACTACATCGTCCATTACATGTGATATGTTACGAATTTTGCATTTGTTACAAATCCAATTTGTGCAATTATGTTACAAATTTGTTCTGCTAAAGTGCATTTTTCATGAAGAAATTATGTGATACAGTACAAAGAAGTCAGATGTCATCAGACATCCAAAATTAAACCCCACAAAGAAAGGTGCAGACTTTCATTCGTGAAAGCTCAGAGAGTCAAAATGCTGTCAAACAAAAAACTAAGAAAATGTAGAAAACAAGGAAACATGAAGTCATCAGATTCACTTCAGTGCTAAAAAACCTGCTTTAGTTTCACACCCAGTCGATTCTGAAAGCTTGCTAGTGCCTACTGAACAGTTTGCATCCACCTGTACCACTCTAAAGCATCTGCCCGGTGATAAAGACATTCTGAGTGCTCCATAACATGCATGGGTCCAAGCAAACAAAGGATTCCATTCCCTAGCTGGCGATGTGCCACACTACAATTCAATGCCAGAGTGAGGAGTAGTAACAAACCCCAGTCAGTTCAGTCTTCAGTCAGAGAGGGTAGGAAACCATCAATTCATTTTTAGGGGCTGCTGGCATGCATTTTAACCTCTGTCAGACTGACTAAAGAACATTTACTGTCAAAAGTGATGTCAATCACTTTCTGACTGCACCCCTTTTGATTTAAATGATACTTTAACATGGTAGAAGTGGTCAGAAAGTGACATTTTGGACCTGAATGGTAAAACATTCAGGAGTTAGAGGTGCTTAAAGCTGACCCATTTTGCATACCCCACCCTACCATGAAACATTCATGTCTTCATCACTGAAAAAGATAAATGGCTGAGTTTGATTTCATTTGAACGCTTACACCCTATTTCTGACGTGTTTGTGTTGTGCCCACCATCGGTTGAGACACAGCATACTCTAGAACAGGGGTTTCCAAACTGTGGGTCGGGACCCACTTGTGGGTCGCAGCAGGGGTCCAGGTGGGTCGTGAGATAGAATTGATTGTGCATTCAACAAAAAAAGAAAATATACAGTACCAGTCAAAAGTTTCTTAGCAAAGAGCAATTTCTCAAGCATGAATTTTGCTAAAACTATCTGGGAGTGGTTTGAGTGGAGAGGGGAAAACTGAAAATGTGATGTTATTGGCAGAGAGATTTGGAACTCTCTTTCTTATTGGTCTATTAACTTATATACTGCATGGTGATTTCACCACGGAATGCCAAAACTCCCTCTGACCAAAACAGGCAGACATTTCAGGTGGTCTTTTCAAACAATTCTTAAACTAAAGGGGCATTATCATCATTTTCACAATTTCACAGTATTATTCCAACCTCATAGTGTTGAAATACAGTACCATCTGGTTTGCGCTTAGTGGGACTATCATTTGTTTTTCAACAGGACAATGACCCAACACACCTCCAGGCTGTGTAAGTGCTATTTGACCAAGAAGGACAGTGATGGAGTGTTGCATCAGATGACCTGGCCTCCACAATCCCCCGACCTCAACCTAATTGAGATGGTTTGGGATGAGTTGGACCGCAGAGTGAAGAAAAAGCAGCCAACAAGTGCTCAGCATATGTGGGAACTCCTTCAAGACTGTTGGAAAAGTATTCCAGGTGAAGCTGGTTAAGAGAATGCCAAGTGTGCAAAGCTGTCATCAAGGCAAAGGGTGGCTACTTTGAAGAATCTAAAATTTTAAATATATTTCGATTTGTTTAACACTTCTTTGGTTACTACATGATTCCATATGTGTTCTTTAATAGTTTGATGTCTTCACTGTTATTCTACAAAGTAGAAAATAGTAAAAATAAAGAAAAACTCTTGAATGAGTAGGTTTGTCCAAACTTTTGACTGGTACTGTATATACAGTGGGGAAAAAAGTATTTAGTCAGCCACCAATTGTGGAAGTTCGCCCACTTAAAAAGACCAGAGAGGCCTGTAATTTTCATCATAGGTACACGTCAACTATGACAGACAAAATGAGAATTTTTTTTCCAGAAAATCACATTGTGGGATTTTTTATGAATTTATTTGCAAATTATGGTGGAAAATAAGTATTGGGTCAATAACAAAAGTTTCTCAATACTTTGTTATATACCCTTTGTTGGCAATGACACAGGTCAAACGTTTTCTGTAAGTCTTCACAAGGTTTTCACACACTGTTGCTGGTATTTTGGCCCATTCCTCCATGCTGATCTCCTCTAGAGCAGTGATGTTTTGGGGCTGTCGCTGGGCAACACAGACTTTCAACTCCCTCCAAAGATTTTCTATGGGGTTGAGATCTGGAGACTGGCTAGGCCACTCCAGGACCTTGAAATGCTTTTTACGAAGCCACTCCTTCGTTGCCCGGGCGGTGTGTTTGGGATCATTGTCATGCTGAAAGACCCAGCCACGTTTCATCTTCAATGCCCTTGCTGATGGAAGGAGGTTTTCACTCAAAATCTCACGATACATGGCCCCATTCATTCTTTCCTTTACACGGATCAGTCGTCCTGGTCCCTTTGCAGAAAAACAGCCCCAAAGCATGATGTTTCCACCCCCATGCTTCACAGTAGGTATGGTGTTCTTTGGATGCAACTCAGATTTCTTTGTCCTCCAAACACGACGAGTTGAGTTTTTACCAAAAAGTTATATTTTGGTTTCATCTGACCATATGACATTCTCCCAATCCTCTTCTGGATCATCCAAATGCACTCTAGCAAACTTCAGACGGGCCTGGACATGTACTGGCTTAAGCAGGGGGACACGTCTGGCACTGCAGGATTTGAGTCCCTGGCGGCGTAGTGTGTTACTGATGGTAGGCTTTGTTACTTTGGTCCCAGCTCTCTGCAGGTCATTCACTAGGTGTGGTTCTGGGATTTTTGCTCACCGTTCTTGTGATCATTTTGACCCCACGGGGTGAGATCTTGCGTGGAGCCCCAGATCGAGGGAGATTATCAGTGGTCTTGTATGTCTTCCATTTCCTAATAATTGCTCCCACAGTTGATTTCTTCAAACCAAGCTGCTTACCTATTGCAGATTCAGTCTTCCCAGCCTGGTGCAGGTCTACAATTTTGTTTCTGGTGTCCTTTGACAGCTCTTTGGTCTTGGCCATAGTGGAGTTTGGAGTGTGACTGTTTGAGGTTGTGGACAGGTGTCTTTTATACTGATGACAAGTTCAAACAGGTGCCATTAATACAGGTAACGAGTGGAGGACAGAGGAGCCTCTTAAAGAAGAAGTTACAGGTCTGTGAGAGCCAGAAATCTTGCTTGTTTGTAGGTGACCAAATACTTATTTTCCACCATAATTTGCAAATAAATTCATTAAAAATCCTACAATGTGATTTTCTGGAAAAAAAATTCTCAATTTGTCTGTCATAGTTGACGTGTACCTATGATGAAAATTACAGGCCTCTCTCATCTTTTTAAGTGGGAGAACTTGCACAATTGGTGGCTGACTAAATACTTTTTTTCCCCACTGTACACCCACTCACACAGTGTAATTTCTTCCATCCTAGCCACATTTCCTCATGTGCTTGCAATGCGCCTCCCCTATATCAAGGTGTTCTGGTACTTCCCTTATGCACTACGCTTTTCCATGTGATAACTTGTACTATACCACAGGTCAGTATAGTCTACCAGTCTATTAGTCTGTCCTGCCATCTATCCACCATTCATAGTGACAATAGTGGTAGGTGGATTGTTTGTCCAGATCTGCAATAAGCGAACTAGCAATCATACCACACATAAAAACATTCAAAGCTTCATACATTTTTAGATGAATCGAAAAGATCAAATAGGAATAGCTGATAGGCAGCGGAGAGGCCAGGTGCATCACTGAGCATGAAAGAACAGTCAAAAATCTCCCCTATTGATGTTCCTTAGGGACAATACAATTGTCTTACCTATGCTAGCCTACAACGCCACAATGCAATCAATATTTATGTTATTGTTTTCAAGTGAGTACAACATTCTACTCTAGGCTGCAGTGACAATGTCATTTGAATAACGACGCAAATGTCCTTTAATTTTAATGTTTCATTTAATTTGGATCTGTTGTGGGTCTACTCTCTAGAGTTTATAAGGTCTAGAAAGGCACAGTAGCAGGCCAGTCTGGCTGTATTTTTACTTCTGATACTGAATGCGCTGTCTGTTGCAGATCATCATTTTCCCAAATCGTCCTATAATAACGTGGACACATATGCTCCCAGCAAGCCCAGTTATTCATCCATAATATAATTCCAGCATCCTCAAAATGGCCTGACATTAACTAGGTCCATCCAACCTTTTAATGCAAGTAAAGTAGTCTACATGTCTGATAAAAATGTCACCACATTATGGGAAATCATGTAGTTTATTAGGCTACAGACAGCGGTGTAAAGTACTGAAGTAAAAATACTTGAAAGTACTACTTAAGTCCTTTTTTGGGGTAACTGTACTTTACTATTTATATTTGTGACTACTTTTACTTTTACTTCACTACATTCCTAAAGAAAATTATGTATACATTTTCCCTGACACCCAAAAGTACTCTTATCAAGAGAACATCCCTGGTCATCCCTACTGCCTCTGATCTGGCGGACTCACTAAACACATGCTTCGTTTGTAATTTATGTTGGAGCATGCCCCTGGCTATCTGTAAATTTAAAAAACAAGAAAATGTATATAAAGAAAACCACGCCTAGTTTGCTTTATATAAGGAATTTGAAAATATTTATACTTTTACTTTTGATACTTAAGTATATTCAAAACCAAATACATTTAGACTTTTACTCAAGTAGTATTTTACTGGGTCACTTTCACTTTTGCTTGAGTCATTTTCTATTAAGATATCTTTACTTTTACTCAAGTATGACAATTGGGTACTTTTTCCACCACTGGCTACAGATAAAATAAATTATAATTAACTTCACAGGGTGGTGAAAGTGCACAGTGATGAGGTTGATGCTCCTTTCAATAAATATGGAGGGTCTTATTCTGGTGACATGATGATCGATGCTTGGCTGCCATTTGACAAATAGAAATAATCTGGCACTTTTGTCCATAAAAATCTCATCATATAGTAGCACTGTATCTGCAAATTGTTGGCTAGAGTGCACGTGCCAATACCAGTGGGCACATTCACTATACCTATGCATCCCTTGACTATCCCTTGACTTTTTGGCCCTGACGGAGACATGGATCACCGCAGAGAACACTGCTACTCCAGCTGCTCTCTCTTCATCTAACTACGTTTTCTCTCGTAGTCCAAGAGCATCTGGTTGTCGCGATGGTGGCACATGGCTACTCATTTTTCCTAACTGGAGATTTTCTATTTTTGCACTCTCTCACCTGTCCATCTCCTCATTTGAATTACATGCTGTCACTATCCCTTGTCCACTCAAGTTTAACATTATTGTCATCTATCGCCCACCAGGTGCCAATGAAGAGTTCCTCAATGAGCTTGACACCTTGATAAACTCATTTCCTGATGATGGCTCACCGCTCTTCGTACTTGGCGACTTCATTTCTTTCCAACTCTCCCTTTCCATGTCCCCTCCAACTCACAAGGCAGGCAATACGCTTGACCTCATCTTTACTAGAGGCTGTTGGCCTTCTAATCTCACTGCAACCCCCCTCCAGGTCTCTGATCATTACTTGGTTTCCGTTTCTGTCTCCCTTTCCTCCAACCCTGGCCACTCAGCCCCTACCCAGATGGTCATGCGATGTCGCAATCTTCGCTCTCTCTCTCCCACTACTCTCTCCTCTTCTATCCTATCATCTCTCCCTTCTGCTAAATCCTTCTCCCTCCTGTCTCCTGATTCTGCCTCTTCGACTTTACTCTCCTCCCTTTCTACATCCTTTGACTTGCACTGTCCCCTTTCCTCCACTCACAGAGAACTACCCTATGCCTTGACCTCTTTCTCCCCTCTCTCCAGATGAAATCCTGCAACTAGTGAGGTCTGGCCGCCCGACAACCTGCCCGCTCAGCCCATCCCCTCCTACCTTCTCCAGACCATCTCTGGAGACCTTCTCCCATTCCTCACTTCCCTCAACTCATCCCTGACCACTGACTGTGTTCCCTCTGACTTCAAATTGCTCCCCTCCTCAAGAAACCAACACTTGACTCATCTGACGTCAAAAACTATAGACTTGTATCCCTTCTTTCTTTTGTTTCCAAAACACTTCAGCGTGCTGTCTCTGATCAACTCTCTTTATCTCTCTCAGAACGATCTTCGTGACCCTAACCAGTCAGGCTTCAAGACGGGTCACTCAACTGAGACTGCTCTTCTCTGTGTCACGGAGGCTCTCCGCACTGCCAAAGCGGACTCTCTCTCCTCTGTTCTCATCCTCCTAGATCTATTCGCTGCCTTCGACACCATGAACCATCAGATCCTCCTCTCCACCCCCTCAGGACTGGGCCTCTCAGGCTCTACACACTCTTGGATTGCATCCTACCTGGCAAGCCGCTCCTATCAGGTGACGTGGAGAGGCCTGCCCGCTCAAAGACCGCTCCATCACGGTGTCGCCCTCCCAGAGTGCAAAGAACCTTGGCGTGACCCTGGACAATACCATGTCGTTCTCTGTAAACATCAAAGCAGTGACTCACTCCTGCAGGTTCATGCTCTACGACATCCATAGAGTACGACCCCTACCTCACACAGGAAGCGGCACAGGTCCTAATCCAGGCCCTTGTCATCTCCCGTCTGGCCTACTGCAACTCGCCGTTGGCTGGGCTTCCCGCTTGTGCCATCAAACCCAAAACTCTGCAGCCTGCCTGGTTTTCAACCTTCCCAAGTTCTCCCATGTCACCCTTCTCCTCCGCACAATCCACTGGCTTCCAGTCAAAGCTCGCATCCACTACAAGACCATGGTACTTACCTACGGAGCAGCACGAGGCACTGCCCCTCCCTAACTTCAAGCTATGCTCAAACCCTACACCCCAACCCGAGCACTCTGTTCTGCCACTGTCACGGTTTCGGCCGAGGCTGCCTCTCTCCCTTGTTCGGGCAGGCTTCGGCGTTCGTTGTCTCCGGAATACTAGCTGCCACCGTTGCATGTTTCATGTTCGTTTGCTTTTGTCTAAGTGTTGTCACACCTGTTTTCATTTAGTGTCATTAGTGTCCTATTTAGTTCCCGTTGTGTTTGTCAGGTGTTGTGTATTATTGATTGTGTCAGACATGTTTTCGCTCGGTTGAGCTTCTCTCCACTGCGCTGGAGTTTACGCACCTGTTTGTGCGCTGTTTTGTTTCTTTTTCGCCTTCGTGCGTATTTCGCCTTCGGGCAAGTGTTGTCCGTTTGCCGTGTTTCGGCTTAATACAAGTCTGTTGGATTATCCGTCTGCGTCCTGCGTTTGATTCCGCCACTGCACCTACAGCACGCCTTGACAGAATAATACACCACAATGGAATCAGCAGGAGCCGCAGCAGCCCAGGCGACTCTGGAGGACAGGGTCCGGGAGCAAGGGGACCAGATCCTGCAGATGGGGACCGCACTGCAGGAGGTGATCACCACCATCCGAGGCTGGGGGACGCCTCCACCGCCACCCTCCGTGCCAGCACCATCGGCCAGTCAGCCTATTCCCGCACCAGAACCCCGAGGAGTCCGACTCTCGCTCCCGAGGGCTTACGATGGGACCGCGGCCGGGTGCCAGGGTTTCCTTCTCCAGGTGGAGCTGTACCTGGCCACCGTGCATCCGGCGCCCTCGGGACATGAGAGCGTGTCCGCCCTGATCTCCTGCCTGTCCGGGAAGGCGTTGGAATGGGCCAACGCGGAGTGGAGGAGGATCGACGCGGACACCATAACGTACAACGAGTTCTCCCGCCGCTTCAAGGCGGTGTTTGACCATCCCCCGGAGGGGAGAGCGGCGGGGGAGCGTCTGGTCTTCCTCCGGCAGGGGAGGAGGAGTGCTCAGGAGTTCGCCCTCGAATTCCGTACTCTAGCGGCAGATGCAGGGTGGAATGATCGGGCCCTCGTCGATCACTACAGGTGTAGTCTACGAGAGGACGTCCGTCGGGAGCTGGCCTGTAGGGACACCAGCCTCACGTTCGACCAGTTGGTCGACATGTCCATCAGGCTGGATAACCTGCTAGCTACCCGCGGGCGTTCCGAGGGGGGTCCGTCCATTTCACCCTCCAGCGCTTCCGAGCCGTGCCCCATGGAGCTCGGGGGCGCTGGCGCTAGAGAGAGGAGGGGTCGGCTTACTAGGGGGTCCATCCCTTGCACCAACTGTGGTCGGGGAGGACACACCGCGGCTAGGTGCTGGGGATGGCCTCCTAGGGGAGAGGACGACAGGTCCCGCACTGGGGATTCCCTCCAGGTGAGTAGGCGCCCCACTCACCCAGAGCTCTCTGTTGCACATTTTTGTATGCCTGTGCGTTTTCCACAGGTAGCACCTCATTCCCAGCATAAGGCGCTGGTAGATTCAGGCGCGGCTGGGAATTTTATTGATAAAAAGTTTTGTTTAGCGTTAGGGATTCCCCTTCTTCCTGTTGATGTTCCTTTCCCCGTTCATGCCCTAGATAGCCGTCCGTTGGGTACGGGCTTGATCAGGGAGGTCACGGCGCCACTTAGGATGTGTGCGCAGGGGGGTCATCAGGAGATGATTCAGCTATTTCTGATTGACTCTCCTGCGTATCCGGTGGTGCTGGGCATGCCCTGGTTGAGTACCCATAACCCATCCATTTCGTGGCAGGAGAGGGCTCTGATGGAGTGGTCTGCTCAGTGTGTGGGTAGATGTTTGGGCGTTTCCGTAGGGGCTACCTCGGTGGAGAGTCCAAACCAGGTGCCCGCATTGCACGTTCCCCCTGAGTATGGGGATTTGGCTATTGCGTTTAGTAAGGCGAGGGCGACGCAGTTGCCGCCCCATAGGCAGGGAGATTGTGCGATAGACCTCCAGGCAGGAGCTGCGCTCCCACGGAGCCATGTGTATCCTCTGTCTCAAGAGGAGAAGAAAGCTATGGAGACTTACATAGAAGAATCTCTGAGACAAGGATACATACGGCCTTCCACTTCCCCTGCGTCCTCGAGTTTCTTTTTTGTGAAGAAAAAGGAGGGTGGTTTGCGCCCGTGCATCGATTACCGTGGTCTCAATCAGATTACGGTGAAGTACAGTTATCCACTCCCGCTGATTGCGACCATGACTGAGTCGTTGCATGGGGCGCGTTTCTTCACTAAATTAGATCTCAGGAGCGCGTACAACTTGGTGCGCATCAGGGAGGGCGATGAATGGAAGACAGCCTTTAGTACCACCTCGGGCCATTACGAGTATCTGGTCATGCCATACGGGTTGATGAACGCTCCGTCAGTTTTCCAATCATTCGTGGATGAGATCTTCAGGGACATGCAGGGGCAGGGGGTGGTTGTGTACATTGATGACATTCTCGTGTACTCGCCTACCCGTGTCGAGCATGTGGCCCTGGTGCGTAGAGTGTTGCGGAGGCTGGTGGAGCACGACCTGTATGTGAAGGCAGAGAAGTGTCTGTTTTTCCAGGAGTCGGTCTCCTTTTTGGGGTATCAGTTGTCTGCGTCAGGGGTGAAGATGGAGGTAGACCGGGTGTCGGCCGTGCGTAATTGGCAAACACCAACCACTGTGAAGGAGGTGCAGCAGTTTTTGGGGTTTGCGAATTACTACCGGAGGTTTATCCGGGGTTTTGGACAGGTGGCAGCTCCCATCACGTCTCTTTTGAAGGGGGGTCCGGTGCGTCTGCAGTGGTCGGCCGAGGCGGACAGGGCGTTTGGGAGGCTGAAGGACCTGTTTACCTCGGCCCCGGTGCTGGCGCATCCGGATCCCTCTTTGCCGTTCCAGGTAGAGGTGGACGCGTCAGAGGCCGGTCTAGGAGCCGTGCTTTCACAACGGTCTGGCGCGCCACCTAAACTCCGCCCCTGTGCCTTTTATTCTAAGAAGCTCAGTCCGGCGGAGCGGAACTATGACGTAGGGGACAGGGAGCTGTTAGCCGTGGTACAGGCCCTAAAGGTGTGGAGGCACTGGCTTGAGGGGGCTCAACACCCTTTCCTCATTTTGACGGACCACCGTAACCTGGAGTACATCCGGGCAGCGAGGAGGTTGAACCCTCGCCAGGCAAGATGGAATATGTTCTTGACCAGGTTTACTTTTAAGATCACGTACATCCCTGGGTCACAGAATGGTAAGGCAGATGCGCTGTCTCGGCGGTATGACACGGAGGAGAGGTCCGTGGAGCCCACTCCCATACTGCCGGAGTCATGTCTGGTGGCACCGGTAGTGTGGGAGGTCGATGCTGAACTCGAGCGGGCGTTACGCACCGACCCTAGTCCACCACAGTGCCCGGAGGGTCGGAAGTACGTTCCGCTCGAGGTTCGGGATCGATTGATCTATTGGGCTCACACGTCACCCTCCTCTGGACATCCGGGTATCGGCCGGACAGTGCACTGTCTTAGTGCCAAGTACTGGTGGCCCACGTTGGCAAGGGATGTGAGGGTTTATGTTTCCTCCTGCTCGGTGTGCGCCCAGTGTAAGGCGCCTAGACATCTGCCTAGGGGTAAGTTACTACCCCTGCCCGTGCCACAACGACCATGGTCCCACCTCTCGGTGGATTTCCTTACTGACCTTCCTCCTTCACAGGGGAATACCACTATACTGGTCGTTGTGGACCGGTTTTCTAAGGCCTGTCGTTTGCTTCCCATGCCGGGCCTTCCTACCACCCTGCAAACTGCCGAAGCCCTATTCACCCATGTGTTCCGGCACTACGGGGTACCCGAGGATATTGTGTCTGATCGGGGTCCCCAATTTACCTCCAGAGTCTGGAGGGCCTTTATGGAGCGGTTGGGGGTCTCGGTGAGCCTCACCTCGGGTTACCACCCGGAGAGTAATGGGCAGGTGGAACGTGTAAACCAGGATGTGGGCAGGTTTCTTAGAACATACTGCCAGGACCGGCCGGAGGAGTGGGCAAGGTACGTTCCCTGGGCCGAAATGGCCCAGAATTCCCTACGCCATTCCTCCACTAACCTAACCCCTTTCCAATGTGTGTTAGGTTACCAGCCGGTTCTGGCACCCTGGCAGCAGAGCCAGATCGAGGCTCCTGCGGTGGATGAGTGGGCGAGGCGCTCGGAGGAGACATGGAACGCTGCACACGTCCACCTGCAGCGGGCCCTCCGACGTCATAAGGCGAGCGCTGATCTCCACCGCAGTGAGGGACCGGTGTACGCACCTGGTGATCGAGTCTGGCTCTCTACCAGGAACCTGCCCCTCCGCCTGCCCTGTCGGAAACTGGGTCGGCGGTTTGTAGGGCCATTTAAAGTCCTGGGAAGGTTGAACGAGGTGTGTTATAAATTACAGCTACCTGTTGAATATAAAAGTATTAACCCCTCGTTCCATGTGTCCCTTCTCAGGCCGGTGGTAGCTGGCCCACTCCAAGACAGTGAGATCAGGGAGACTCCTCCGCCCCCATTGGACATCGAGGGGGCACCGGCGTACTCCGTGAGGTCCATCTTGGATTCGAGACGTCGGATGGGGGGTCTCCAGTATCTAGTGGAGTGGGAGGGGTACGGTCCGGAGGAGCGGTGCTGGGTGCCGAGGAGAGACATTTTGGACCCGTCTCTCCTGACGGAATTCCATCGTGGGCAGCCGACGCGCCCGGCTCCGCGTCCTCCGGGTCGTCCCCGAGGCCACCTGGAGCCAGGTCTGGAGCCGCGCGTCAAGGGGGGGGGTACTGTCACGGTTTCGGCCGAGGCTGCCTCTCTCCCTTGTTCGGGCAGGCTTCGGCGTTCGTTGTCTCCGGAATACTAGCTGCCACCGTTGCATGTTTCATGTTCGTTTGCTTTTGTCTGAGTGTTGTCACACCTGTTTTCATTTAGTGTCATTAGTGTCCTATTTAGTTCCCGTTGTGTTTGTCAGGTGTTGTGTATTATTGATTGTGTCAGACGTGTTTTCGCTCGGTTGAGCTTCTCTCCACTGCGCTGGAGTTTACGCACCTGTTTGTGCGCTGTTTTGTTTCTTTTTCGCCTTCGTGCGTATTTCGCCTTCGGGCAAGTGTTGTCCGTTTGCCGTGTTTCGGCTTAATACAAGTCTGTTGGATTATCCGTCTGCGTCCTGCGTTTGATTCCGCCACTGCACCTACAGCACGCCTTGACAGCCACCTCTGGTCTCTTGGTCCTTCCATTCCTACGGGAGGGCAGCTCCCGCTCAGCCCAGTCCAAGCTCTTCTATGTCCTGGCCCCCCAATGGTGGAACCAGCTTCCCCCTGAAGCTAGGACAGCAGAGTCCCTGCTTATCTTACAAAAGCATCTGAAACCCTACCTCTTCAAAGAGTATCTGAAATAATTCCCCAACTCACCTCGACCACAACCCCCCCTACACAAAACAAAATAAAATCCTGAACCAACACCTGCACTTGACCCCCCTTCCCCTTTCTAGCACTGACTTTGCTGATAGCCACATTATTGAGTAAAAGTGTACTTACTATGCCTGTGATATGTGGTTGTCCCACCTAGCTCTGCTAAATGACTAAATAAAACGTAAATATGATAATAACCTAATCTGGTAGTAGCACTGTATATGCAAGCTGTTGGCTGGAGCGCACGTGCCAATACCAGAGTGGGCACATTCGCTATACCTACGCAATTTTTTTTGTAACAAAACCGTCAGTAGGCCTAGAGTTTAAAATGTGAGGGAAACCCATTTAACTTGTATTTATATTCATGTACATGGGAATTTCACCTCAAAAGTTATTTTTATGTGCACTACGTATTCATGCACCAGGGTTTCCCTTAGCTGGTAATTGCCGGCATTTGGCTGATAAAAAATGAAGGTGACCAAGAACCCGATGGTCACTCTGACAGAGCTTTAGAGTTCCTCTGTGGAGATGGGAGAAACTTCCAGAAGGGCAACCATCTCTGCAGCACTCCACCAGTCAGGCATTTATGGTAGAGTGACCAGACGGAAGCCACTCCTCAGTAAAAGGCACATGACAGCCCACTTGGAGTTTGCCAAAA
This sequence comes from Coregonus lavaretus, assembly GCF_964263955.1. Classification (NCBI taxonomy): domain Eukaryota; kingdom Metazoa; phylum Chordata; class Actinopteri; order Salmoniformes; family Salmonidae; genus Coregonus; species Coregonus lavaretus. Next base: position 15,176,490 of record NC_139995.1, on the reverse strand, counting down.
GGCACCTAAAGTCTATCAGACCATGAGAAACAAGATTCTCTGGTCTGATGAAACCAAGATTGAACTCTTTCCAATGGCACTGTATGTGTCAGTGGGATGACTGGTAAGCCCAGATCTAGCCTCGTTGAGAACCAGGCTTTCCGATTAGGGAAGCCTGGTTCTCAACGAGGCTAGATCTGGGCTTGGTCAATGGCAGCAAGTAGCTAAAAAGGGGTGGAAACCGGGTGTAAAATAGTGATTTCGAAGGTTTGGCTACGCGAGACTACCCCAGATCTGACTCCAGTCTCAGGTAACTGTTCAAGTAGCCAACAGTCCCAGGGTACAGCCTTGCACTAAACAGCTGTAGACTATTAATCTACTACATGTGTACAGTTTGCAGAAGTCTGTTGGATCCCTCTGATCTGTTGCGCTCTCTTTCACCATAGCATCTGATTTTACTCATCAATTTTACATCATTATGCTTAAAGGTCCCAAACAGTGACAATCATGTTTTGGATGGTATTCGGATGAAACCAGATCAAAGTAGGGCTACCCGAGTACGAAAAATGACTGTTGCTTCTACATTGATCAAGTTTGATCATAAAGTTACTTGTCCGCTCCCCCATGTCAAACACTTGGATTCAGGAGGCGATATGGAGGCGGGATTATTATGGAACTTTTGTGACATCACAAAAAGCGCAATTTTAGTAGACCAATAGTAACGTCTTATTCTCTTACCTAATTTAAATAAGTACCGCAATGTAACCAACATCGCAGAAGGCGTGTTAACAGATGGGCATGGTTTACATAGCTGGGTAGTTAGTCTACTGGTGCAACAATTTGACTGCAGCGTGTCAGGAAATATACACTGTACAAAAATATATAAATAAAGTGTTGGTCCCATGTTTCATGAACTGAAATGAAAGATCTCAGAAATGTTCCATACGCTCAAAAAGCTTATTTCTCTCAAATTTTGTTCATGAATCTGTTTACATCCCTGTTAGCGAGCATTTCTCCTTTGCCAAGATAACCCATCCCCATGACAGGTGTGGCATATCAAGAAGCTGATTAAACAGCATGATCATTACACAGGTGCACCTTGTGCTGGGGACAATAAAAGGTAAAACAACCCAATGCAACAGATGTCTCAAGTTTTGAGGGAGCGTGGAATTGGCATGCTGACTGCAGGAATGTCCACCAGAGCTGTTGCCAGAGAATTTCTCTACCATAAGCCGCCTACACGTCGTTTTAGAGAATTTGGCAGAACGTCCAAATGACCTCACAACCGCAGACCATGTGTAACCATACCAGCCCAGGACCTCCACATCCAGTTTCTTCACCTGCGGGATTGTCTGAGACCAGCCACCCAGATAGCTGATGAAACTGGGTTTGCACAACCGAAGAATTTCTGCACAAACTGTCAGAAACCGTCTCAGGGAAGCTCATCTGCGTGCTCGTCGTCCTCACCTGGGTCTTGACCTGACTGCAGTTCGGTGTCTTAACCAACTTCAGTGGGCAAATGCTCACCTTCGATGGCCACTGGCACACTGGAGAAGTGTGCTCTTCACAGCCATTGAAGAGGAGTGGGACAACATTCCACAGGCCACAATCAACAGCCTGATCAACTCTATGCAAAGGAGATGTGTCGCGCTGCATGAGGAAAATGGTGGTCAGACGAGATACTGACTGGTTTTCTGATCCACGCCCCTACCTTTTTTTAAAGGTATCTGTGACCAACAGATTAGGGCCTAATTTATTTATTTCAATTGACTGATTTCCTTACATGAACTGTAACTCAGTAAAATCTTAGAAATTGTTGCATGTTGTGTTTATATTTTTGTTCTGTCTAATTCGAGGTTTCCCCTATTCATCTCATGCAAAGATACTTATAGGTTTCCACTTTCTGTGTCTGGTGTTAGCTAGTAACTGGCTAGCTAGGTCTTCAGCCAGCATGGAACAAAAGAGGGGGAAGGGTTTTCCAAAACCCAGACGCAGTTGTCGTGTCTTCAAATCAAGAGACATGCCAAATTCATACCAACATCTTGACATGAACATTGTCTGACAGTCAATATTTACATTTTAGTCATTTAGCAGACGCTCTTATCCAGAGCGACTTACAGTTAGTGAGTGCATACATTTTCATACTGGCCCCCCGTGGGAAACGAACACACAACTCTGGCGTTGCAAGCGCCATGCTCTAGCAACTGAGCTACAGGGGACTATATATATTTACTGAAAATTACCCAGACCTCACCCTGTAAAGTTTCAACTGAAATTGTCCAAGATGAACTAGCTAGCTAGCTTGATAAACAGTGCTGACAATTCCAATTGGGCTAGCTAGCTAAATTATACAGCCAACAATTTGTCTATATTGATGCTAAACAAATCATTTGTGAAACCATGATGTGGTGTATGACAGGATTGGATGTTGCATGCAATTGCAATGTTTTTTTGTTTGTTTATTTGTGTATCAGCAAATTTGCTTGAGATAATCTCACTGCAAAACTGTGTTCATGTTGCTTGACATAGGCGTTTAAAAGAACCACCAGCCAAGGCGAGCTCCCCATCCACTCAGTCTACTAGTTCCCTGTCCACTCAGTCTACTAGTTCCCTGCCCACCCAGCCTACTAGTTCCCTGCCCACTCATCCTACTAGTTCCCTGTCCACTCAGTCTACTAGTTCCCTGCCCACCCAGCCTACTAGTTCCCTGCCCACCCAGCCTACTAGTTCCCTGTCCACTCAGTCTACTAGTTCCCTGTCCACTCAGTCTACTAGTTCCCTGTCCACTCAGTCTACTAGTTCCCTGTCTACTCAGTCTAATAGTTCCCTGCCCACCCAGCCTACTAGTTCCCTGCCCACCCAGTCTACTAGTTCCCTGTCCACCCAGCCTACTAGTTCCCTGTCCACTCAGTCTACTAGTTCCCTGTCCACTCAGTCTACTAGTTCCCTGTCCACTCAGTCTACTAGTTCCCTGTCCACTCAGTCTACTAGTTCCCTGTCCACTCAGTCTACTAGTTCCCTGCCCACCCAGCCTACTAGTTCCCTGTCCACTCAGTCTACTAGTTCCCTGCCCACCCAGCCTACTAGTTACCCGCCCACCCAGCCTACTAGTTCCCTGCCCACCCAGCCTACTAGTTACCCGCCCACCCAGCCTACTAGTTCCCTGTCCACTCAGTCTACTAGTTCCCTGCCCACCCAGCCTACTAGTTACCCGCCCACCCAGCCTACTAGTTCCCTGCCCACCCAGCCTACTAGTTACCCGCCCACCCAGCCTACTAGTTCCCTGTCCACTCAGTCTACTAGTTCCCTGCCCACCCAGCCTACTAGTTCCCTGCCCACCCAGCCTACTAGTTCCCTGCCCACTCAGCCTACTAGTTCCCGGTCCACTCAGTCTACTAGTTCCCTGTCTACTCAGTCTACTAGTTCCCTGCCCACTCAGTCTACTAGTTCCCGGTCCACTCAGTCTACTAGTTCCCTGCCCACTCAGTCTACTAGTTCCCGGTCCACTCAGTCTACTAGTTCCCTGCCCACTCAGTCTACTAGTTCCCTGCCCACTCAGTCTACTAGTTCCCGGTCCACTCAGCCTACTAGTTCCCTGTCCACTCAGTCTACTAGTTCCCTGCCCACCCAGTCTACTAGTTCTCTGTCCACTCAGTCTACTAGTTCCCTGCCCACCCAGCCTACTAGTTCCCCGCCAACCCAGCCTACTAGTTCCCCGTCAACCCAGCCTACTAGTTCCCCGCCAACCCAGCCTACTAGTTCCCCGCCAACCCAGCCTATTAGTTCCCCGCCAACCCAGCCTACTAGTTCCCCGCCAACCCAGCCTACTAGTTCCCCGCCAACCCAGCCTACTAGTTCCCCGCCAACCCAGCCTACTAGTTCCCCGCAACCCAGCCTACTAGTTCCCCGCCAACCCAGCCTACTAGTTCCCTGTCCACTCAGTCTTTCTTTTCAGACTTCATGGTATTTTGGAATGAGAGAAAAAAACGTTTTCACATTTTTTTTGTCTTTTTATCTGGAATAATATTATGGATGATGTTTTAGTCACTCCAAAGGCTATTTTACATGGGAATCAGAATGATTCTGCAGGACTTTTAATTTACAGGTATAATTTGGGATACACCAAATCCCTAATGCCTATGCTGACATACTTATCATCAAGCTCGCTAACGATCTCCCAGATGAATATAGATTGATTTGGGGCATAAGTAGCAAATACAATACTGCTCAATGTTAAACATAAGCATGCACAGTATAGGAAACAAAGATACAGTGCATTCTGAAAGTATTCAGACCCCTTGACTTTTTCCACATTTCGTAACGTTACAGCCTTATTCTAAAATGGATTAATTGAAAAATGTTCCTCATCAATCTACACACAATACCCATTAATGACAAAGCGAAAACAGGTTTAGAGAAATGTTTGCAAAAATAAAACAAAGACACGGCGGTTGGAACCAAAAATCTCACATTTGGACTCATCAGATCAAAGGACAGATTTCCACCGGTCTAGTCCATTGCTCGTGTTTCTTGGCCCAAGCAAGTCTCTTCTTCTTATTGGTGTCCTTTAGTAGTGGTTTCTTTGCAGCAATTCAACCATGAAGGCCTGATTCACACAGTCTCCTCTGAACCGTTGATGTTGAGATGTGTCTGTTACATTTATTTGGGCTGCAATCTGAGGTGCAGTTAACTCTAATGAACTTATCCTCTGCAGCAGAGGCAACTCTGGGTCTTCCTTTCCTGTGGTGGTCCTCATGAGAGCCAGTTTCATCATAGCGCTTGATGGTTTTTGCGACTGCACTTTCTTTCAAAGTTCTTGAAATGTTCCGTATTGACTGACCTTCATGTCTTAAAGTAATGATGGACTGTCATTTCTCTTTGCTTATTTGAGCTGTTCTTGACATAATATGAACTTGGTCTTTTACCAAATAGGGCTATCTTCTGTATACCACCCCTACCTTCTCACGACTCATTGGCTCAAACGCATTAAGAAGGAAAGAAATTCCACAAATTAACTTTTAACAAAGCACACAAGTTAATTGAAATGCATTCCAGGTGACTACCTCATGAAGCTGGTTCAGACATTGCCAAGAGTGTGCAAAGCTGTCATCAAGGCAACGGGGCCTACTTTGAAGAATCTCAAATATACTTTGATTTGTTTTACAGTTTATTGTTTACTACATGATTCCATATGTGTTATTTCATAGTTTTGATGTATTCACTATTATTCTACAATGTAGAAAATAGCAAAAATAAAGAATAACCCTGGAATGAGTAGGTGTGTACAAACCTTTGACTGGTACTGCATGTAAATGTGATATTTCATAAACATTTATTTATTTTTTGCAACAATTTCAAAAAAACAATTTTTGCTTGGTCATTATGGGGTATTGTGTGTAGGTTTAATGAGTATTTTTTTAATATACATTTTAGAATAAGGCTATAATGTAACAAAATGTGCAAAAAGTCAAGGGGTCTGAATACAGTACATGTGGGTAACTGTTTTGACTGATCAATAAGTACTTACAATTTTTAGACAATACTAAAGAACAATTCCTAAAGTTCCAAAGCAGAGTCACTTGAACATCTTTCAACACATCATAAACATGCGTCAGGAATCAATTCAAATCAAATGTTATTGGTCACTGTGATGAGTACTGAGGATACGAAGAGGCAGGACGCAGACGCAGGAATCAACAATGTAAAGGTTTACTTAACACTGAGCAAGAGAACAACAAAGAGCGAGTACACGACAAGACACTAACAATCACACAGAACACAACACTGAACAGTCCAGGGCTATATAGGGGTGGTGATGAGAAGATGAGGTGCAGGTGCGTTGGAGGTGATTAGGGTGCGTTGGGTTTCCATTCCGGTGTTGCCGAGGTGTTGCACCCAGACCGGTGGCTCAGTAGACCGGAGAATCAGAGCGCCGGACGCGCGGCTCCCGCCGCAGGACGTCGCCAGCCAAAAGGACGACCCCGAGGTCGAGGAGCGGGCAGGTCAGGGCAGCGACGGTGGAAGTCCCGAATTAGGTTGGGGTCCAGAACATCCCCAGCCGGAACCCAGCTCCTCTTCTCAGGACCATACCCCTCCCAGTCCACCAGGTAACGGAGCCATGCCCCACGGAACCTGGAGTCCAGCAGGTCCCTCACCGCATACGCCGGACTCCCGTCAATGTCCAGGGGCAGAGGGGGCGTACCCCGGGGGACGGCATCTGCCAGAGGACCAGGAACCACCGGCCTGAGGAGAGACACATGAAAAGTGGGTGAGACACGGTAGTGAGGGGGAAGGAGCAGCCGGTACGATACCTCATTTATCCGCCGGAGGGCCTTAACCGGCCCCACAAACCGGGAGCTCAGTTTCTTGCAGGGCAGGTGGAGAGGGAAGTTTGTAGTGGACAGCCAGACACGATAACCAGGCTGGAACACGGGGGCCTCACTGCGTTGGCTGTCGGCTTGGTCCTTCTCTGATGAATGGCCCTCTGGAGATGGACATGGGCGGCGTCCCAGACCTGTCCGGCCCTGCAGAACCACTCGTCGACAGCAGGCGCATCGGTCTGGCTGGGTGTCCAAGGGCCCAGGGCCGGCTGGTATCCCAGGACGCACTGGAAGGGAGTGAGCCCCATGGAGGAGTGAATGAGGGAGTTCTCTGCATATTCTGCCCAGGGAAGAAACCTCACCCAGCCACCCTGCCGGTCCTGACAGTGGCAACGAATAAACCTGCACTCCACCTGCCCATTTGACTGAGGCCTATACCCGGAAGTGAGGCTGGCCGTGGCCCCGATCTTCTTCAGGAAAGCCTTCCACACTCGGGAGGTGAATTGGCGGCCACAGTCCGAGATGATGTCCTCCGGAAGTTCATAATGCCGGAAGACCTGTTGGAACAGGACATCAGCGACCTGGAGAGCAGAAGGAAGACCAGATAGTGGCAAAAAAGGGCATGATTTGGAGAACCGATCTACGACCACCAGGACTGTGGTGAAGCCGTCAGAACGTGGAAGGTCGGTGACAAAGTCTATGGACAGGTGTGACCAAGGTCGCTGAGACACTGGGAGAGGAACTAGTTTGCCTGCCGGGGCATTCCAAGGTGTCTTCGTTTGGGCACATACGGAACAGGAGTTGATATAGCGGGAGACATCAGTAGCCAAGGTGGGCCACCAGTATTTTTGTGAGAGAGAATGTAGGGTGCGCGTCATACCGGAGTGTCCTGCCGTAAGGGTGGTGTGCGCCCAGATCAGCAGGCGGTCACGGACCCTGGTGGGTACATACACGTGCCCCGGAGGGGCGTTGGCAGGCGCTGGGTCCTCCTGAGCCATCAGGCGGATGTCTTCATCCACATCCCAAACGACAGGTGCCACGATAAGAGACGGAGGTAGGATAGGACCCCCAGATCCTTCCTTTCTCCGATATGGTGCATCCTGGAGAGTGTGTCGGCTTTCACATTCTGGGATCCTGGGCGGTAGGACAGAATAAACTGAAAGCGAGTAAGACATTGGGCCCTCCTGGCCGCCACCGTGCGAAAGCTCAGGGCATACTCAAATGCAGCCCCCTCTCCCTGTTGGAGCCGAAGGAGACGCTCACACCCGTCCTTTCCCTCCGTGGGATGATCGAACACCGCCCTGAACCGAGTGAGGGAGGTGGAGTAGGGAAGCGCCGCGGCCTCACCTCCTTCCCAGACTGCCGTGGCCCAATCCAGCGCCTTTCCCTTCAGTAGCGAAATCACCAGCGCTATCCTGGCTTGGTCCGATGGAGATGCCCCACGTTGACGCGCCAGATACAGTGAAACCTGTATCAGGAAGCATCTACATTTTGTCGTTTTCCTGTCATAGCGCTCCGGCAGGGCGATGGGTCCCTCAGATATTGGTGATAGCCTGGGAGGAGGTGGACTGGGTGCACTCGCCGCTCCCTGAGGTGGAACCGGAGCGATGGTCAGTTTATGCAGCGTTAGGAGCACTTCCTGCATGGCGGCGTTCAGCTGGGCAATCTGCTGCTGTAGCTGGTCGAGTCGCTGGGAAACTCCAGGAGGATTACCTGCTGCATCCATCTTCGTGATTGGTGTGTGATTCTGTGACGAGTACTGAGGATACGAAGAAGCAGGACGCAGATGCAGGAATCAACAATGTAAAGGTTTACTCAACACTGAGCAAGAGAACAACAAAGAGTGCGTATATGACAAGACACTAACAATCACACAGAACACAACACTGAACAGTCCAGGGCTATATAGGGGTGGTGATGAGATGATGAGGTGCAGGTGCGCTAGAGGTGATTAGGGTGCGTAGGGTTTCCATTCCGGTGTTGCCGAGGTGGTGCGCTCAGACCGTTAGCTCAGTAGACCGGCAAATCAGAGCGCCGGAGGGGAGCAACGGGAGGAGACGTGACAGTCACAAACACATATTTAGCAGATATTTAGCAGATTTTATTGCAGGTGCAGAGAAATGCTTGGAATGCATCAGCAGTTGTGTAATCTCAATATAAACTGGTCAGTGAGTTGGCAAGAATATATTGTATATGGGCATTGCACAAAAAGATAAACACAAACATTTGGCTGATGGTTGTGGATTCCTGTCGAATCAAAATGGTTGACTGAGCATTCGTCTTTCATGACTTCTCACTCAGAGGCCTTTGGCCCACTAGTATTAATTAAAAGAAGAGAGAGCCTCCCAACACAACCTTGACCTTCGACAGACTTCCCCTCCAATTAGCTGCACTACGAGAGGCTGTTTCAGAGATTTTTGAGGCAGTACAATTTTAGAGAAATAATGCGAGTCAGTGACGTTTAACAGCGTTGAGCGAGTGCATGTATTAGAACTCTCTTGTGAGGCTTTCTTTCATCTGAACTGATTCCAACCATGTGTGCTCTACTACAGTAGCAGTATGCTTTAGTTTGAAGTGAAATTAGACCTATTAAGATAATGTTTTGAATTTCATTGTTTACTATTTGGGGTCTACAGGCAGAAGGACACCCCTGCTGGTGAACGGATCCTCTGGACACCATAGCGCGGTACCTGCAGAAGGGGCAGGCCAGATATCACGTATGTGGACCATCTCAAGAGCGACACCAGACTAGAGGAGGAGGAGGTTGTGTCTGCAATGGAGGACAGACAGCTCAGGAAAACTCACTTTTCATCCCTGTGGACCCTAGACGACCAGGTGATGATGAGATAGATGATGATGGGGTGTGACAAAAGATGAATGTTGTAACATAATGATCACTCGCTACTCTCCCAGTTTGCCTGCTCATAAACATGGATATTACCAACAAAGGCAATCACCAAATGAAAACATATACAATTGTGGCAGCGACTGTGCAGCTCTGTGAGGAGTTCATGGCTTTTACTTTACAAAGTGTTTTGTTTTGCCCAGGCGTCTTAAAACTCAGTTCATTTTTAAACCTGCATTTCATTTGCTAGTTTTCTCAGAGCCTGTTTCAGTCAGCTATAACATGTTACCGTTTATACCTCCTCCTATTCCCTACATGAAAAAATACTACAGTTTAATTACTATAGAATTCTATAGTAAACTGTAGTATACTATACTACACACTGTAGTATCCCTCGATCATGTGTAGTACTTACTATAGAATGTTGTAGGAGACTGTATAATACTACAGTAAATACTACGGTATTATCCGCAAAAGAAAACACTGTAGTAAATATTACAATAATGTCAGAAAAAACACTACAGTCCGCAAAAACACTACACATTTTTTAACCATAGTAAATACTACAGTATTTAATTTGCATATATCATTCCCATTCCCCTACCCCATATCCCAATTTGTGCCACCCATAAGTGAACAATCTACATGCCAAGTATAGACCATATTGTGTTACAGTGAGGGAAAAAAGTATTTGATCCCCTGCTGATTTTGTATGTTTGCCCACTGACAAAGACATGATCAGTCTATAATTTTAATGGTAGGTTTATTTGAACAGTGAGAGACAGAATAACAACAAAAAAATCCAGAAAAACGCATGTCATAAATGTTATAAATTGATTTGCATTTTAATGAGGGAAATACAGTATTTGACCCCTCTGCAAAACATGACTTAGTACTTGGTGGCAAAACCCTTGTTGGCAATCACAGAGGTCAGACGTTTCTTGTAGTTGGCCACCAGGTTTGCACAAACTCAGGAGGGATTTTGTCCCACTTCTCTTTGCAGATCTTCTGCAAGTCATTAAGGTTTCGAGGCTGACGTTTGGCAACTCGAACCTTCAGCTCCCTCCACAGATTTTCTATGGGATTAAGGTCTGGAGACTGGCTAGGCCACTCCAGGACCTTAATGTGCTTCTTCTTGAGCCCCTCCTTTGTTGCCTTGGCCGTGTGTTTTGGGTCATTGTCATGCTGGAATACCCATCCACGACCCATTTTCAATGCCCTGGCTGAGGGAAGGAGGTTCTCACCCAAGATTTGACGGTACATGGCCCCGTCCATCGTCCCTTTGATGCGGTGAAGTTGTCCTGTCCCCTTAGCAGAAAAACGCCCCCAAAGCATAATCCACCACCATGTTTGGCTCCTGAGTGGCGCAGTGGTCTAAGGCACTGCATCGCAGTGCTAACTGTGCCACTAGAGATCCTGGTTCGAATCCAGGCTCTGTCGCAGCCGGCCGCGACCGGGAGACTCATGGGCGGCGCACAATTGGCCCAGCGTTGTCCAGGGTAGGGGAGGGAATTGCCGGCAGGGATGTAGCTCAGTTGATAGAGCATGGTGTTTGCAAGGCCAGGGTTGTGGGTTCGATTCCCACGGGGGGCCAGTATAAAAAAATATGTATTCACTAACTGTAAGTCGCTCTGGATAAGAGCGTCTGCTAAATGACTAAAATGTTTTTAAAAAATGTAAATGTAAATGTTTGACGGTGGGGATGGTGTTCTTGGGGTCATAGGCAGCATTGCTCCTTCTCTAAACACGTTGAGTTGATGCCAAAGAGCTCCATTTTGGTCTCATCTGACCACAACACTTTCACCCAGTTATCCTCTGAATCATTCAGATGTTCGTTGGCAAACTTCAGACGGGCCTGTATATGTGCTTTCTTGAGCAGGGGGACCTTGCGGGCGCTGCAGGATTTCAGTCCTTCACGGCATAGTGTGTTACCAATTGTTTTCTTGGTGACTATGGTCCCAGCTGCCTTGAGATCATTGACAATATCCTCCCGTGTAGTTCTGGGCTGATTCCTCACCGTTCTCATGATCATTGCAACTCCACGAGGTGAGATCTTGCATGGAGCCCCAGGCCGAGGGAGATTGACAGTTATTTTGTGTTTCTTCCATTTGCGAATAATCGCACCAACTGTTGTCATCTTCTCACCAAGCTCCTTGGCGAGGGACTTGTAGCCCATTCCAGCCTTGTGTAGGTCTACAATCTTGTCCCTGACATCCTTGGAGAGCTCGTTGGTCTTGGCCATGGTGGAGAGTTTGGAATCTGATTGATTGATTGCTTCTGTGGACAGGTGTCTTTTATACAGGTAACAAACTGAGATTAGGAGCACTCCCTTTAAGAGTGTGCTCCTAATCTCAGCTCGTTACCTGTATAATAGACACCTGGGAGCCAGAAATCTTTCTGATTGAGAGGGGGTCAAATACTTATTTCCCTCATTAAAATGCAAATCAATTTATAACATTTTTTTTTGTTATTCTGTCTCTCACTGTTCAAATAAACTACCATTAAAATTATAGACTGATCATTTCTTTGTCAGTGGACAAACATACAAAATCAGCAGGGGATCAAATACTTTTTTCCCTCACTGTACATACAGGTTATACAAAAGAGCAGAAGCTCTGAACTATCTGATCAGACCCCATTCTAACCTACCTACAGGTTATGGAAAATGTGCCCTTTTAGCATTTCTCCAGTAGTTTCCTGAAGGAGAAAGCCTCCACTTCTATGTCAGAAATAATAAAACAAAAACACTATAGTAATGTCTGCAAAATACTACTGTATACAACAGTCCGCAAAAACACTACAGTAAATACTACATTGTACTACAAGACGCAAAAACACTACATTAATCACTATACTGTATATACTACAGTTTTCTTTTACTACAGTATTTATACTATAATTATACTATAGTTAACTGTAAATACTACAGTATACTACAGTAAACACTACACAGAATACTACAGTAAAGTCTGCATAAACACTACAGTGAATACTATAGTATTTATACCATATTATACAATATTATTTTTTCATGTTGGTGCTTACAGAAGCATTGAGAGTCTGGACAGTAATGCATCTGGGTGTGTAAGATTTACCTTCTCACCATCAGGAAGTCCATACCAAGTCTAATGAGGGGAGAGTGAAGGTATGTTGTTGTAAATCTTCTTTATGGGTCCATTTAAATGGGCCCTTTCCAAAGGAACATTTGAGAGAGGCCCATGAAAGCAACAGAACTGATCCCTCCTCTCCTATTTCTATAAGGAATCATAAGAGGGTCTGCTCTGACCCCTGTGACCTATGCTTGTGTGCATTGAATGTAGGCTACAGGACATTTTACCCATACAACATGTTTTTGTATGGATTGAAACATGCCACATTCGACACCATGTCATCATATTATCTAGAAACATACTTACATAAGCCCGGTTCAGATACAACAGCTGACATAAGGTAAAACGAGACAAAACTAGCCAGTTTTAGAATTTGGTGTTGTAGAACAGCTGCAGATGGGGCATTCAGATCAAAAAGTTAAAACCGTCTCGTCTTGGCTGTTCTATCTAAACTGGGCTATTGATGTTTCAAATCATATTTTGACGCATATTCTTTGAAATACTCTGAACTGTCAAACTGAACGAGTCCTACCTCAGTGGATAGATCTCAGTTATAAAGGGTGCAAGCCGAGTTGTTCTAATAAATAGAGCCATTCTGACACATGCTAGCTATCTTGTGGATTTAGAGTTATCTTCCCTCACGTAAAACACTCCCACTTGCTGACAATTATAATCGCTGATTATGTTTGGCTCATTTTAGATGTCCTCCGCTCAGCGGGTTGGCCCTTTTCAGAATATTACTCCATCATCTCAGCAGAACAAAGCTTTTTCAGGGTGTTGGTTTCATACACAGGCTCATAGTAAGGGCTTCATAAAAAGGGCTGGTTCACATAGGCCTACAGTACAAATCCTTCCCTTCAGAAGCTTTGGAAATGGAAAACAATGGTTTTGCTGTTTTACATTAGTAAATGTCATGTTCATGCACAATTTGACAGACTTTTAAATTAGTTGGTGGATTAATAGAGTTTGATTGGCGGTAAGTGAACATGGGCTTCTTGCATGGCAGTGGAAAATGATATCACCTGCCATTCTGACATGGCCTGTGGGAATTTCTTAGCAGATTTGATGTTCACAAACTCTTCAGAAGAAATTAAGGGAATACGATGTTGACTTTCAACCTGGAAGTGGTAGACCAAACCACTCAAATCGACTTCCCTTTCCAGTTTTGACCCTGCGCCTCCAAGTAAAGTTAGGTAGAAATTGAATAGACTTGGCAGATGATTTTCATCCTTGAGGCTGTCAATGCAACTTCTTTCCACCCATGACAGTCACTTTCATTGGCTTTGGTGGCTAAACCAAAATTCAACACAGAACTAGGAATGACCCAAATGTGTGTTGCCATTTGCAGAGGTCACAGGCCCTCAGGCGATAGTTATTTGGTAAATATGTTTGTGAAATATTAATGTAGTGCAAAATCAATATTCTCAGGTGTGGCATATTCTCCCCGCTGTAGTTTTTCAGCCACAGAGAGAGATTTAATGACACATCTCTGTGTACCTCTCCAGCTCTCTGAAGCTACAGCGTGCTGTTTACACTGAGGCTGATTCCACTCTGTGTGAATGAAAAGATACTGTGGTGATTCTCATATCTACACATTGACAGGTTCAACACCCACTCCTCCTGGGACACCACACCAATCATCCCTGATAGCACACCACTCGCTGCTCTCCTTATTCACCCAGGCATCCCCCCTCTCGCTGGGGCCTGCCACTCGCCTATTTATTTAAATGCGATAAATATTTAATTTGTGAACGTGTTGCAGAAGATCACACAGGCACTCACAAAGGACCCTAAGCTGAATATGCAACGCTCAGATAAATATTTCAGCATTCCATTTCACCAGCCCCCTGTTGACTCGCCATGCGCCTCTAGCTGATCCTTGCAAGAATTAAACATGTTTTGCTTGCAATATTTATTCTTAAAAAACAGTAAATGCCTTGCAGAATGATTGGGATTGATCTGTGTGCATTTGCAGTTAAGAGCGTTGGGCTAGTAAGCGAAAGGCCGCTGGTTCAAATCCCCGAGCCGACTAGGTGAAAAATCTGTTGATGTGCCCTTGAGCAAGGCACTTAAGCCTAATTGCTCCTGTAAGTCTACATTTCCAGCTGCTGCGATGGATGCAATGACACAGGGTATCTCCCCCACACACACACCCCACCACACACACACCTCAGTGTAATTATATGCATGTCACAGTCTCTTAAGCAGCCTAATCCTCTCTCTCTGTAAGGTAATCTTTTTACTACCGCTTAAGACCTCATCAGGCTTTTTTTCAAACAATACTATACACTCTTAGAAAAAAAGGGTTCCAAAATGGTTATTTGCCTGTCCCCATAGGAGAACACTTTTTGGTTGCAGGTAGAACCACGTTCTACAATAAACTCTCTCAATGTGAATGATCAACCTATGGGACAAAAGGAAGGCAAAGTGTCATCTGAACAATTTCACTGAGGGTTTATGCTAATCCCTAATACACACTGCAATTTAGTTTCTTCAAAAGACGGTGCTTTCAGAATAAGAGCTTTGCATACATTTTCAGGGAGCAGTGAGGTAAAAACACATTTAACACTAAATGTGCAGAAAATTGTTATTCAGTGGCAGGTTGAAAATAGGATGAACATGTCCCTCCTCTCCATTATAGCAATAATTATAGGGAGAATAAAGCCTACTTTCACACTAGCTGTGTGGCTCTGTCTATTATGACTTTTAATTGACTTCACTGGCTAATGAAGCACTCATTTCCTATCTGTAAACCAATCATGTGCAATAGGCTCTCATATTAAATGTGATACAGATATTGTTTGAACATGTACAACCTCTGATATTTAGCCTACCAGTCTATCTGAACTCTACTTCATATGTATATTTCAGTGTACAGTGCCTTCAGATAGCAATCATACCCCTTGACTTATTCCACAATGTTGTGTTACAGCCTGAATTCAAAATGGATTAAATATATATTTTTCTCAACCATTTACACAATATCCCATAATGACAAAGTGAAAACATGTTTTTAGACATTTTAGCAAATTTATTGAAAATGAAATACAGAAATATCTCATTTACACACACCCCTGAGTCAATACATGATAGAATCATCTTTGGCAGCGATTACAGCTGTGAGTCTTTTTGCGTAAGTCCCTAAGAGCTTTGCACACCTGGATTGTACAATATTTCTTCAAGCTCTGTCAAGTTGGTTGTCGATCATTGCTAGACTGCCATTTTCAAGTCTTGCCATTGATTTTCAAGTAGATTTAAGTCAAAACTGTAACTCGGCCACTCAGGAACATTCACTGTCTTCTTGGAAAGTAACTCATCTCCCAGTGTCTGGTGGAAAGCAGACTGAACCAGGTTTTCCTCTAGGATTTTGCCTGTGCTTAGGTCCATTCCGTTTCTTTTTAATCCTGAAAAACTCACCAGTCCTTAACGAATACAAGCATACCCATAACATGATGCAGCTACAACTATGCTTGAAAATATGGAGAGTGGTACTCAGTAATGTGTTGTATTGGATTTGCCCCAAACATAACACTTTGTATTCAGGACAAAAAGTTAATTGCTTTGCCACATTTTTTTGCAGTATTACTTTAGTACCTTGTTGCAGACAGGATGCATGTTTTGGAATATTTTTAATCTGTACAGGCTTCCTTCTTTTCACTCTATAAATTACTTTAGTATTGTTGAGTACCTACAATGTTGTTGATCCATCCTCAGTTTTCTCCTATCACAGCCATTAAACTATGTAACTGTTTTAATGTCACCATTGGCCTCGTGGTGAAATAACTGAGCAGTTTATTTCCTCTCCGGTAACTGAGTTAGGAAGAACGCCTGTATCTTTGTAGTGACTGGGTGCATTGATACACCATCCAAAGTGTAATTAATAACTTCACCATGCTCAAAGGGATATTCAGTGTCTGCTTTTTATTTATTTATACCCATCCACCAATAGGTTCCCTTCTTTGCAAGGCATTGGAAACCTCCCTGGTCTTTGTGGTTTAATCTGTGTTTGAAATTCACTGCTCAACTGAGGGACCAAACAGATAATTGTATGTGTGGGGTACAGAGTTGAGGTAGTCGTTCAAAAATCATGTTAAACACTATTATTGCAGTCCAGGCAACTTATTATGTGACTTGTAAAGCACATTTTTACTCCTGAACTTATTTAGGCTTGCCATAACAAAGGGGTCGAAAACGTACTGACTCAAGACATTTCAGCTTTTCATTTTTAATTAACTTGTAAACATTTTGAAAAACATAATTCCACTTTGACATTATGGAGTATTGTGTGTAGGCCAGTGACAAACCAATCTCAATTTAATAAATGTTAAATTCAGGCTGTAACACAACAAAATGTGGAAAAGTCAAGGGGTGTGAATACTTTCTGAAGGCGCCGTATGTGTTATTACAGATTGTGACTCCTATTCATCAAAAAGTTCTCATCACTAATCAAGGATGGCACAATACCTTATGTAGTACGTACGGTTTGTAACTGCTATTCTTAACTTTGAAGGCCAATGCTCAGAACTAAAGAAATGCAAACATTTACTTCTGCTCAAACAATGACAGTTAAAAAATAGATGCTTTGTGGCGTCAAGTCTCATTCTCCGCTGTGGTGCTCTTCCTTGTATGAGGGAATTCATCAATAAAGCAATTGTTTTAGCTCCCAGCAGGTCCCAGTGCAGCTGTAAAATTTATGAACAGCAGTACAAACAGACAGTGGATGGATCCAAAAGGGTCCCGGAGGCAGCCGGAAGAGAGTACTTAGCAATAACAACACAATCAATCACATCTCACACACGTCACACACAACCCTAAGTTCCCTAGCAATGCATTCCAAATGCATTCTCACATTCACATGTTCTCTGGTCCATCATCATATCTCATTAGAGGAGGCTGGTGAGAGGAGGACAGCTCATAATAATGGATAGGATGGAGTGAATGGAATGGGATCAAACAGATGGAAACCAGGTGTTTGATGTGTGTGAGACCATTCCATTCATTCCCTTCCAGCCATTACTATGAACCTGTCCTCCCCATTTAAAGTGCCACCAGCCACCACTGTATATCATAGTGCTAGTAGGTTGTTCCATCATGGGGGGATGGATGCAGAGCCTCTCTGTGTAAAATCCTGTTCTGTTAAGCCTGCAACACACTTCAGGCTTTTTAGAAATCCTATGACCACACTACCTTTCACATAACAAGCCTTGGAGAGAGTTCTGAGAACGGAGTAGTGTGATGCTAGCATTCCGTTAACAGTAATGACATCACAGCAGAATGATGGATGTTCTTTGGAGTGTGCAGCAATGGGGGCAATTAAGATACCAAACATGTTGACATTTTGATTGGGAGTTTGCTGACAGTGCCCTTTCACATATTGTTCCTTTAATTCCACTATGATGTCTCCAACTTCTATAAAAGCCTTGGAAATAATTGGAAAGCCTTGCAGATATCAATCGTGTTATCTGTTCAAGGCTTTAGAAATTTAAATCCTGAAAGAATCTGTACAGTGTTGAAACACATATTTTTTACATTGCACAACTTTTAGTTACTAGCTGAGATTTGAAGTGCAAAATGTTGTCTGCCTATTGGAGTACAATTTATTTCCCCTGTTAATTTGTCCATCTAAGCCTTGAATGATTGTGACAGAGGACTGTCATCAGGCTCTAAACCATGGGGAAATACTGTTCTTCCTTCGAACAAAACCAGAGAATGTTGGTCTGTGTTCCATCATGTTTGCTTAGCCCCTCCGAAAACGTGTGGAGGTTTTTTGGGGCCTACCCGTCCACAATTTTCATGCTTGGAGACCCACATGGATAGCAGATTTGCCTCTGGCATGCTCACAGCACCACCGAGTCTGCCCATTATTCTCCACACATTGCAAATGCTATGGCTGGAGTGGAGTCGGGCGGCATCCTCAGGACGGACAGCAATCTCAACCCGCAGAGCGGGGGACAGACAGGCCTCTGATCTATGCAGATTAATTTTCAGTGGAAGTGGGAATAGAGACAGCCTTGCCATGCTAAAGGGATTGCAGCAAAGTCTAAGTGTATACAAGGGTACATCCAAATGTACAAGTGCAGAAGTTGTAAGAAACCTGACTTGGAAGCAGGGCAGAGTCTGGCTGTGTTAATCAGGCTTTCTAGTTCATCTGTAAGAAGAACACTTAGCCATAACTGAGACCATGCAGAAGTGCAGAGATGGTAGACTTAGGGGTGCACTTGTGATTGCACTTTACTTGAACACTTTATCAGAAAGGTGCTTTGTATAGAGATCGCATATTTAAGAGCAGAAGATTGCATCCCACCTCTAACAGGGAAAATAAATAGGATATCTGTCTGCAAGTACAAAGGAGTCATTTGTTGATATTTTACAATACTCTCAGCAGGGTTTACCTTTAATCATCCTTTATGTAATCTGCTTGTATATACTCCAGGGTAAACACAATATCTGAAAAATTAAACACCTGTGATCCCGTTTCCTAGAGGCACATCTCCATTATTGACAGTGAACATGACACTTTAACACCACATCATGTTATCATGGAAGATGAATTGTTATGTTAGAAAATGAGACTTTGAGAGTGCCTAAGGGTATAGTTTAATAGCAGGTTTCACACTCATCTTAACCAAACACTTTTAAAACATTTCCCACCCACACAACATTCAAGTGATTTTTTTTCCAGAGCTGACTCCCTAAAGGTTGCTTGTTGGTAGAAGCTTTCAGGAGAAGTAACCTGAAACATGTTGTGGGTACCTGAGTTATTGCTTATACTGTACCATGATTATGCAGTATGCCTTCAGGGACCAGGACAGTGCACACTGTCTAATATAATAATGAATTCACTCGATGATGCTCACCAAGGTGCCTGTGAGCAAAGAAAGAAAAAAATGACTTCCGGAAGGACTATGGTAGAACACAGATCATATACTTCAATAAGTTTAGATAAGCTAGCAAATAAACAGAAATTAAATGTTCTATTTGGAATGTTTGTTGGTAGAAATGGCTTGCACTACACCCCATTGTCTTACGTCAGATTGCTCCAATGTTGTCATTGTCTTATCTGATGTAAGACAATGACAACACCCCTGAGGTAGAGGTGCTACTGCGAAGGAAACTTTCTCCACATTCCAAATAATTATATTGCTTTTTGACAGGTCATAGAGTAATATTGAAATTCAAACCCCTTGATTGGTTTCTATGGCAACTGGTTTGTCTACTGTAAAAGGCTGACTCCAGTTTCTAAAGTGCAGTTGAAGATCTGTAGCCCTAGGAGTAAACTTCATAGACAGACTGTGACCCCTAAATTGTACCATAGGAACAGCCCCATCTCCACACCAGAGTTGTGCTTAGTTGAATGATTCAATGGGCAGCTCCTTTCAGCTCCTGACTCTGGCTGTCACCATCACCCTGGGTAAAGGGCAGCCATGCACCAGACAATCAAAAACAAGGGAATAACCAGCTCACGTCATCATATCAATGGGGATGTGGTTTGTTACCAAAGCATAGGTTAATATCCGTCATCGGATACAGAAAGCTATTTTAAACAGCTGACCATCTGTCCACAGTCCACAGTCTTTGGTCTGTTGGTCTGCTCCCACATGGCAAACTGTCAGGCTTTGGCCTTTCTTGTCGCAACCAGTCCCTGACTGAATTATCACTGTGAACTGTGATTTGTGCCCAGTTTGCCAGATAGTTAGACTTTGGGCACACTCAAACCTTAAAAAATGGTGCGTCATAACAACAGCCAATCCAGTGTCTTTCAATGAGAGCAATGTGTGGGTTGAAGGTGCAAGAGAATAGTTAGAGTCCTAGATTACCATGTAGTAAGAACGATTTGTTGAAATTATATTTCCTTTCACCATGTGTATTCTGCAAGTATTCAGCAAAACTCGCATCTAAATGAGAAAAACAAAAGCAATTTGCACTCAAACCCTTTTGTTTCTCTAGATGGTTTTAAAAGCATGGACTGGGACTGTAACCCAAAGTACTCATAAAAAATGGATAACCCATGGGAATCAACAGCACTTTAAACTGCGAAAAAAGCTGAGAAGCACATTTTCTGGTTGTTTATAAATGGACATATACAATATACTAAATGAACAACAGAAAATACATGAAACTAAATCTCAAGTGCATGCAAAGCCTCTACCTCAGTATGCCTTATCACACAACTTAATCCCCGCTCCTATACTGTTCAGGGTGTGTTGGCAACTCCATCAAATCCATTTAATTTTATTAGAGGAAAACACTGTAAAATTCACTCACTTCTATACCCAGGGCCACGCAGTCAACATAAATAATGAGAAATGGGAATTGAAGCCCTCTGTTGCAATTAGTCATTTAATTTCCAGATCGAATTTGGCTTATTTCAAATGTTGTATCTGGGATTCTGTAGACATGTCTCTAAAGGTCAAATCAGTATCTGTCCCTTAACAATAATTTGGATTCTCTTTCAAAGGACACACATCCCCACAGATATGTCTCCAAGGACAGCTATTTCTATCTGATATTCACATGATGAAGTAACGTCGCCATAAATGTCCATACTGCAGGGGTGTTTGTGAATATATCTGCAGGAGCGGTAGTGTTACATCCAGATTTTGAGAGGAGCCCGCATACAGTACTGCTGTCTTGTGAGTCAAATAGACAAAGAAAAATGACCAAAGGGACCAGGCAGGGAGATGACAAGCAATATTCCAGAATGACAAATGTTCTGAAATGATAAATGCTCAGGATTGATAAATATTACAGGATGACAAATGTGGACCAGCTGCAAAGGAAATCAAATGCAAGCCACACTAGATTAGAGATTCTGAGTGGATTAAGGTTTTGATTTCTCCTACTTTAGGTCTTGATAGCAACGATCAAATTTAAACAAGATTGTTGATTTGTAACAATGTAGTGTTGAAGTTTTCCGGCTGTCTAAGAAGAGTATAAATATAATAGGAAGGGACTGTGTGATGTTCCCTCTCTGTAACAGATATATAAATAAACCCTCAACGCAAATACACTTGTCTTGTGTTGTCTTCTGTGGAGGCAAGGTTTGTTGCTTCTCTTACAATACGTTTCTTGCAAGAACAATTTCAAAAACACGACTCAACAGACCCTTCAGAATTTGAGAATTTTTCTGCTATTATGGTTCCATCAGAACACAATTTGGGAAGGGATTACATTCCTTGGCTAGCTGGAATGAATGTCGTGAGACACATTTGTGATTGGGACCACAGGCCATAGGGATTACTGTATGTTCAACAATGTAGAGGAGTCAAGCAGGCCAACTCCAACAGCTACTACTAACCCTTGAAAGGGAATAATGCCTTTCAAAATGTTCTGTGTTAAGGCTGAGTCCTATGTTAAGGCTGAGGCTTGGATTTCAAATAGCTAAATTACACCAAAGATAGGAAACAATTTAAGAGAACCACAGTATGCCCTTGAATAAACTCTGAAACATATACTCAGATGTCAATAGCTTGTAGGTTCAATAATCTTATGTGTGACTGTTTGGAATTAATGTATGAATGATGCCAGATTTGTGATCAGACCAATGTCTCTGGCCTTACATTTTGCATAGATAGGATGGAACACACATTTTTTATCAATCAAATTGCATAGCGGGAATTAACCGTTTTATAACATGTAATTCAGAACTCATATTTTATCTTTCATGTTTTATCTACTCAGTCAAGTTACTGTATGAAAAGGAAGGGAAAGGAAAGGAAAGGGGGATACCTAGTCAGTTGCACAACTGAATGCATTCAACTGAAATGTGTCTTCTGAACTTAACCCAACCCCTTTGTGACCATGGTCACCCCTATCACTCATGCAGCATTTTGTGACTGTAGAGTGTACATTTGATCTATCTATTTACCAAGTGCTGACACCACACACTTTGTGCCATCAGAGTTAAAGGCTCTGATGAGATCTTAAATTGCCTCCTTGGCTTGTTTGTTCCACTTGATATTATTGGCTATAAAGTCTCAAGGTAACGCTTACCTCAGCAAATGGCTGAACACCTGCCTTACAAAAATAACAATGGCCAGCATGCGCTATCAGGGACAAGGAGCTCTTCTGTTTATCATAATGTCTCAATTAGGATAATTAATTTGAAACAATACTACTATGATCAAAATATTTACTTTGAACCAAAATGTTATATCACAATGAAATTATATAATATCATATTTACTTGCTGAATTATTTTTGGTTTAAAATGTGAGGGACTTCAAAAATATATATATATTACTAAAGTAAGCTGGTATAGGCCTACCAAGTAAAACATTTCAAGCCCACTGATGGTGCTGGCTGGCTGCGGAGGGGAAATATTGAATTAAATAATCTCCTAAATAATAGAGCTGTGTGTTTTGAGACGGGCAAATAAAGACATCTGAACAGAAGAAAAAGGAATTTGAGACATAACCATTTTTGAGGAGGAGAATAGAGCAGAAAATGAAAAATCAAATAAATAAATAGTAGGACAGAGAGACAGCCTATGACAAAGAGACCAGGAAATAATATTAGGGACTCGGTGAGAAAGAGAGACAGTGTGATACAAGGATTACTCATTGCGAGCGCCTCAAGGGAATAGAGAGTAACAAAGATGGAAACCTGTCTCTATCTCTAGTCCTTTTTCCTTAATGGACTCACAACAGGACCTAGTTTGTGGTGTTAGATGTGGGAGTATAACCAACTGATTACTGCAAATCAATGGCAAAAGTCTGAAGCTTCCCATGTTGCTCAAAAACAAAATATTTAACAGCAGGTATGAGAATACAATAGTAATTACTAGGCTCAGTGATTTGTGACGACTGTAACAAGATCTGCAAGCTCAAATAGACTGACCCAGCACTATCCTGGTGTTTATACCTCTGAGATGTACAATGACTTCAAAACAACACTTTTACACCATGCATAGTCAAGTGCATAGTTCATGCATAGAGTACATAAATACAAATTTAGCTTGGAGAAGAGTTGACTATAACACTGAATCAAACTCAGCATTTACAGTACTGCCATGATATACTGTATTTGACACCAGAATTTGAATTTGGACTTTCCTATGCTCTGTCATGTTCTTTATGTCAACATGAATCATCACATGACATTAATAAACTCTCACTCTGTAGACTGTGTGTTAATTTTTTGGTGTCAATGAGGCTAGTGGTCTTATGAGTGTGGAGGTATGAGAGTTCATTGATTATCAGTTAAAGGATCATTGATTTACTGCTTCAAGCTGCTGAGTTAGCTCCACTCAACATGGTAAGACAGAACAAAATATGTGCTGGCTTTGATGTCTCTTAGCCTCACAGCACAATTAGTCCATGGGCAAGAGGGCCACATTTCACATATTTGTCCACTTTGGGGTGGCAAAGTCTAATGACGATTTTCATTAAGGTCCATGTCTGTGGGTATGATAACCACATATCGGAGGTAACTAAATGTGGTTATCACTGCATTATATGTTATAACCCCTATCCGGATAGTTAGGCCAACAGGATCGAGGGTATGAAATGTAATTTTGTATTATGAGGGAACGATCTTCTCATACTAAGGCAATTTATTGCTATGGGCCAACCTTGGGGGTTCAAAGGTCCTACAAGTATGCATTTTGGGGTACATCAAGAGAGAATGGGCAGTATTGGGATGTACTCTATTATCACATGGTACCCTAGATTTAGCTAAATAGAGTCATCATAGATTTTGTCTATAATCAGTCCCAGCAGCCTATTTTCAAGATGGCTGCCATTCATTTCATTGGGGAGGAACTACACTGATTTTGCATGGCCATAACTAAATCAAATATTGATGTAATTAGACAAATAATGGCTTAAAATGTGTGTTACAATGAGGACAACACCAAATTATGGCCCAAGTATGTCAGATCTATTTATTTAGCATAATGTTACCAGAATAGTGGTAAAATATGCCAAAAAAGCTGTCTGAATTGCAGAGTTTTGTATCCTTTTCAAATATATTGCATTAAAACGAAAATAAATTATAACGTTTACTGATGTCTTTTAATAAATATGATAAACAATACGACTCTATAATTTGTGTTAAAATCAAGAAATGTGATGTGAAACCTGCCCTGTTTCCTTGCACCCTATATAAAATCCCATAGGAATGCATTACATCTAGCAAAGATGTACAGGTAAACCATTTTCTCAAAATGCCTTCATAATGAGTGTACCAAACTGTACATAAAGCTAGGAAAAGTCTAAACAATGATTCCCAACTATAGCTGATTTAACCATAGAGTACACATTTTCCAATATGCCTGCCAACAGGCTCCATTGGTTTTAAATGGATTGGTCTGATGTCAATCAATCAATCAATCAAATGTATTTATAAAGCCCTTTTTACATCAGCAGATGTCACAAAGTGCTATACAGAAACCCAGCCTAAAACCCCAAAAAGCAAGCAATGCAATGTAGAAGCACGGTGGCTAGGAAAAACTCCCTAGAAAGGCAGAAACCTAGGAAGAAACCTAGAGAGGAACCAGGCTCTGAGGGTGGCCAGTCCCCTTCTGGCAGTGCCGGGGGGAGATTATAACAGTACATGGCCATTAAGGCCAGATTGTTCTCCAAGATGTTCAAGCATTCATAGATGACCAGCAGTGTCAAATAATAATCACAGTGGTTGTAGAGGTTGCAACAGGTCAGTACATCAGGAGTAAATGTCATTTGGCTTTCCATAGCCGGGCATTTAGAGGTTGAAATAGCAGGTGCGGTAGCGAGAGAGAGTTGAAAACAGCAGGTCTGGGACAAGGTAGCACGTCCGGTGAACAGGTCAGGGTTCCATAGCCACAGGCAGAAGAGTTGAAACTGGAGCAGCAGCACGACCAGGTGGACTGGGGACAGCAAGGAGTCATCAGGCCAGGTAGTCCTGAGGCATGGTCCTAGGGCTCAGGTCCTCCAGGAGGGGAGGGAGAGAGGGAAAGAGAGAGAATTAAAGGGAGCATACTTAAATTCACACAGGACACCAGATAAGACAGGAGAATAACACCAGATATAACAGCCTGACCCTAGCCCCCCGGCACATAGACTATTGCAGCATAGATACTGGAGGCTGACATTGCCACAACTCTTTCAATAATAGGTGGAATATGCCTAATGGTAATAAAAATATATTATAGTTATGCAGATAACACAACCAATTTTGCAAGGTCTGCAAAATATACATATTTGTCAAATATTAGCAAAATGGTTCCATAAATATACAAAAAACACTATTCATATAAAAAAATGTATCTGTAATATTCCTAAAGGGATCTTTCACTGGTTTGTAGTGATTATCATGATATACAATATTATGGCATATTGTTAAATATATTAATCTAACAAACCACCTGATGATGAGGGCATCAACTTACATAGCTGGTGAAGTATTAAAGCCTTAGGTTTATAGCCCTTATAGACCGTCTCTAGCTACACTATTTATGGAAAAATAGTATATAGTATATTGCATTATAGGGCCTACTGTTATATGTATTGGTTAGTGGCTGCTAAGGGTTGCTAAAAGGCTGGATTTTTTTCTAATCACCATTTGCATAATTTTAATTACATTTGTCAACCAGCCACTGAACTAATGGCTACAAAATGATTAAGTAACATATTTCATTAAATATCTTAAGGTTAGAGAGCATAATTTTAAGATGGTCAGGGACAGAAGAGGTTATAATCACCAAAGTTTTAGAGATAATTTGTGTTTACCTAAATATGTGTGTTAACTTGCTGGGACAACTCAAGAAATTGCAGAGCACACCTTTCATCTTAGCATTTAAATTTTTTTAATTTTATTTAACCTTTATTTAACCAGGTGAGCCAGTTGAGAACAAGTTCTCATTTACAACTGCGACCTGGCCAAGATAAAGCAAAGCAGTGCGATAAAAACAACAACACGCATGCTGAGTATTTCTATACAACAGACTATCACAGGAGCCAACTATAAAACCAGTAGTGGTGAGTGGGTAAAATCACTGAGGAAGCCAAGCCAGTAAAAAAGCCATATTACAACCTATGTTGTGATAATTGCGTTGTTTGCTCTATAACCCATTAGTTCATAAGCCACCGTGATATACAATAAGGCCATGAAAACAAAAAGACAACAGTCAAACAGTGGCAGAATAAATTCAACTACAAACTACGTTTGTTTCATAACAAGGGTAACATCTGTCCGGTGAAGTCCACAAAGCAAATATTGCATGTATCAAACAGTTACCAGCATGGTCAAGCAAGTGAATGCTTTCGACAGTTTACTAAACTACTGATTTAGAACCACGGAGTTACCACAAGTCAGCACAAAGACAACCGGAGCACTGCCTTGGCTATTCCAGCACCATTTCAACTTAAACATTTATAACATAATCAAATCAACAATATGCTTAGTTTAATACACTGAAAACAAACTTAAAGATACAAAAAAAAGTGTCCAATCAATGTTGCTATATATCACGTGGCTGTCCATGGTACTGATTTCTGTGTGTGGCTTCCCTTGGCATCCATGAATACACGGCACTGTATAAAACCAATATGCTACCAGATTTGGATCTCTTGGACTTGGACCAAAACACGTGTGTAGTTCTGCTATTTGTAACATTGTTGTTTTAATATGAGTCAGTCTAGGTAAACCATTAGATCTGATAGCAAAATGATACCAAATCCCATGGTTTTTAAGATGAGATCCACCCAGTAGAATGTTCCATCATAGTCATTTTCAATCAGAATGAGAACATTCCAACTTGTCTCAACATTATTTTATCAGCCAGTGAACATACTATTGCATTGACTCCCATACAACAAGATCTACAGTAAGGGAAAAAAGTATTTGATCCCCTGCTGATTTTGTACGTTTGCCCACTGACAAAGAAATGATCAGTCTATAATTTTAATGGTAGGTTTATTTGAACAGTGAGAGACAGAATAACAACAAACAAATCCAGAAAAACGCATGTCAAAAATGTTATAAATGTATTTGCATTTTAATGAGGGAAATAAGTATTTGACCCCCTCTCAATCAGAAAGATTTCTGGCTCCCAGGTGTCTTTTATACAGGTAACGAGCTGAGATTAGGAGCACACTCTTAAAGGGAGTGCTCCTAATCTCAGTTTGTTACCTGTATGAAAGACACCTGTCCACAGAAGCAATCAATCAATCAGATTCAAAGCTCTCCACCATGGCCAAGACCAAAGAGCTCTCCAAGGATGTCAGGGACAAGATTGTAGACTTACACAAGGCTGGAATGGGCTACAAGACCATCGCCAAGCAGCTTGGTGAGAAGGTGACAACAGTTGGTGCGATTATTCGCAAATGGAAGAAACACAAAATAACTGTCAATCTCCCTCGGCCTGGGGCTCCATGCAAGATCTCACCTCGTGGAGTTGCAATGATCATGAGAACGGTGAGGAATCAGCCCAGAACTACACGGGAGGATCTTGTCAATGATCTCAAGGCAGCTGGGACCATAGTCTCCAAGAAAACAATTGGTAACACACTACGCCGTGAAGAACTGAAATCCTGCAGTGCCCGCAAGGTCCCCCTGCTCAAGAAAGCACATACACATGCCCGTCTGAAGTTTACCAATGAACATCTGAATGATTCAGAGGAGAACTGGGTGAAAGTGTTGTGGTCAGATGAGACCAAAATGGAGCTCTTTGGCATCAACTCAACTCGCCGTGTTTGGAGGAGGAGGAATGCTGCCTATAACCCCAAGAACACCATCCCCACCGTCAAACATGGAGGTGGAAACGTCAAATCTTGGGTGAGAACCTCCTTCCCTCAGCCAGGGCATTGAAAATGGGTTGTGGATGGGTATTCCAGCATGACAATGACCCAAAACACAAGGCCAAGGCAACAAAGGAGTGGATCAAGAAAAAGCACATTAAGGTTCTGGAGTGGCCTAGCCAGTCTCCAGACCTTAATCCCATAGAAAATCTGTGGAGGGAGCTGAAGGTTCGAGTTGCCAAACGTCAGCCTCGAAACCTTAATGACTTGGAGAAGATCTGCAAAGAGGAGTGGGACAAAATCCCTCCTGAGATGTGTGCAAACCTGGTGGCCAACTACAAGAAAAGTCTGACCTCTGTGATTGCCAACAAGGGTTTTGCCACCAAGTACTAAGTCATGTTTTGCAGAGGGGTCAAATACTTATTTCCCTCATTTTTACATGCTTTTTCTGGATTTTTTTGTTGTTATTCTGTCTCTCACTGTTCAAATAAACCTACCATTAAAATTATAGACTGATCATTTCTTTGTCAGTGGGCAAACATACAAAATCAGCAGGGGATCAAATACTTTTTTCCCTCACTGTATAAAGGTATGAAAAACATAGAAAGCTATTTTTTTAAGAATACATCAATTTGATCAGGGGCTTGTGGGGAACAATGTAATACCATCAAACCTTAGCCATCCCAAACTGGGCAAATTTTTCTGCTGGTCCATGGACTAAATTACATTGAAAGAAACTTCCCTTTTCCTCTGGTTGTGAATAGCTGTATAAGTCTGGTGGGCATGTTGACAAATGGCTTGGGAGGAAATTTGAAAGGACGCAGTGCTTTTTGCCTAAACAAATTGTTTAAAAGGGATTGACTGAATAGCACATCACTGTCAATTTTATTATAGACTTTGGTAATGGCTAAATTACCCAGATCCTGTTAATCACAGATGGTTTCTTGATTTTGCCATGGGATGTACAGTGAGGGAAATAAGTATTTGACCCCTCTGCAAAACATGACTTAGTACTTGGTGGCAAAACCTTTCTTGGCAATCACAGCGGTCAGACGTTTCTTGTAGTTGGCCACCAGGTTTGCACACATCTCAGGAGGGATTTTGTTCCACTCCTCTTTGCAGATCTTCTCCAAGTCATTAAGGTTTCGAGGCTGACGTTTGGCATCTCGAACCTTCAGCTCCCTCCACAGATTATCTATGGGATTAAGATCTGGAGACTGGCTAGGCCACTCCAGGACCTTAATGTGCTTCTTCTTGAGCCACTCCTTTGTTGCCTTGGCCGTGTGTTTTGGGCCATTGTCATGCTGGAATACCCATCCACAACCCATTTTCAATGCCCTGGCTGAGGGAAGGAGGTTCTCAAGCAAGATTTGATGGTACATGGCTCCGTCCATCATCCCTTTGATGCGGTGAAGTTGTCCTGTCCCCTTAGCAGAAAAACACCCCCAAAGCATAATGTTTCCACCTCCATGTTTGACGGTGGGGATGGTGTTCTTGGGGTCATAGGCAGCATTCCTCCTCCTCCAAACACGGCGAGTTGAGTTGATGCCAAAGAGCTCCATTTTGGTCTCATCTGACCACAACACTTTCACCCAGTTCTCCTCTGAATCATTCAGATGTTCATTGGCAAACTTCAGACGGCCCTGTATATGTGCTTTCTTGAGCAGGGGGACCTTGCAGGCGCTGCAGGATTTCAGTCCTTCACGGTGTAGTGTGTTGCCAATTGTTTTCTTGGTGACTATGGTCCCACTATGGTCCCAGCTAAAAAGCTGCCTTGAGATCATTGACAAGATCCTCCCGTGTAGTTCTGGGCTGATTCCTCACCGTTCTCATGATCATTGCAACTCCACGAGGTGAGATCTTGCATGGAGCCCCAGGCCAAGGGAGATTTACAGTTATTTTGTGTTTCTTCCATTTGCGAATAATCGCACCAACTGTTGTCACCTTCTCACCAAGCTGCTTGGCGATGGTCTTGTAGCCCATTCCAGCCTTGTGTAGGTCTACAATCTTGTCCCTGACATCCTTGGAGATCTCTTTGGTCTTGGCCATGGTGGAGAGTTTTGAATCTGATTGATTGATTGCTTCTGTGGACAGGTGTCTTTTATACAGGTAACAAGCTGAGATTAGGAGCACTCCCTTTAAGAGTGTGCTCCTAATCTCAGCCCGTTACCTGTATAAAAGACACCTGGGAGCCAGAAATCTTTCTGATTGAGAGGGGGTCAAATACTTATTTCCCTCATTAAAATGCAAATCAATTCTGGATTTTGTTGTTGTTATTCTGTCTCTCACTGTTCAAATAAACCTACCATTAAAATTATAGACTGATCATTTCTTTGTCAGTGGGCAAACGTACAAAATCAGCAGGGGATCAAATACTTTTTTCCCTCACTGTATATTATACTACTGTCATTAGAGTATTTATTCCCAGGATCAACACGTGATCAATTGAAGTATATGGTGCAGCATGACAGGTTAAAGACCCAGGGCTGTCAAAATGTGGTTTTCCTGTGTGTTATATATATTTCAACACTATGAGGTTGGAATAATACTGTGAAATTGTGAAAATGATGATAATGCCCTTTTAGTTTAAGAGTTGTAGAAAAGGCTGCCTGAAATCTCAGCCTGTTTTGGTCAGAGGGAGTTTTGGCCTTCCTAGGTGAAATCACCATGCAGCAAATTAGTTAATAGACCAATAAGAAATCTCTCTGCCAATAACAGCTAATTTTCAGTTTTTCCCTCTCTACTCAAACCACTCCCAGACAGTCCTAGCAAAATTCCTGCTTGAGAAATTGCTCTTAGCTAAGAAGCTATTTTTGTTTATTTTTGACCATTTTAATTGAAAACAATCACAGTAAGGTACTTCATTGTTACCCAAAAATGATTTGATGTTGAGATAAAAATGGCTGCATTTCACCTTTAAGCATTTGTCACGGATTCTGCCGAGGCTGCCCCTCCTTGCTCGGGCAGGTTTCGGCGTTCGTCGTCACCGGAGTACTAGCTGCTGCCGATCTATGTTCTATGTTTCTATGTTCTACCTGTTGTGTCAGATTGTTTCACACCTGTTGCCCATCTTGTGATTACTCCGCCCCTATTTATCCCTGCGGCTCCCATTGTGTTCTGTGTGTGTTTGTTGTTGTACTCGGATGTCGTTGGTGAGCGGGTTTATTCCTCCCTGCGTGGAGGCTTCTTGTTTCTTTACGTGTTTTAGTAAAGATATGTTTTTCCCTTGAGTTCTGTGTCCTGCGCCTGACTTCAGTCTACCGCATACACTGACACCGTGACAGAAACACGCACCACTATGGAGTCAGCAGGAACGACTGGATCTACCGAGACGATGGAGGAACGAGTCCAACGTCAAGGGACGCTACTCCAGAATCTCGGTGCTACGATGGAACGAGTGTTCCAGATGATGGAGCGAATTGAGAGAGGTGGTATCCCTTCACCATGTCCAACCACACCACCACCTGCTCCACTGGCTACCACTTCGCCACCTGGGTCCAGGGGGATTCGGCTCTCGCTCCCGAGGGCATATGACGGTACACCTGCCGGGTGCCAGGGATTTCTCCTCCAGGTAGAGCTCTACCTGGCCACCATTCACCCGGCGCCCTCGGGATACGAGAGCGTGTCCGCCCTCATCTCCTGTCTATCGGGGAAGGCGCTTGAGTGGGCAAACGCCGAGTGGGGAAATATAGACTCGAGAACTGTCCGCTACGACGCTATTACTACCGGAGATTTATCCGGGGCTTTGGTCAGGTAGCAGCTCCCATTACCTCGTTACTGAAGGGGGGGCCGGTGCGTCTGCGGTGGTCAGCGGAGGCGGACAGGGCTTTTAGTCGTCTGAAAGACCTGTTTACCTCGGCTCCAGTGCTGGCTCATCCGGACCCCTCTTTAGCCTTCACGGTTGAGGTGGATGCGTCCGAGGCTGGAATAGGCGCTGTACTGTCTCAGCGCTCGGGTATGCCACCTAAACTCCGCCCCTGTGCCTTCTTTTCGAAGAAGCTCAGCACGGCGGAGCGCAACTATGATGTGGGGGACAGTGAGCTGTTGGCTGTGGTCGAAGCTCTGAAAGCGTGGAGACATTGGCTTGAGGGGGCTAAACACCCTTTTCTCATTTTGACTGACCACCGCAATCTGGAGTACATCCGGGCAGCGAGGAGGTTAAACCCTCGCCAGGCAAGGTGGTCCATGTTTCTCACCCGTTTTGTTTTCACCCTTTCTTACAGGCCAGGTTCCCAGAACGCTAAGGCAGATGCTCTGTCCCGACTGTATGACACAGAGGGGAGTTCCGTGGAGCCCACTCCCATACTTCCGGCGTCGTGTCTGGTGGCACCGGTGGTGTGGGAGGTTGACGCGGAGATCGAGCGGGCGTTGCGCAACGAACCCACTCCTCCTCAGTGTCCAGAGGGTCGTGTGTACGTACCGCTTGATGTTCGCGATCGGTTGATCTATTGGGCTCACACGTCACCCTCCTCTG
The DNA here is from genome assembly GCF_964263955.1 of Coregonus lavaretus. Taxonomy (NCBI): domain Eukaryota; kingdom Metazoa; phylum Chordata; class Actinopteri; order Salmoniformes; family Salmonidae; genus Coregonus; species Coregonus lavaretus. The sequence goes on along the minus strand of NC_139995.1, from coordinate 15,144,043 downwards.
GTCATCCTGGTATCGGTTGGACAGTGCACTGTCTTAGTGAGAAGTACTGGTGGCCCACCTTAGCTAAGGACGTGAGGGTTTATGTTTCCTCCTGCTCGGTGTGCGCCCAGTGTAAGGCTCCTAGACACCTGCCCAGAGGGAAATTGCAACCTCTACTCGTTCCACAACGACCATGGTCCCACCTATCGGTGGACTTCATGACGGATCATCCCCCCTCACAAGGGAACACCATGATCCTGGTCGTTGTGGATCGGTTTTCTAAGTCCTGCCGCCTCATTCCGCTGCCCGGTCTCCCTACGGCCCTACAAACAGCTGAGGCCCTATTTACACACGTCTTCCGGCACTACGGGGTGCCTGAGGATATAGTGTCTGATCGGGGTTCCCAGTTCACCTCTAGGGTTTGGAGGGCGTTCATGGAACGTCTGGGAGTCTCGGTCAGTCTGACCTCAGGATTTCACCCCGAGAGTAACGGGCAGGTGGAGAGAGTCAACCAGGAGGTGGGTAGGTTTCTGAGGTCGTATTGCCAGGACCAGCGGGGGGAGTGGTCGGTTTACCTCCCCTGGGCAGAGATTGCCCAAAACTCCATCCGCCACTCCTCTACTAACCTGTCTCAGTTCCAATGTGTATTAGGTTATCAGCCGATCCTGGCACCTTGGCATCAGAGCCAGATCGAGGCACCTGCGGTGGACGAGTGGTTTCGGCGCTCGCAGGAGACCTGGAACGCTGCCCATGTACGTCTGCAGCGGGCCATCAGGCGGCAAAAGGCGAGCGCCGACCGCCACCGCAGTGAGGCCCCGGTGTATGCACCGGGGGACCGGGTCTGGCTCTCGACCCGAAACCTGCCCCTTCGCCTGCCCTGCCGGAAACTGGGTCGGCGGTTTGTGGGGCCATTCAAAGTCCTGAGGAGATTGAACGAGGTATGTTATAGGTTACAACTTCCTACTAATTATCGTATTAACCCCTTGTTCCATGTGTCTCTCCTCAGGCCGATGGTAGCTGGTCCACTCCAGGAGTCGGAGATACGGGAGGTTCCTCCGCCCCCGCTGGACATCGAGGGGGCACCGGCGTACTCGGTTCGGTCCATATTGGATTCGAGGCGTCGGGTGGGGGGCCTGCAGTATCTCGTGGAGTGGGAGGGGTACGGTCCGGAGGAACGGTGCTGGGTTCCTAGGAGGGATATCCTCGATCCATCCATGTTGAGGGATTACCACCGCAATCATCCCACTCGCCCTGTGCCGCGTCCTCCTGGCCATCCCCGAGGCCGGTGTCGACGCACGGCTGGAGCCGCGCGTCGGGGGGGGGGTACTGTCACGGATTCTGCCGAGGCTGCCCCTCCTTGCTCGGGCAGGTTTCGGCGTTCGTCGTCACCGGAGTACTAGCTGCTGCCGATCTATGTTTCTATGTTCTACCTGTTGTGTCAGATTGTTTCACACCTGTTGCCCATCTTGTGATTACTCCGCCCCTATTTAACCCTGTGGCTCCCATTGTGTTCTGTGCGTGTTTGTTGTTGTACTCGGATGTCGTTGGTGAGCGGGTTTATTCCTCCCTGCGTGGAGGCTTCTTGTTTCTTTACGTGTTTTAGTAAAGATATGTTTTTCCCCTTGAGTTCTGTGTCCTGCGCCTGACTTCAGTCTACCGCATACACTGACACCGTGACAGCATTATACAGTATTAGTTTCTCTGAAGAGGTGGAAGAGGTTCTATCAATATGTCAAATCAATCAAACGTGCATCCCGCAGAAATAAATAAATATCTCTCCGCGAAGCAGAAGGGCGGAGGTGTGTGTTTCATGATTAACGACTCATGGTGTAATTGTAGTAACATACAGGAACTCAAGTCCTTTTGTTCACCCGATTTTAACAAAGCAAATTTGAGGACTAGGCTGCTGAAGTTCTATCAACATATCAACTGATGTACTCGGGCTGCTAAAATCCTCGACCATTGCTATTCGAACTTCCGGGATGGTTATAAATCACTCCCCCTCCCTCCTTTCGGAAAATCTGACCACGACTCCATTTTGCTCCTCCCTTCCTATAGGCAGAAATTCAAACAGGAAGTACCCGTGCTAAGGACTATTCAACGCTGGTCTGACCAATCGGAATCCACGCTTCAAGATTGTTTTGATCACGCAGACTGGGATATGTTCCGGGTAGCTTGCGAAAATAATTTTGACAAATACACTGAAACGGTGACTGAGTGTATCAGGAAGTGTATAGGAGACACAAGACGTATGTGGCAGGGTCTACAGACAATCACAGACTACAAAATCAAAACCAGCCACGTCGCCGACACCGACGTCTCGCTTCCGGACAAGCTAAACACCTTCTTCGCCCGCTTTGAGGATAACACAGTGCCACTGACGCGGCCCACTACCAAGGACTGTGGGCTCTCCTTCTCCGTGGCCGATGTGAGTAAGACATTTAAGTATGTTAACCCCTGCAAGGCTGCGTCCTCAGAGCATGTGCAGACCAGCTGGCTGGTGTGTTTACAGACATATTCAATCTATCCCTATCCCTGTCTGCTGTCCCCACATGCTTCAAGATGGCCACCATTGTTACTGTAACCAAGAAAGCAAAGGTAACTGAACTAAATGACTATTGCCCCGTAGCACTCACCTCTGTCATCATGAAGTACTTTGAGAAACTAGTCAACGATCATATCACCTCTACCTTACCTGTCACCCTAGACCCACTTCAACTTGCTTACCGCCCCAATAGATCCACAGACGATGCAATCACCATCACACTGCACACTGCCCTATCCCATCTGGACAAGAGGAATACCTATGTAAGAATGCTGTTCATTGACTATAGCTCAGCATTCAACACCATAGTGTGCAACTGGGTCCCGGACTTCCTGACGGGCCGCCCCCAGGTGGTAAAGGTAGGAAACAACAATTCCACTTCGCTGATCCTCAACACTGGGGCCCCACAAGGGTGCGTGCTCAGCCCCCTCATGTACTCCATGTTCACCCATGACTGCGTGGCCAAGCACGCCTCCAACTCAATCATCAAGTTTGCAGATGACACGACAGTAGTAGGCTTCATTACCAACAATGACAAGACAGCCTACAGGGAGGAGGTGAGGGCTCTGGGAGTGTGGTGCCAGGAAAATAACCTCTCACTCAACGTCAACAAAACAAATTAGATGATCGTGGACTTCAGGAAACAGCAGAGGGTGCACCCCCCTATCCACATCGAAGGGACCGCAGCGGAGAAGGTGGAAAGCTTCAAGTTCCTTGGCGTACACATCACTGACAAACTGAAATGGTCCACCCACGCAGACAGTGTGGTGAAGAAGGCACAACAGAGCCTCTTCAACCTCAGGAGGCTGAAGAAATTTGGCTTGGCACCTAAAACCCTCACAAACCTTTTCAGATGCACAACTGAGAGCATCCTGTCGGGCTGTATCACCGCCTGGTACGGCAACTGCACCGCCCGCAACCGCAGGGCTCTCCAGAGGGTGATGCGGTCTGCCAAACGCATTACCAGGGGCAAACTACCCGCCCTCCAGGACACCTACAGCACCCAATGTCACAGGAAGGCCAAAAAGATCATCAAGGACATCAACCACCCGAGCCACTGCCTGTTCATCCCGCTATCATCCAGAAGGAGAGGTCAGTACAGGTGCATCAAAGCTGGGACCGAGAGAATGAAAAGCAGCTTCTATCTCAAGGCCAGCAGACTGTTAAATAGCCATCACTAGCACATTAGAGGCTGCTGCTGCCTATTGAAATCACTGGCCACTTTAAGAAATGGAACACTAGTCACTTTAATAATGTTTAGATATCTTGCATTACTCATCTCATATGTATATACTGTATTCTATATTATTCTACTGTATCTTAGTCCATGCCGCTCTGCATTGCTTGTCCATATATGTAATATAATATAAATAATAATAACATGGCACTTAGCGGACGCTTTTATCCAAAGCGACTTACATTCATGTGTGCATACATTTTTTTTGTGTATGGGTGGTCCTGGGGATCGAACCCACTACCTTGGCATTACAAGCGCCGTGCTCTACTAGCTGAGCTACAGAGGACCATATATGTATATATTCTTAATTCCATTCCTTACTTAGAAATGTGTGTATTGGGTATATGTTGTGAAATTGTTAGATATTACTTGTTAGATATTAATGCACTGACGGAGCTAGAAGCACAAGCATTTCGCTACAACCGCAATAACATCTGCTAAACACGTGTATGAGACAAATAACAATTGATTTGATTTGATTTGCAATAAATCTACATTGGGAAATGTCACATTTTCCTGTGCCAGAAAATGTATGTATTCCTTAATGTAACAATTAGCTAATGTTGACATTTAATGGAATAATGCATCTTTCCCTCACATGAACAATGTTACATTTCCAAAGTGCACGATTCCCGCCGTGTAGTTATGATTGAATTCCAGCCCGGGTCTTACTGTACAAAACACTTCCAACAGAGGCCTTGAGCATCCCTGAGATGCATCTCTGAGATTATTCACCTTCTCTGCATCATGCTTTCTATCTCAATAATCTTTGGAAGTTTTTCACATAAATTCAGTCCACTGATTTTATCAGAGAGAAAGTGTAAGGTGAAGGGTACAATTTGTTTCAAAATGATAAAGCACAATGTTGAGCAAAAATTATTTAGAATGTAGTATAGACTTAGTTTTGAAGCCATTCTGATTTCTATTCCATTAATTTCTAGCAAGTTACCTCTGAATAGTAGATAATAATAGTAGATAATTAGGACACAGTTAAAAGTCTTTGTACAGAGCCTCAACAAACATTTATTCATTTCATCAAAGCTTTAGTCCTCTTAGGAAAGCTGACTACTTCTCTTTTGATTATAGCAAAGTATGTCTGCACCACAGCTCAAACATTACACACTAAAACAGACCTTGTTCTTGTATAAGATAGCTATGACCTCACATGAGCTAGAGCAGCTTCCATTCAGAGCACTTCAGCAGCTGTGTTTAACCTCTTGTACAGCATTGATCATTTCCAAAATGCCGTATTGACCACAGCATGTAGCGGAGTCGATTGCAGGACATTAGTTTATTTTCCTTCTCCTGTGAACTATTGAAGGGAAACTGCTAAATAGCGGGATTTGTGGAATGTATCAATAACATGTTCGTATTTGAAGGCTTTATATACAGTTGAAGTCGGAAGTTTACATGCACCTTAGCCAAATACATTTAAAGTCAGTTTTAATCCTTTAATCCTAGTAACAATTCCCTGTCTTAGGTCAGTTAGGATCACCACTTTATTTTAAGAATGTGAAATGTCAGAATAATAGTAGAGAGAATGATTTATTTCAACTTTTATTTATTTAATCACATTCCCAGTGGGTCAGAAGTTTACATACACTCAAATAGTATTTGGTAGCATTGCCTTTAAATTGTTTAACTTGGGTCAAACGTTTCGGGTAGCCTTCCACAAACTTCCCACAATAAGTTGGGTGAATTTTGGCCCATTCCTCCTGACAGAGCTGGTGTAACTGAATCAGGTTTGTAGGCCTCCTTGCTCGCACATGCTTTTTCAGTTCTGCCCACACATTTTTGATAGGATTGAGGTCAGGGCTTTGTGATGGCCACTCCAATACCTTGACTTTGTTGTCCTTAAGCCATTTTGCCACAACTTTAGAAGTATGCTTGGGGTCATTGTCCATTTGTAAGACCCATTTGCGACCAAGCTTTAACTTCCTGACTGACGTCTTGAGATGTTGCTTCAATATATCCACATAATGTTCCTTCCTCATGATGCCATCTATTTTGTGAAGTGCACCAGTCCCTTCTGCAGCAAAGCACCCCCACAGCATGATGCTGCCACCCCCGTGCTTCACGGTTGGGATGGTGTTCTTCGGCTTGCAAGCCACCCCCTTTTTCCTCCAAACATAACGATGGTCATTATAGCCAAACAGTTCTATTTTTTTTCATCAGACCAGAGGACATTTCTCCAAAAAGTACGATCTTTGTCCCCATGTGCATTTGCAAACCGTAGTCTGGCTTTTTTATGGCGGTTTTGGAGCAGTGGCTTCTTCCTTGCTGAGCGACCTTTCAGGTTATGTCGATACAGGACTCGTTTTACTGTGGATATAGATACTTTTGTACCTGTTTCCCCCAGAATCTTCACAAGGTCCTTTGCTGTTGTTCTGGGATTGATTTGCACTTTTTGCACCAAAGTACGTTCATCTCTAGGAGACAGAACGCGTCTCCTTCCTGATCGGTATGACGGCTGCGTGGTCCCATGCTGTTTATACTTGCGTACTATTGTTTGTACAGATGAACGTGGTACCTTCAGGCTTTTGGAAATTGCTCCCAAGGATGAACCAGACTTGTGGAGGTCTACAATTTTTTTTCTGAGGTCTTGGCTGAATTCTTTTGATTTTCCCATGATGTCAAGGTAGGCCTTGAAATACATCCACAGGTACACCTCCAATTAACTCAAATGATGTCCATTAGCCTATCAGAAGCTTCTAAAACCATGACATCATTTTCTGGAATTTTCCAAGCTGTTTAAAGGCACAGTCAACTTAGTGTATGTGAACTTCTGACCCACTGGAATTGTGATACAGTGAATTATAAGTGAAATAATCTGTCTGTAAACAATTGTTTGAAAAATTACTTGTGTCATGCACAAAATAGATGTCCTAACCGACTTGCCAAAACTATAGTTTGTTAACAAGAAATGTGTGGAGTGGTTGAAAAACGAGTTTTAATGACTCCAACCTAAGTGTATGTAAACTTCCGACTTCAACTGTATTGTTATAAACAATAGCCTAATGTAAATCCCAGATGACACAGATTAATTTTTATTAATTATCTCTTCGCCCCTTTTACTTTATCTCATGCTGTCAAGCTGTCCCAGTCCATTTTTCACTTAACCTCTGTGATAGTTCCTGTCCGAAAGGTTTCATATTTCTTGATCTGTTGAGAGATGGCGATCATCAATCAGGCTGAATCAGGCCAAACTATACAACCTGTTCTGAGAGCATTTTGTTTTATTATGTACGTAATTCCGAGACACTCCATTTACACTGAACAAAAATATAAACGCAACATGTAAAGTGTTGGTCCCATGTTTCATGAGCTGAAATAAAAGTTCGCAGAAATTGTCCAGACACACAAAAAGCTTATTTCTCTCAAAGTGTGTACACAAATCTGTTTACATCACTGTTAGTGAGCATTTATTTATCCTTTGCCAAGATAATCCATCCATCTGACAGTTGTGTCATATCAAGAAGCTGATTAAACAGCATGATCATTACACAGGTGCACCTTGTGCTGGGGACAATGAAAGGCCACTCTAAAATGTGCAGTTTTGTCACACAACACAATGCCACAGATGTCTCAAGTTTTGAGGGAGCATACAATTGGCATGCTGACTACAGGAATGTCCACCAGAGCTGTTGCCAGAGAATTGAACATTCATTTCTCTACCATAAGTTTTGGCAGTACGTCCAACCGGCCTCACAACCCCAGACCACATGTAACCACACCATCCCAGGACCTCCACATCCGGCTTCTTCACCTGCGGGATCATCTGAGACCAGCCACCCGGACAGCTGATAAAAACAGAGGAATATTTCTGTCTGTAATAAAGCCCTTTTGTGGGGGGAAAACTCATTCTGATTGGCTGGGCCTGGCTCTCCAGTGGTTGGGCTTGGCTCCCAAGTAGGTGGGCCTATGCCCTCTCAGGCATGGCTGCGCCCCTGCCCAGTCATGTGAAATCCATAGATTAGCGCCTAATTTATTTATTTCAATTAACCAATTTCCTTATATGAACTGTAACGTTTGGCATTGTTACATAAGACAGATGGTTACTTAAGGCAAAAAACGAAAGTAGGGTGGTTGGTCGGGTGGATGGATGGGTAGGCGTATAACACGAACGTCTAGCAATCCAAAGGTGAGCTTGAATCTCATCACGGACAACTTTATAATTTTAGCTAATTAGCTACTTTGCAATTACTTAGCATGTTAGCTAAACCTTTCCCTGTCAAACCCTGATCTGTTTCACCTGTGTTTGTGATTGTCTCCACCCCCCTCCAGGTGTCGCCCATCTTCCCCATTATCCCCTGTGTATTTATACCGGTGTTTTCTGTCTGCCTGTTGCCAGTTCGTTTTGTTTTCGTCAAGCCTACCAGCGTTTTCTCCTTGCTCGTCTTTCTCAAGTTCCTGTTTTCCCAGTTTTGACCATTCTGCCTGCCCTGACCCTGAGCCTGCCTGCCGTTCTGTACCTTGTCACACCACCCTGGATTATTGACCTCTGCCTGGCCTTACCCAGAAACTGCTTGCCATTCTGTACCTTTTGGACTGAACTGGATTACTGACCTCTGCCTGCCCTTGACCTGTCGTTTGCCTGCCCCCTGTTTTTGTAATACACTTTTGTTACTTCAACACTGTCTGCATTTGGGTCTTCTCCTGAAATGTGATAGTACGAACTGGCCATGACTGACCCATTAGACTCAGACCAGCTCCGCAATGTCATCTCCTCCCAATGAGCCACCATTGGAAGGCACGAGGAGTTGCTTCGTGGTCTCATGGAAGGGTTGCAGACCTTGGCCGAATGCCATGACCGAGTATTTAACACATTGCTGGAGCAATTCCTCTGGTTTTCTGTTATGCAGCCTACCACGACGTTAACCACCCAGTCCCTCAGTAACCCGGCTGTTAGCAACACGGCCACCCCGGTTTCCAGAGAACATCGCTTACTTCCCCCGGAACGCTTTGCTGGAGTGTTGGGAACCTGTCAGGCATTTCTCGCTCAGAGTTCGGTCATCATCGAGCTGCAGCCCTCCTCCTTCCCCTCGGACCGCTCTAAGATAGCGTACCTCATCAGGTTGATGTCCGGGAGGGCTCTCGCCTGGGCTACGGCAGTGTGGGAACAACAGTCTGCCATATGCTTCAGTCTGGAGGAGTTCATGCAGGTGGTAAAGAAGGTTTTTGATGCTCCATTGTCCGAGAGAGAGGTTACTCCAGCTTCTGCAAGAATCCTGCAGTGTGGCAGACTATGCAGTGGATTTCCGCACGTTGGCAGCTGAGTGTGCCTGGAACCCGGAAGCGCTGTTTGACACGTTCCTGCACAGAGTATCGGAGGAAGTAAAGGACGAGCTTGCACCCGGGAACTACCGACGGATCTCGACTCGCTCATCGCCTTGGCCATTGAAATCGATGGGTGACTACGGGAACGAAGGAAGGAGAGGAAGTCCGGTTCCACCTCGCCTCAGAGGCATCCCGGAAGTCCCTGACGGCTCTGTTGCCGATAAAACCCGAGGCTACCTGAGTTCCCAGAGAGTCTCCAAAGTCTGCAGATTCACCTCTTCCCAAGCCGATGCAACTAGGCAGAGCTAGGCTGTCTCCAGCCAAATGGCAATACAGGCTTCACACGAAGAGTTGCGTGTATTGCGGGACTACTGGTCATTTTGTGTCCACCTGTCCGCTAAAAGACCAGGCTCACCGCTAGGAGCGAGTACTCTGGTGGGCCATACGGATAACTTTTCCTCTCCCCTTACTCGCACCTCTTTCATTCCATCTTGCTGTGGGGGAACCAGTCGAAATCTCTCCAGGTACTTATCGACTCTGGGGCCGATGAGAGCTTTATGGACGCTACCCTGGCGTCCGAGCTGGGCATCCCCACTCAGCCCCTCTCCATTCCCATGGACGTTAGAGCGCTGGACAGGCGCTCTATAGGCCGGGTCACCCACAATAGCACCCCCATCAACCTACGAGTATCAGGGAACCACAGCGAGACGATCCAATTCCTGCTTATTAAGTCTCCTCAGGTTCCCGTGGTATTGGGTTTCTCTTGACTCCAGCGACACAACCCCTTTATTGACTGGTTTACTGGTGCCATCATGGGCTGGAACCCATTCTGCCACGCTCATTGCCTGAAGTCAGCGCATACTGCCCCGGGACGTCTTCCTGGGGGCTCGGAAGTTGCCTCGGACCTCTCCACCATTCCTGCGGAGTACCAGGACCTCCGGGAGGTTTTCAGTAAGGCCCAGGCCACTTCGCTTCCACCGCACCGACCCTATGACTGCGGAATCCAGACTGTTTTCACTGTCGGAGACCTACATTGAGGACTCCCTAGCTGCCGGGTTCATCCGTCCTTCTGCCTCCCCCGCCGGCACAGGGTTCTTCTTTGTGGAGAAGAAGGACAAAACCCTGTGCCCCTGCATCGAATACCGGGGCCTCAACGACATCACGGTGAAGAACCGCTACCCCCTACCACTCATCTCCTCAGCCTTCGAGCTGCGCCAGGGGGCCAACGTGTTCTCCAAGCTGAACCTACAGAACACCTACCACCTGGTGCGGATACGGGAGGGGGACGAGTGGAAGACTGCCTTCAACACAGCCAGCGGTCACTATGAGTATCTGGTCATGCCATTTGGCCTTATCAATGCTCCTGCTGTGTTCCAAGCCCTGGTTAATGATGTTCTCCACGACATGTTAAACCGGTTCGTCTTCGCCTACCTCGACGACATTCTCGTCTTCTCCCACTCAGCCCAAGAACACATGCTGCACATCTGACAGGTCCTCCAATGCCTCCTGGAGAACCAGCTTTTTGTGAAAGCGGAGAAATGCGAATTCCATTGCTCCACCATCCCCTTCCTGGGCTACATCATCGCTGCAGGGAGTGTACAGGTGGATCCCGGGAACGTGAGAGCGGTGGTGGATTGGCCCCAGCCTACGTCCAGAATGCAGCTGCAATCTGGGGTTACAGCAGCCTGGCTTCCCCCCGTCTGCACTCACCTCTCCTAAGGTTCCGTTCACATGGTCCCCAGCTGCTGACCGGGCATTCCGGACCTCAAACACCGTTTCACCACTGCTCCCATCTTGGTTCATCCAACCTCTGCCAGCTCATGGTGGAGGCCGATGCTTCGGATGTCAGCATGGGGGCGGTCCTGTCCCAGCGTTCGGCCCTGGACTTCAAGTTACATCCCTGCGCCTTCTTCTCCCATTGCCTCAACACCACGGAGAGGAATTATGATGTGGTGAATCGTGAGCTTCTCATGGTGAAGATGCATTGGAGAAGTGAAGGCACTGGCTGGAGGGGGCAGAACATCCATTCATTGTGTGGACAGACCACAAGGACATGGAATATCTCTGCACCACCAAGCATCTCAATTCCAGGCAAGCTAGGTGGGCCCTGCTTTTCACCCGGTTCAAACTCTCATACCGACCGGGATCCAAGAATGTCAAGCCAGATGCTCTGTCATGCCGCTATAGCCCCGTGGCTACACCCCCGGAATCCGAGACCATTCCTTCCCACCTCGTGCTTGGCGACGGCACTCAGTTGGAGAATAGGGAAGCAGGTCCGGGAGGCGCAGCGTTCCCAGCCGAACCCCGGGGGGACCCAGACAACTGGATGTTAGTTCCTGACGCTGTCTGCTCCTCAGTCCTGGAGTGTGCCCACTCCTCCAGGCTTACCTGCCAGCCGGGCTCCTGTCGGACCCTGACCTTTGTGCGACAACACCTTTGGTGGCGTACAATGGTTCCTGACATCTCCTCGTTCGTTGCCGCCTGCACGATCTGTGCACAGAACAAAACTCCTCGGAAAGCTCCGGCTGGTCTCCTCCAACCTCTGCCTGTTCCTCACCGTCCCTGGTCTCACATATCCCTTGACTTTGTCTCGGGTCTTCCCGCGTCTGATGGCAACACCGCCATCCTGACAATTGTGGACCAGTTTTCCAAAGCCGCCCACTTCATTCCTCTCCCCAAGCTACCCTAGGCCACAGAGACGGCCCTGCTCATGGTGCAGTACGTCTTCAGGATCCATGGACTCCCAGTGGACATGGTCTCCGACCGGGGTCCACAGTTCTCATCCCGGTTCTGGAAGGCGTTCTGCACACTCATTGGGTCATCGGCCAGCCTGTCCTCCGGTATCCACCCATAGTCCAACGGCCAGTCGGAGCGAGCCAACCAAGACCTGAAGACGACTCTGCGCTGCCTGGTCTCCGCCAACCCCACCACCTGGAGCCAGCAACTAGTGTGGAGCCAGCAACTAGTGTATGCCCGCAACACCCTTCCCTGCTCTGCCACGGGTCTTTCGCCCTTTGAGTGTTCCCTGGGTTATCAGCCCCCGCTCTTCCCGGAGCAAGAGGAAGAGGTCGGCATACCCGTTTGTCAGCCGCTGTCGTCGTACCTCAATACCACCTCCCAGGTAACGATGAGAAGTGGACCGCCACCGGACACCGGCTCCCCAGTATCATCTCGGGCAGAAGGTATGGCTGTCCACCCAAGATCTGCCCCTCCGGGTGGAGTCCCGCAAACTTTCCCCACGGTTTATCTGCCCTTTCCCCATCTCCAAGATCATTAGCCCCTCTGCTGTTCGTCTTCTGTTGCCCCGTTCCCTCCGTATACATCCCACTTTTCATGTGTTTAGGATCAAACCTATGTCTCACAGCCCTTTGTCTCCTGTTTCCAGGTCCACCTCTTTCCCCGTCTCATCAACAGCCAACCGGCGTACACGGTGAGGCGTCTCCTGAAGGTTCGACCTCGGGAGGGTTATGGCCCTGAGGAGAGGTGCTGGGTCCCCGCTTGGTACACCGGTACATCGCACCCTGATTTGTTTCTCCTGTCTGTGATTGTCTCCACCCCCCCTCCAGGTCTCGCCCATCTTCCCCATTATCCCCTGTGTATTTATACCGGTGTTTTCTGCCTGTTGCCAGTTCGTTTTGTTTCGTCAAGCCTACCAGCGTTTTTCCCCTTGCTTTTGTCTTTCTCAAGTTCCTGTTTTCTAGTTTTCCCGGTTTTGACCATTCTACCTGCCCTGAGCCTGCCTGCCGTTCTGTCCCTTGTCACACCACCCTGGATTATTGACCTCTACCTGCCCTTGACCTGTCGTTTGCCTGCCCCCTGTTTTTGTAATAAACTTTTGTTACTTCAACACTGTCTGCATCTAGGTCTTCTCCTGAAACGTGATATCCCCTAACCCCAACCCTAACCTTAGCCATTTTAAATAACCCTAATCTTAACCCTTTAACCTAACTCCTAATCTTAACCTTAACCCTAACCCCTAACCCCCATCCTAGCTAATGTTAGCGAGCTAGCTAACGTTAGCCACCTAGCCACCTAGCTAGAATTCGTAACATAGCATATGTTTTGCAAATTCGTAACATATAATACGAATTGTAATTCGTGACATATCATACGAAATGGGTGATGGACATCCACAAATTAATACATACCATATGAAAATGGAATAGCAGAGGTAATGTAATGTCCGAGCTGTGCCTGGTTAGGCACGGAACAAACTGTACATCCACATCAAGGATGTACATTTTGTCCGTGCCTAAACTGTACATCCACATACGCAATGTGCATGAGTCATCCCACCTGAATAATCAAGCCTGTTCCCATATAATCCATCTCTTCTTGAAAAAAAAAAAGCACCACAAACACAAGTGTTCTAACAATAACTTGAAAAGCAGCCCTGGGAAGAATAGCCGTATTCACTGATTAACAACCTGCTGCATTGCACAACGATTTCAATAAAGACATTCACATTTTGCTCCTGTTATTGACGGAAGCCTTGGAATTCGATCTTTGCACAACAGACCTTACTAAAGGAAGTAGCAGCCTGCAGCATGTACAGTACATTCTGTCTTGGCTGCAGTTTCTGAAACTATTATCAAATAAAACTTTGTATCAGATATGATCTAATTGTGTCAGGGTGGCTGCTCTGTTGTTGTTTACCTCTGGTTCTGTTGCAGTGCCAATTTTGTATGCAGAGAGAGAGGGGTTCAACAATGAAGACCTTATTTTCTGGTTCAAACAAATGTGAAGTATCTATACATTATGCAGCAGTTACTGGGTTTCTACAGCTGTTAAACATCACCCTGGACAGAGATATAGCCACCAAATGTATATGAAATCTACCTTCCATTATGAATGAGGGCCAGGTGTGCTTCATTAAAAGTGGGCCCGCTGTCAGGAGAACCTCCTACACACACACACACACACACACACACACACACACACACACACACACACACACACACACACACACACACACACGAACACACACACATGAACACACACACACACACACATGAACACACACACACACACACATGAACACACACACACACACACACATGAACACACACACACACACAGACACACACACAGACACAGACACACACACACACAGACACACACACACACACACACACACACTATATCTGACAGACCTCCAGCCAATCGGGCTAGGTGTGGAATATGTGTGTGGTGCCCTTGAACTGCTAGTGACAGAAACTGGCAGCGAGAGGGCTCACTGGAATTCATAATGTAAAGTGTCACTGTTCTCATATTCTTTGGGAGTGAAGCAGCATTTTCAGTCAACAACAATTAATTATTGCTGTTACACTCAAAGTTACTATTTTTTGTTGTTTGTTGCTTGGAAGATCTCACCATTAAATGTTTTGTATGTTGACCTATATTATGTTTGCAGCACGCATGCCCCACCCACCTGAGGATCTGTCTTTTTCAGCCATCTATTTCCTGTTTTTGAGGGGTGCAAAATCCACTTGTCACTTAAATCTTGCTGGATTGATTGCTTTCATTTTACTGCTGCGACTCTTTCATACTCTTGCCTGTGCCTGTCGTTTTTCCCTGTTAAGGTTACGACCGTGGAAATGTTTGTAATGACCTGTCAAACACCCCCCAGTAAAGGCTGAAATGGGCTCAATGTAATAAATTTACTTTCCGTGGCATCTATAAGAACGCTAAAGCTTTGTCAGGAATTTAACGCATCGTCTCGACACTTACAGTGGGGAAAGAAAGTATTTAGTCAGCCACCAATTGTGCAAGTTCTCCCACTTAAAAAGATGAGAGAGGCCTGTAATTTTCATCATAGGTACACGTCAACTATGACAGACAAAGTTAGCATTTTTTCCAGAAAATCACATTGTAGGATTTTTTATGAATTTATTTGCAAATTATGGTGGAAAATAAGTATTTGGTCAATAACGAAAGTTTCTCAATACTTTGTTATATACCCTTTGTTGGCAATGACACAGGTCAAACGTTTTCTGTAAGTCTTCACAAGGTTTTCACACACTGTTGCTGGTATTTTGGCCCATTCCTCCATGCAGATCTCCTCTAGAGCAATGATGTTTTGGGGCTGTCGCTGGGCAACACAGACTTTCAACTCCCTCCAAAGATTTTCTATGGGGTTGAAATCTGGAGACTGGCTAGGCCACTACAGGACCTTGAAATGCTTCTTACGAAGCCACTCCTTCGTTGCCCGGGTGGTGTGTTTGGGATCATTGTCATGCTGAAAGACCCAGCCACGTTTCATCTTCAATGCCCTTGCTGATGGAAGGAGGTTTTCACTCAAAATCTCACGATACATGGCCCCATTCATTCTTTCCTTTACACGGATCAGTCGTCCTGGTCCCTTTGCAGAAAAACAGCCCCAAAGCATAATGTTTCCACCCCCATGCTTCACAGTAGGTATGGTGTTCTTTGGATGCAACTCAGCATTCTTTGTCCTCCAAACACGACGAGTTGAGTTTTTACCAAAAAGTTATATTTTGGTTTCATCTGACCATATGACATTCTTCCAATCCTCTTCTGGATCATCCAAATGCACTCTAGCAAACTTCAGATGGGCCTGGACATGTACTGGCTTAAGCAGGGGGACACGTCTGGCACTGCAGGATTTGAGTCCCTGGCGGCGTAGTGTGTTACTGATGGTAGGCTTTGTTACTTTGGTCCCAGCTCTCTGCAGGTCATTCACTAGGTCACTGGGTGAGATCTTGCGTGGAGCCCCAGATCGAGGGAGATTATCAGTATGTCTTCCATTTCCTAATAATTGCTCCCACAGTTGATTTCTTCAAACCAAGCTGCTTACCTATTGCAGATTCAGTCTTCCCAGCCTGGTGCAGGTCTACAATTTTGTTTCTGGTGTCCTTTGACAGCTCTTTGGTCTTGGCCATAGTGGAGTTTGGAGTGTGACTGTTTGAGGTTGTGGACAGGTGTCTTTTATACTGATAACAAGTTCAAACAGGTGCCATTAATACAGGTAATGAGTGGAGGACAGAGGAGCTTCTTAAAGAAGAAGTTACAGGTCTGTGAGAGCCAGAAATCTTGCTTGTTTGTAGGTGACCAAATACTTATTTTCCACCATAATTTGCAAATAAATTCATAAAAAATCCTACAATGTGATTTTCTGGAAAAAAAATCTCAATTTGTCTGTCATAGTTGACGTGTACCTATGATGAAAATTACAGGCCTCTCTCATCTTTTTAAGTGGGAGAACTTGCACAATTGGTGGCTGACTAAATACTTTTTTGTATATACTTCACTGTACATCACAAGAAAGAGAAGAAAGATAACTTTATTTTGATGGGTGTTCATTTATGGTGGAATTTTAAAAATGTATAATTCAGTACAGTTGAAATGTTTACAAATTAGATACTCTGAAATAAAAACAACTTCCGAAAATGAACCCTCAGATTATAGTGAAATTATGTCTGATCTCACAAACAATGTAAAGTATGTATAGATAGGTGTAATCTAGAGCCAAGCCTGTTGATTTTTAATCCGAGGATATTCTGCTATTGACATACTTGTTAAGTTATGCAACAGAACATGACAACAACAATAATTATTGAGGCCTAGACAAAGTCATTGGCCTAGACAAAGTGTTTGGTGGTTGCAGGCCTATGCCACCCCTTTATATTAATTGATTCATATTTGCAAATACACACAGTGTATTTATGCACATTACTCACATATTATTTTCTTTATTTGAACAAATAATACATGATACCATTAGAAAATGTATATATGAATGCATTCTAAGAAAAAAAATGAAATTTGACAAATTAAATACGTGAATTCCCACCAAAATCCCTAAACTCCATTAATTATTTGTCCGTGCCAGTAAAATATTTGATGAGCTATAATTCAGTCATTTCCTGATTGATTTTTTTTAAAAATCTACAAGTTTAGAGTATCTTCATCCATGGTCCAACATTTATTAGAATTGTTTTTAAAACCCTTTACCAATTTGCTAATTATATGTGGCACATGTTATCTATTCAATCCTATAGTAACTGGTCATAATGATTTTTAGGATACAGATTAGTGGAATGCCACCATCACTATTTATTACCTTACAGTGAATACAATTTAGTGTATATGAGAATAAGAAGTATATATGGCAAAAATGTTCAACTTCAAGCCTCCAAAGAACTATCAAGCCTGAGTATTTACAAGCCACTTACATTTTTGCTGTTTCATTTTATGGCTGTCATAAATCTGTTGCATGGAGTGCAGCAGGACATATTGTAGATTGTATGTCCCTCCATCTGGAAGACCAAGTTTTGTTTTCACTTCTGAGACCCGTAGATATCGGGAGCCAGATGAGTGTGATTCAAAGCCCAGCCGGCTGACTCCACTGGAGCGATTGACTGAGCCCCGGGAGGGTGGCTCTAGATCTGCGGTCCCCCATCTGCTGTTCTGCAGGATCCACTTCACAGGGCTGGCGGGTGCCCACTGTGTCTAGTCCCAGTCCGGCTGATTCTTCCTCCCTGGGCCCGTCCGAAGTGCTAACCTGACCCCTCTCTGGAGCTGTGCCAGTGGGCTCTGCTGGGAGCCGGGCTGAAAATAACCCACCAATTCATCATGGAGAATACCAGCCGGGTGCTGCTGCCTGTGCTGCCTAGGCACTTCTCTTAACTTCTGTAACTATTTCAGACTGACCGAGGGGACCATTCACAACTTCAGTGCATTCATTATTCAAAGCCTCTGCCGTGTCGTCTGTGTACCCCCATCAGATCAGCCCTCCTCTGGGTGGTCTGTGGAAATGATCAAATATCTCACCTAAGGTTCCATCATGGATGCTTTTGGCATGCATTTAATCAGTTACTGCTTTACACTGCGACCAAGACATCACAGTGATTGGCTTACAGCATATCACTGGCTGTTATGCAAAAAAAGGTAATGGTCTTCCTCACTTTGACTTTGCTTTTGATTGACCACACTGCTCCTGAGAAATGTCCATGGTTTGCAATCTGTCATATCAACCTGTCCATCTCATCCCCATAAATCTATGAGGGTTTCACCAAAATGATCTAAACTTGTTGTTCTTCTGGGGTGCAGGCGAGCTGTTATGATTCAGAGTTATAGTAAGATGGTAGGATACTAAACAGCTTTCAGAGATATCATGTTTAATATCTAACAGGAAACAGGGGTAATACTGTAGATGAATAGGAAAATAGCCACTTCCTCACCCTTTCGAAAAGCAAGATATATTTTATTTACTGTATCTCAGAACTCGCATGAGAGCTATCTGCAACGCAGGCAGCACAATACAATCAAATACAATCAAACATTACTTTATCTTTCCTCTTCTCACTCTACACCAATGACTGCACCTCCAACGACGCATCTATCAAGCTACTCAAACTACTGCTGATGATACAACCCTGGTCTCCGACAGCGATGAGTCCATGTACCGAGGAGAGGTTGACCGACTGGTGGCCTGATGCAGTCGCAACAACATGGAACTCAACACAGTCAAAACCATGGAGATGGTAATAGACTTCAGGAAACGTCCCTCTCCGCTGCTCCCTCTCGAAATCAATGGCTCAGCTGCTAGCACGGCTGAATCATTAAAATTCCTCAGGACCATCAGCTCCAACAACCTGAAGTGGGACGACAACATAACAGCGGTCACCAAGAAGGCTCACCAGAGGATGTACTACATACACCAGCTGAAGAAAATCAATCTCTCCGAGACAATTCTGATCCAATTTTACACTGCTGTCGTTGAGTCCATCCTCACCTCTTCCATCACAATCTGATTTGGATCTGCCTACTCAAAGGGAAAACTGCAGCGCATTGTCCAGTCTGCAGAGATGATCATCGGCTCTCACCTGCCCTCCATCGAGGACCTGCACGACTCCAGGACAAGGAAGAGTGTAGGAAAGATAATCGCCGACCCTCCCCACCCTGGACACCCCACCTTCCAAAAACTCCCCTCTGGCAAACGGTTCAGGTCAATCATGACCAAAACCACCCAGCACCTAAACAGTTTCTTCCCCTGTGCTGTGGCCCTCCCCAACCGGCCATTGGGCTCATAGGGATTAAAAGACTTAGCACTCTGTGCCGAACACTGCACCAGATCATCATTGACCTTTCCTGACCTTGAAAAGAACAAGTCATTCCAAGTACAGTAGCTCATATACAGAGAGAGGTATTTGAGTCAATGAGTGACAGCTACTTTGAGCTTATTACTGAGGCAGCAAACCACAGGTATACCTTGTTTATCCCATTCCAAGTCTAAATATGAACAAGAAGTATGATTATACCCCAAACTGAGTTATGTTTAAGTAGAAAATCATATGAGAAGTATGAGCTTACCTTAAGGACCTGGATTGATTTACGTTAAAAGGATTTCTGGTATGATCTCAAATTTGACTAAGTCAGGCTTAATCACTCAATCCATATCATATTTTCAAAATAACATTGCTACAGTACTTCCTATTCCTTAGTGTTGCATATTCCATGCCCCTTTACTTTATTATTTCAACATCTAATTGATTTCCTGATATTTAAAGCTTGTGAGTGGGCCAGCCAACCCCTTTAGCCAAGAAAGATCTCAATCAGCGAGATTGAAGATTGGTATCAGTTTGTCTCTTCCCTCTCTGTCCTCTACTGCATTTTACAAAATATGGTAGCTTGGTAGTAATCTGCCACTATGTCGGTATTGAGTACTGTATACACCTCATACTTACAGTGATTGATATAATCATGAAATATGATTGTCAAACGACTGTCTCCATCACTCTAACCCACCTTTGTGGAAATCCTATACAATAAACTGTATTTAAATATAAGCTCATGTAGTCAGATGTAATACTACATGTGATAAAGAAAATGGTGCAAAGGGTATTAGAAAGCAATAGGGTTTCTTTATGCGCCATTTTGCCTGGTCTGCCTAGTATTTTATAACCATGCAAGGGGAATCGACTGCCGCAATAAATCACAATATCCTAGCCTGTAATTATTACCTTTATTCTCATTGGGATCACTGGGATTTCAATCTGCAATTTATCCTCATTGGGCTTTGCAGCTGTGGACATTCCATATAATAGACTGCTTTTGAAAGACAAGTGAACAGAAAGCAGAATGTCAGCTTAATTAGTGTGCTTTCTGCCCACATGGCTCGCTGCTTGTCTGCTGCAAATTAGTTCCAGGGAGCACTGCTCAAGGACAAAGGGCTTGACACTTTGATATGTTTACACAACCAAGATCACTTACTGAACAGACATACAGGCAGTCTGCTGAAATCTGTTCTGAAAGACCACAGTTGTTCACTTTCTACTGTGATAAGTAATAAACACACAGTGTGAAGGTAGTCAATTGTAAACTAACCCACATGAAAAAAATACTATAGTAGCGTATACTATTGGATAAATACTATAGTATTCACTGTAGTGTTTTTGTGCTCTACTGTAGCATTTACTGTAGCATACTGAAGTATACTCTAGTATTTACAGTTAACTATAGTATAAATACTGTGAAAGAACTGTGTTATGTACTATAGTAATGAATTTAGTGTTTTTGCGGATTGTAGTATTCTGTAGTATTTACTGTAGTGTTTTAGTGGACATTACTGTAGTATTAACTATAGTGTTTTTGTTTTATTATCTTTGACATAAAAGTGGAGGCTTTCTCCTTGAGGAAACATACTGAAGAAATACTAAAAGAGTAAATGTTCCATAACCTGTAGGTAGGTAGGACCTACCTCTTTTCTGTAACCTCTAGGAAACACAATGTATGGTATATACTTGGCATGTATGTTTCTCACTTATGCTAGGCAGACATTGCGATATGGGGGAGGGGAATGGATAGGGTATATGCAAATTAAATACTGTTTTATTAACTATAGTTTAAAAAGTTGTATGTTTTTGCAGTCTGTAGTGTTTTTGCAGACATTACTGTAGTATTTACTATAGTATTCTACAGTATATTAGTTTACTATATAATTCTACAGAAGGTACTGTAGTATTCTATAGTACACTGTAGTATTTTTTCATGTGGAATAATGGAAATGCAAATGTTTGTACTATTTTGAATATGAGCAATATTCTGACTGAGTGCAATATTTGTATGGTGTACTCTAACCTTAGGCAAACAAGAGCATTCTTGTGAGTCTTTAATAATAGCAACAATGGAACTTTTTGCAGAACAAAACAAATGGAGAATGAGTGTGTTTGTAGGCCTATTTGAGGCAGCTGATTGGGTGAAATTCACTTTTTCAGATAGCAGACCTCTATTTTTTCTTTCTACTGCACTACAGTACAGTGCAGTCCTGTAGGTGCAGTTTCACCCTTAACACCTTGACTTTGACAACTGGACCTGAAAAGGCTTCAAATGCTTCAAACATCAATGGGCAGTGCTGTATCTCCAGGATCCCCCACTTGTCTATTCTGTTTGTGTTTCCAGAGCTGACGAATCAGGAGCAGGGAGCTGGGAACTCCTGGACTAGGAAGGGCTGTGAAATCTAGAACAATCATCCGTCTAGGATGAGCAGACAAACCCTGGCCATTGCACCACAAACACAGTAAGTATGATATAGTGCCTCTTGTGTCTCTTCCAAGAAAAACATGCACTAGCAGTCATGCCTGAAAGAATAAATCCCATTTTCAGCCAGTCACAATGAAAAAAGAGCCGTCATTATCACCATTAGCAAGTCCTACTAATATAAGCAAGAACCACATGTATGAGAGCACCCTTGAAGTCTTTACTTTGCTTGTTTTCAAATAACATATATTCTATATTTCTGGTGTATCAGGTATTTTTTTCTGTTGGACAGTGGAGGCCAGGTTTTAGCATAACACAGTACTAGTACTAGAGTGAATGCACACCTTACTGAATAAAAAAAACATTCACATTTCTGGGGATAAATTACATTTTAATGTATGGCTGTGATTCAGAATGGTGCATCTGTATTGTGAGATCAAGAGTCCTCCAGAGGTGATAAGATGGGGACTTGACAGATGTGAATTTGTTGTGATGTGCGGGCAGCGGATAGAGAAGGGAAGAGAAGAGCTGTATACAGTAGCTACAACAACCCCTCTCCATGCTAGCGGCTCTGATAATTGCCTCTTGCATTACACTCACATTGCACCTGGATCCCATTGGCGAGAAATGTGGAACTTTTATCAGGGTGCTTCTCGGGACAGAGGAGCGCTGTAAATAGTCTAATGTTTCTCCACAGGGAACCAGTGAAGCATTGTTGTATTCACACTCGCAATCTGGGGGCATCACAACACCATTGCTTACTGGAGAAAATGAATGCCTGTCCAGTACTCTCTTAGTTTGACAGTATGTTTAATCTGGCGACAGGTTATTCAGTGATGATGTGTGTTTTCTCATAACGGAGGTGTATTAATTTGTTTTGAAGCACCGAACACCAAGGTCGTGGGGTACTGTTGGACAGTGCATATTTGTTTTAATCTTTTGTTGGCTTACTGTTGGCCTATTTTATTGAAGCTTCCAATAAACAACAAGTACACAAAAAGCTCTCACTTTCCCAATTTGCTCCTGGCCATGACTCATGAGCCAGAAATGTTATTGCTCTGTTACAATTTGCTCTCATATTTCCTTTGCTCAGGGGTGTCACCAGTGCAGCCCCTCTCCTGTCCAGCTCTGTAGTGACAGAGAAGCCTGACAGTGTTAGCTGTTGTTATCTGTTATGTTCAGAATGTATTCTTAATCTGTGGGACCCAGCACCATACATTGTCTACACTGCCTTTCCCAACCAACACTAACACCATCAAGCTCAATACAGGCCACCTACTGTAAGCTCTCAGCTCATCACCCTTGAATAACGATGTGTCACGTTTTGACAGGTGAAGAGGAGACATACTGTAAAAGCACAGGAAGAGGTTTGAAATCTGTTTATAATAGTCAATTGTGCTCCATCTCAGATAACACACCAAAAACTAAAGTGGAGGACAGAAAAGTACAAAAAACAATAAATAAAGAAGTTAGTGTAGACATTTACTATAGGAGGTTGGACTGAGGCTGTGGAGAGATAATTAATGTCAAAACAGTACACTGGTACAAACAGGCTCTGGGTCTCCTCCTAGGCTGATATGGCCGCAATGCACCAGCAGGCTTTACAGGCCTTCAAGTGCTTCAGTGGAGACACATTCCACCAGAATGCACTGCAGAGCCTTTGACTGCCCCTCTAATGAGGTGGAGGACTGTCCGCAGCCTGCAGTCCCCCGCCAGGCCCTCCCTCGCTCCCCCTCGCTCCCTACCCACAGACCCTGCTCCCTCTGGTCCTGACCAGCCTCCCTCCTGCCTCTCACTGACTGACTGGGCAGATTAATAAAACAATCGCTTTTACTTTTTTAAAGACTGGAGCCCCGGAAAGTCGTCCTGGCGGTCTCTATAATTGGGAGACCTGTTTGGCCCTGTTAGCTGGGCTAAAGCGGGACTCCACGGCAAGCGCTCAGATGTTGCCTTGAAAGATGTGTTTGTGGGCGTCTGAGACACTGGTCACGTTTTGTCAACACATCAAGGTCCTGGTAACTGTTGTATGTTGTGCATTGATGTCTTTGAAAAGGCTGCAACAATGACACTGAGGTGCAACATGGTATAATTACTGCCCTCATTCACTCACACTCTATGTACTGTACAGTTGAAGTCGGAAGTTTACATACACTTAAGTTGGAGTCATTAAAACTCGTTTTTCAACCACTCCACAAATTTCTTGTTAACAAACTATAGTTTTGGCAAGTCGGTTAGGACATCTACTTTGTGCATGACTGTCACGGATGACGCCGAGGCTGCTCCTCCTCCTTGCTCGGGCAGGCTTCGGCGTTCGTCGTCCCCGGAGTACTAGCTACTGCCGCTCGATGTTTCGATGTTTGTCTTGTATTGTCTAGTTGGTACACCTGTTTCGTATTCTGTATTGATTATGTACCATATAAGTTCCCTTGTTTTATGTTTGCTTTTGTGTGTTATTGTCCGCATCACTTGTATGTATGTTCGGCATTGACCATCTTGTTTATTACGCACTCCGCGTACATTTCTCCTCTTGTGTTTGGAGGCTTTTGTTTTGTGCGTATTTTACTTTGGAAAGTAAAGTAGTCGTTACTGATCCTCTGTGTCCTGCGCCTGACTTCACCGCCGCATACACCTCAGCATTGACAGAATAACACACCTTTAGGGCTTGAACCACGGCTAGCAGCTCCCTGTCCCCCACGTCATAATTACGTTCCGCCGGGCTGAGCTTCTTCGAGTAAAAAGCGCAGGGCCGGAGTTTAGGAGGCGTGCCTGAGCGTTGAGACAATACAGCCCCAATACCGGCCTCTGACGCGTCCACCTCCACCTGGAACGCTAAAGCGGGGTCCGGATGCGCCAGCACCGGAACCGAGGTCAACAGGTCCTTCAGTTGTCCAAACGCCCTGTCCGCCTCAGCCGACCACTGCAAACGCACCGGGCCCCCCTTCAGCAGGGAGGTGATGGGAGCTGCTACCTGTCCAAAACCCCGGATAAACCTCCGGTAGTAATTGGCAAAACCCCAAAACCGCTGCACCTCCTTAACCGTGGTTGGAGTCTGCCAATTACGCACGGCTGAAACGCGATCAATCTCCATCTCCACCCCTGACGCGGACAACCGATGGCCCAGGAAGGAGATGGACTCCTGGAAAAACAGACATTTCTCTGCCTTGACATACAAGTCATGCTCCAACAGCCTACCCAACACTCAACGCACCAGGGCTACATGCTCGGCTCGTGTAGAAGAGTAAACTATTCTGGTCGTTGTGGATCGGTTCTCTAAGGCCTGTCGCCTCATCCCAATGCCGGGTCTCCCTACTGCCCTACAGACTGCTGAGGCTTTGTTTACCCACGTCTTCCGGCACTACGGGGTACCCGAGGATATAGTGTCTGATCGGTGTCCCCAATTCACCTCTAGAGTCTGGAGGGCGTTCATGGAACGCTTGGGGGTCTCGGTTAGCCTTACCTCGGGTTTCCACCCTGAGAGTAATGGGCAGGTGGAGAGAGTGAACCAGGATGTGGGTAGGTTTCTGAGATCTTATTGCCAGGACCGGCATGAGGAGTGGTCGGGGTATATCCCCTGGGCAGAGATCGCCCAGAACTCCCTTCGCCATTCCTCTACGAATCTGACCCCTTTCCAGTGTGTGTTGGGGTATCAGCCGGTTCTGGCACCATGGCATCAGAGCCAGATCGAGGCTCCTGCGGTGGATGAGTGGTTTCGGCGCTCGGAGGAGACATGGAACGCTGCGCATGTACATCTGCAGCGGGCTATCCGTAGGCAGAAAGCGAGCGCCGATCTCCACCGCAGTGAGGGTCCTGTGTACGCACCTGGAGATCGAGTCTGGCTCTCGACTCGAAACCTGCCCCTTCGCCTGCCCCTGCCGGAAGCTGGGTCGGCAATTTGTGGGGCCATTTAAAGTCCTGAGGAGATTGAACAAGGTATGTTACAGGTTACAACTGCCTAATGATTATCACATTAACCCCTCGTTCCATGTGTCTCTCCTCAGGCCGGTGGTAGCTGGTCCACTCCAGGACAATGAGATACGGGAGACTCCTCCGCCCCCACTGGACATCGAGGGGGCTCCGGCGTACTCAGTCTGGTCCATCGTGGATTCGAGACGTCGGATGGGGGGTCTGCAGTATCTCGTGAAGTGGGAGGGGTACGGTCCGGAGGAACGGTGCTGGGTGCCTAGGAGGGACATTTTAGATCCCTCCCTCCTGACGGAGTTCCACCGGAGTCATCCCACGCGCCCTGCTCCGCGTCCTCCTGGCCGTCCCCGAGGCCGGGGTCGGCGCACGGCTGGAGCCGCGCGTCAAGGGGGGGGTACTGTCACGGATGCCGCAGAGGCTGCTCCTCCTCCTTGCTCGGGCAGGCTTCGGCGTTCGTCGTCCCCGGAGTACTAGCTACTGACGCTCGATGTTTCGATGTTTGTCTTGTATTGTCTAGTTGGTACACCTGTTTCGTATTCTGTATTGATTATGTACCATATAAGTTCCCTTGTATTATGTTTGCCTTTGTGTGTTATTGTCCGCGTCTCTTGTATGTATGTTCGGCATTGACCATCTTGTTTATTACGCACTCCGCGTACATTTCTCCTCTTGTGTTTGGAGGCTTTTGTTTTGTGCGTATTTTACTTTGGAAAGTAAAGTAGTCGTTACTGATCCTCTGTGTCCTGTGCCTGACTTCACCGCCGCATACACCTCAGCATTGACAATGACACAAGTAATTTTTCCAACAATTATTTACATACAGATTATTTCACTTATAATTCACTGTATCACAATTCCAGTGGGTCAGAAGTTAACATACACTAAGTTGACTGTGCCTTTAAACAGCTTGGAAAATTCCAGAAAATGATGTCATGGCTTTAGAAGCTTCTGATAGGCTAATTGACATCATTTGAGTCAATTGGAGGTGTACCTGTGTATGTATTTCAAGGCCTGCCTTCAAACTCAGTGCCTCTTCGCTTGACATCATGGGAAAATCAAAAGACCTCAGAAAAAAATGGTAGACCTCCACAAGTCTGGTTCATCCTTGGGAGCAATTTCCAAATGCCTGAAGGTACCACGTTCATCTGTACAAACAATAGTACGCAAGTACAAACAGCATGGGGCCGCGCAGCCGTCATACCGCTCAGGACGGAGACGCGTTCCGTCTCCTAGAGATGAACGTACTTTGGTGCGAAAAGTGCAAATCAATCCCAGAACAACAGCAAAGGTACTTATGAAGATGCTGGAGGAAACAGGTACAAAAGTATCCATATCCACAGTAAAACGAGTCCTATATCGACATAACCTGAAAGGCCGCTCTGCAAGGAAGTTGCCACTGCTCCAAAACCGCCATGAAAAGCCAGACAACAGTTTGCAACTGCACATGGGGATAAAGATCGTACTTTTTGGAGAAATGTCCTCTGGCCTGATGAAACAAAAATAGAACTGTTTGGCCATAATGATCATTGTTATGTTTGGAGGAAAAAGGGGGTGGCTTGCAAGCCGAAGAACACCATCCCAACCGTGAAGCACGGGGGTGGCAGCATCATGCTGTGGGGGTGCTTTGCTGCAGGAGGGACTGGTGCACTTCACAGAAATAGATGGCATCATGAGGAAGGAAAATTATGTGGATATATTGAAGCAACATCTCAAGACATCAGTCAAGAAGTTAAAGCTTGGTCGCAAATGGGTCTTCCAAATGGACAATGACCCCAAGCATACTTCCGAAGTTGTGCCAAAATGGCTTAAGGACAACAAAGTCAAGGTATTGGAGTGGCCATCACAAAGCCCTGACCTCAATCCTATTGAAAATTTGTGGGCAGAACTGAAAAAGCGTGTGTGAGCAAGGAGGCCTATAAACATGACTCAAATACACCAGGAGGAGGCCTATAAACCTGACTCAAATACATCAGGAGGAATTGGCCAAAATTCACCCAACTTATTTTGGGAAGCTTGTGGAAGGCTACCTGAAACGTTTGACCCAAGTTAAACATTTTAAAGGCAATGCTACCAAATACTAATTGAGTTTATGTAAACTTCTGACCCACTGGGAATGTGATTAAATAAATCATTCTCTCTACTATTATTCTGACATTTCACATTCTTAAAATAAAGTGGTGATCCTAACTGACCTAAGACAGGGAATTCTTACTAGGATTAAATGTCAGGAATTGTGAAAAACTGAGTTGAAATGTATTTGGCTAAGATGTATGTAAACTTCCGACTTCAACTGTATGTTCAATATAGCATCTTTGTGTTGGCTATCTGAAGCATCTTCATATGAAGGTTATAGCTACATATTGTATTGAACATCCTTGAATAACATGGAAACTGGTGAGGGTCGCAGCTGCGAAAGTTTCAGCAGGCTCTTAGCACTTAATATCTGTCTTAAAGACTACTGCCACTCTGTTGGCATAACTTTTATTGACAATTTTGACACTTTTTGCAAACAAAAGATGCTCTAAAGGGATGATGGACTACACCCAAACCATCTAGGGGCCTTGACCCTCCCTTTACATTTTATGGCCGCGTTAAGATATTGACTCAGAGACAGACCAAGCCCCGCTCAGGTAATACCTCCCATCCTCTCTAAACATTATCGTCGTACTGTTGTCTATACTTCCAGGGGTGTTGTCAGTTGTAATCTTCTACCCATTTGTTTGAACTCCCCTCTTAGATCTGCTATTGTTAGCTCAAATAAGGAGTGCACTGTGGTCTGCTCACCCAGTGATTTTAGTTCAAATTAGAATTCCATAAACTTGAATACCCCCTCAGTTTTCAAATCGCGTAGAGGGCTTGGGCTGTTGCCCGATAGCAACCAAAACCCATGTAAGTCAGTTTATAATATTCCATCATTCATTACTCTGAGAGTTCCTCATATTGACGTTGGCTACGGCCTCAGGCCCTAACCTTGGAAAAGTAATTCAAATTTCTTCTCCTTCCTCTATTACTAATAGGGATAGATCAAATGGTGCAGTTCTATGCAATCTTATAGCCATACCAATTATATAAATATCAACCATCAGACAGGGCCTGCAACCGCCTATTGAGCATAGTTTGTTTGAGTTGGAGTTTCCATGTGACTAAAAAATCGTAAAGAGCTTACTTCCTAAACTGGATTACATCAAGATGTGGGCTATGCAGACGGCTCTGGACATTCTGGTATTGACTGAATATCTGGGGACATTCTGGACTCTGATATTAATATTGAGGGTTATCATGTGTTCAGAGCTGACAGACAGGGTAGAGGAGGTGGAGTGGCCATTTTGATATAAAAAAAAGAAATCTCTGTCTCTTTACTGAAATCCATTTCCCTTGCCAAACTGTTTGAGCTACTATCTTTAAGCCTTTGTCTGGGGAAAGATCTATCCAAAACTGTTATAGAGATCGACCGTCCTCCCTCGGCTAACCTTTGTGTTCTCAAGAAGTTAACTAGTTTGTTGACTTCTTTTACTAAATCAGAAGTTATTATCCTGGGTGACCTAAATTATGATTGGGAAATGCCAGCTTCCGACAATCTAAAAAACATGTGTAATGATCTAAACCTAACCCAGCTGTTGACTAAGCCTACATGGCCCAACCCTAGAGATCCTTCAAAGTCATCTCTGATTGATCATATTTTAAAGAATACACCAGATAAATATGTTTCTACTGGTGTCTTCACTCAATGCATTACTGGCCATTGCCCAGTTGTTTGTTTTTGATAAAAAAATTGAAGCTTCGTGTCATCACAAACAGGAACCTGTCAATTGTCAATTATCTTAATAATTTTGGCCCCATTTCAAGGCTTCCTTGTCAAGGTAAGATTCTCGAATCCTTGCTAAATGTACAACTTTGCTATTTATTATCTAAGAAATGTATTTTGAATGTAAACCAATCAGGGTTTAGGCCTGGGCGTAGTACTATTACAACAACCACTTTAGTTGTTAATGATCTTGTCAATGCTTTAGACACTAAAATGAAATGTGCTGCTTTGTTTGTGGACCTGTCAAAAGCATTTGATACTGTTGATCATGCTATTTTATTGAATAAGTTGTCCTCGATAGGCCTGAGCTTTGATGCCTGTTCTTGGTGTCATGTTTATCTTAGTGACAGAACTCAGGCCATCGTGATGGTCAGAACATAAAGGTGTACCACAGGGGTCGATTTTGGGAACTGTTCTCTTCACTATTTATATAAACACCATTGGTCAATCTGTTAAAAATTGTAAACTTAATTTATATGCGGATGATACTATTATGTATGCTATTGCCCCGACTGTTGATCTGGCTGTGTAAAAACTACAGTCAGATTTTATAACTATGCAGGAATCCCTTGCTGATTTAAAATGTGTGCTTAATGCTGGAAAAAATTAATACATGTTGGTTTTAAACTCTTGTAAGAATGTTTCAGATGAACTACATGTTCACTCATTTCGATGGTTCTCCAATTGAACGTGTTCCCGCATATAAATACTTAGGCATTTGGATTTACATGGATTTGACGTTTAAAAAACATATAGATGAGATGTTTAAGAAACTAAAATTTAAAGTTGGCTTTTTCTACAGAAACAGATCGTGCCTTTCTCTAAGCAGTAGGAAGCAGACTATTCAGTCAACCTTTTTATCGGTTCTTGATAATGGTGATATTATTTATCAAAGTGCAGCTGCTACTACTCTTAAACCTTTGGATGCCATGTACAGTACCATAGTGCCCTTTGTTTGTTACAGGCGACAGTTTTGATACTCATCACTGTATTCTGTATTAAAAGGTTGGCTTGACCCGTAGATCTCTACATTACTCCCTTTTTGCTTAGAAGGCCCTACTTCATAAACGTCGGTCTTATCTAACTTTGCTGTTGAAGTAAAGACACCTGAGCTGCCGAACCAGTTCACAGGATTGGTTAACTCTTGAAGTTCCTAGGGTAAATATGCTTTTAGTTTTAATGCACCGTATTGCAGGACAAAATTCAAAATACATTTCATCTTGATATTCTGGTGCTATTCGGGCAATTTAAAGTATTGATTGGGGATTTATATGTGGAGGAATGTAACTGTTTTTCTAGGTGATTTGTGATATTTTATTTGTGCTTAGCATTACTGTGTTTTTGTATTTTAATGTGTGTATAAATATACACTACCGTTCAAAAGTTTGGGTCACTTAGAAATGTCCTAATTTTCCATGAAAACAAACATGAAATGAGTATGAATAGGAAATATAGCAAAATGCATAGGAAATGTAGTCATTGACAAGGTTAGAAATAATGATTTTTAATATAAATAATAATTGTGTCCTTCAAACTGTGCTTTCGTCAAAGAATCCTCCATTTGCAGCAATTACAGCCTTGCAGACCTTTGGCATTGTCAGATTGCGACGTGAATGCGGTAGGCGAAGTCAAACGCAGGACACCGAGCTACTGGAAACGATACTTTACTAACAAAGTAACCAGAATACAAAACAACCTCCAAACAGGGAGGGGAATAACTGCACAATAGCAACTGCCGAAAATGACGAGAACAATCACACACAACACACAATGAACGACAGAGGGTTAAATAGGGAATACAATACAACATAATAGGAAACAGGTGTACACAATCAAGACAAAACAAGTCAAACACAGAAACATAGATCGGTGGCAGCTAGTACTCCGGGGACGACGAACGCCGAAGCCTGCCCGAGCAAGGAGGAGGAGCAGCCTCGGCTGATTCCGTGACAGTACCCCCCCTTTGACGCACGGCCCCAGCCGTGCGCCGACCCCGGCCTCGGGGACGGCCAGGAGGACGCGGGGCAGGGTGAGTCGGATGACTCCGGTGGAAGTCCCTCAACATGGAGGGATCTAGGATGTCCCTCCTGGGGACCCAGCACCGTTCCTCCGGACCGTACCCCTCCCACTCCACGAGATACTGCAGGCCCCCCGTCCGACGCCTCGAATCCAAGATGGAATGGACTGAGTACGCCGGAGCCCCCTCGATGTCCAACGGGGGCGGAGAAGCCTCTCGTACCTCATTCTCCTGGAGTGGACCAGCCACCACCGGCCTGAGGAGAGACACATGGAACGAGGGGTTAATGCGGTAATTAATGGGCAGTTGTAACCTATAGCATACCTCGTTCAATCTCCTCAGGACTTTAAATAGCCCCACAGACCGCCGACCCAGCTTCCGGCAGTGCAGGCGAAGGGGCAGGTTTCGGGTCGAGAGCCAGACCCGATCTCCCGGTGCATACACCGGAGCCTCACTGCGGTGGCGATCGGCGCTCGCCTTTTGCTGCCTGATAGCCCGCTGCAGATGGACATGCGCAGCGTTCCAAGTTTCTTCCGAGTCCCGAAACCACTCGTCCACCGCAGGGGCTTCGGTCTGGCTCTGATGCCAAGGTGCCAGAACCGGCTGATAACCTAGCACACACTGGAAAGGCGTAAGATTAGTGGACGAATGGCGGAGTGAGTTTTGGGCTATCTCTGCCCAGGGAATATATCCCGACCACTCCTCTTGCCGGTCCTGGCAATACGACCTCAGAAACCTACCCACATCCTGGTTCACTCTCTCCACCTGCCCATTACTCTCGGGGTGAAAACCTGAAGTAAGGCTAATCGAGACCCCCAGACGTTCCATAAACGCCCTCCAGACTCTAGAGGTGAACTGGGGACCCCGATCAGACACTATATCCTCAGGCACCCCATAGTGCCGGAAGACGTGTGTAAACAGGGCCTCAGCAGTTTGTAGGGCAGTAGGGAGACCTGGCAGGGGAATGAGACGGCAGGCTTTAGAAAACCGATCCACAACGACCAAGATCGTAGTGTTCCCCTGGGAGGGGGCAAGGTCCGTGACAAAATCCACCGATAGGTGAGACCATGGCCGTTGTGGAACGGGTAGGGGTTGTAACTTCCCCCTGGGCAGGTGTCTAGGTGCCTTACACTGGGCGCACACCGAGCAGGAGGAAACATAAACCCTCACGTCCTTCGCTAAAGTTGGCCACCAGTACTTCCCACTAAGGCAGTGCACTGTCCGACCAATACCCGGATGACCAGAGGAGGGTGACGTGTGAGCCCAGTATATCAAACGATCGCGAACCTCGAGCGGCACGTACCTCCAACCCTCTGGACACTGTGGAGGAGTAGGATCGGAACGTAACACCCGCTCGATTTCCGCATCAACCTCCCACACCACCGGTGCCACCAGACAAGACTCCGGGAGTATGGGAGTGGGCTCAATGGACCTCTCCTCTGTGTCATATAGTCGGGACAGGGCGTCTGCCTTAGCGTTTTGGGACCCTGGTCTATAGGTGAGCTTAAATACAAAGCGGGAGAGAAACATAGACCACCTTGCCTGGCGAGGGTTCAGCCTCCTCGCTGCCCGGATGTACTCCAGGTTACGATGGTCAGTCAGAATGAGAAAAGGGTGTTTAGCCCCCTCAAGCCAATGTCTCCACACCTTCAGGGCTTGAACCACGGCTAGCAGCTCCCTGTCCCCCACGTCATAATTGCGATCCGCCGGACTGAGCTTCTTAGAATAGAAAGCACAGGGGCGGAGTTTAGGTGGCATACCCGAGCGCTGAGACAGCACAGCGCCGATCCCAGCCTCGGAAGCGTCCACCTCCACCTGGAATGCCAAAGAGGGATCCGGATGCGCCAGCACCGGAGCCGAGGTAAACATGTCCTTCAGACGTTTAAACGCCCTGTCCGCCTCAGCTGACCACTGCAGGCGCACCGGACCCCCCTTTAGCAGAGAGGTAATGGGAGCTGCTACCTGTCCAAAGCCCCGGATAAACCTCCGGTAGTAATTGGCAAAACCCAAGAAGCGCTGCACCTCCTTTACCGTGGTAGGAGTCTGCCAATTACGCACGGCAAAAACGCGGTCAATCTCCATCTCTACCCCTGATGCGGACAACCGATGTCCCAGGAAGGAGATGGACTCCTGGAAGAACAGACATTTCTCCGCCTTCGCATACAGGTCATGCTCCAACAGTCTACCAAGCACTCGACGCACCAGGGACACATGCTCGGCTCGTGTAGCAGAGTATATTAGAATGTCATCAATATACACCACAACACCCTGTCCGGAAAATCTCGTCCACAAATGATTGGAAGACTGAAGGAGCATTCATTAAACCGTATGGCATGACAAGGTACTCATAGTGACCCGAGGTGGTACTGAATGCTGTCTTCCACTCATCTCCCTCCCTAATGCGCACCAGGTTGTACGCGCTCCTGAGATCCAATTTTGTGAAGAATCACGCCCCGTGTAATGACTCCGTCATACTAGCAATCAGAGGGAGAGGATAGCTGTATTTGATTGTGATCTGATTTAGACCACGGTAATCAATACACGGGCGTAAACCCCCATCCTTCTTCTTCACAAAAAAGAAACTTGAGGACGCAGGGGAAGTGGACGGCCGTATGTAACCCTGTCTCAGAGATTCGGTGACGTAGGTCTCCATAGCGGCCGTCTCCTCCTGAGACAGAGGATACACGTGACTACGTGGAAGCGCAGCGCCTACTTGGAGGTCTATCGCACAATCCCCCTGTCGATGAGGTGGTAATTGAGTCGCCTTCTTCTTACTGAAGGCGAGTGCCAAATCGGCATACTCAGGTGGAATGTGCAAGGTGGGAACTTGGTTCGGGCTTTCCACCGTCGTTGCCCCTACGGAAACGCCTACACACCGCCCAGTACACTGATCAGACCATCCCTTGCGAGCTCTCTGCTGCCATGAAATGTTGGGGTCATGAGATGTTAACCAGGGAAGCCCCAACACCATGGGAAACGCAGGAGAGTCAATCAAATACAAACGTAATATCTCCTCATGACCCTCCTGCGTTTTCATCCGGAGAGGCACCGTGACCTCCCTAATCAATCCTGACCCCAAAGGGCGGCTATCTAGGGCATGATTAGGGAAGGGCACATCAACAGGTACGATAGGAATCCCTAACTTATAGGTGAACTGGCGATCTACTAGCGCCTTATGCTGGGAGTGAGGAGAAACCTCGGGAAACACCACTTTAATACACATATGATCAACAGAGAGCTCTGGGTGAGTTGGGTGCCTACTCACCTGGAATGACTCATCAGTGCATCGCCCACTGCCTCGATTCCTAGGAGACCCTCCCCAGCACCGACCAGCAGAGTGTCCTCTGCGGCCACAGTTGGTGCAGGGGACGGCCTCCCTCCTGGTCTTCCTAGCACCAGCACCCCCGAGCTCCATAGGGGTCAGCTCGGAAGTGCTGGGGGATGGAATGGACGGCCCCGAATCCGGACGTCCACGGGTAGCCAACAGGGTATCCAGGCGAATCGACATGTCCACCAGTTGATCAAAGCTGAGGTTGGTGTCCCTGCAGGCCAATTCCCGACGCACGTCCTCCCTCAGGCTACATCTATAGTGGTCGATGAGGGCCCTCTCATTAAATCCCGTGTTGGCAGCCAGCGTCCGGAAGTCCAGCGCGAACTCCTGCGCGCTCCTCCTCCCCTGTCTAAGGTGGAATAGAAGCTCACCCGCCGCTTTACCCGAATACTGCCCGGAAGCGGCGGGTGAACTCTGCATAGCTGACCGTAGCGGCATCTATCCCACCCCACTCGGCGTTGGCCCACTCCAGCGCCTTGCCGGACAGACAGGAGATGAGGGCGGACACGCTCTCGTATCCCGAGGGCGCCGGGTGAATGGTTGCTAGGTAGAGTTCAACCTGGAGTAGGAAACCCTGGCACCCGGCCGCTGTGCCATCATAAGCCCTCGGGAGCGAGAGCCGAATCCCACTGGACCCCGGAGGTGAAACGATGGGCATCGCCGATGGTGGTGGTATCGTTGGAGGGGGTATAGGTAGACCCCCTCTTTCCCATCGCTCAATGGTGTTCACCACCCGTTCCATGGTGGTGCCGAGAGCCTGGATCATGGCCGCTTGGTGTTCAACGCGTGCCTCCATAGATCCAGCTGGCACCGCCTCTCCTGCTGACTCCATGAGAGGTGTGTGATTCTGTCAGATTGTGACGTGAATGCGGTAGGCGAAGTCAAACGCAGGACACCGAGCTACTGGAAACGATACTTTACTAACAAAGTAACCAGAATACAAAACAACCTCCAAACAGGGAGGGAAATACCCGCACACTAGCAACTGCCGAAAATGACGAGAACAATCACACACAACACACAATGAACGACAGAGGGTTAAATAGGGAATACAATACAACATAATAGGAAACAGGTGTACACAATCAAGACAAAACAAGTCAAACACAGAAACATAGATCGGTGGCAGCTAGTACTCCGGGGACGACGAACGCCGAAGCCTGCCCGAGCAAGGAGGAGGAGCAGCCTCGGCTGATTCCGTGACAGGCATTCTACAGTCGTGGTCAAACGTTTTGAGAATGACACAAATACTAATTTTCACAAAGTCTGCTGCCTCAGTTTTGATGATGGCAATTTGCATATACTGCAGAATGTCATGAAGAGTGATCAGATGAATTGCAATTAATTGCAAAGTCCCTCTTTGCCATGAAAATGAACTTAATCCCCCAAAAACATTTCCACTGCATTTCAGCCCTGCCACAAAAGGACCAACTGCCATCATGTCAGTGATTCTCTCGTTAACACAGGTGAGAGTGTTGACGAGGACAAGGCTGGAGATCCCTCTGTCATGCTAATTGAGTTAGAATAACAGACTGGAAGCTTAAAAAGGAGGGTGGTGCTTGAAATCATTGTTCTTCCTCTGTTAACCATGGTTACCTGCAAGGAAACACGTGCCGTCATCATTGCTTTGCAAAAAAGGGCTTGACAGGCAAGGATATTGCTGCTAGTTAGATTGCACCTATATCAACCATTTATCGGATCATCAAGAACTTCAAGGAGAGAGGTTAAATTGTTGTGTAGAAGGCGTCAGGGCGCCCAAGAAAGTCCAGCAATCGCCAGGACCGTCTCCTAAAGTTGATTCAGCTGCGGGATCAGGGCACCACCAATGCAGAGCTTGCTCAGGAATGGCAGCAGGCAGGTGTGAGTGCATCTGCACGCACAGTGAGGCGAAGACTTTTGGAGGATGGCCTTTTGTCAAGAAGGGCAGCAAAGAAGCCACTTATCTCCATGAAAAACATCAGGGACAGACTGATATTCTGCAAAAGGTACAGGGATTGGACTGCTGAGGACTGGGGTAAAGTCATTTTCTCTCATGAATCCCCTTTCCGATTGTTTGGGGCATCCGGAAAACACATTGTCCGGAGAAGACAAGGTGAGCGCCACCATCAGTCCTGTGTCATGCCAACAGTAAAGCATCCTGAGACCATTCATGTGTGGGGTTGCTTCTCAGCCAAGGGAGTGGGCTCACTTACATTTTTGCCTAAGAACACAGCCATGAATAAAGAATGGTACCAACACATCCTCCGAGAGCAACTTCTCCCAACCATCCAAGAACAGTTTGGTGACGACCAATGCCTTTTCCAGCATGATGGAACATCTTGCCATAAGGCAAAAGTGATAACTAAGTGGCTCAGGGAACAAAACATAGACATTTTGGGTCCATGGCCAGGAAACTCCCCAGACCTTAATTCCATTGAGAACTTGTGGTCGATCCTCAAGAGGCAGGTGGACAAACAAAAACCCACAAATTCTGACAAACTCCAAGCATTGATTATGCAAGAATGGGCTGCCATCAGTCAGGATGTGGCCCAGAAGTTAATTGATAGCATGCCAGGGCAGATTGTAGAGGTCTTGAAAAAGAAGGGTCAACACCGCAAATATTGACTCTTTGCATAAACTTAATGTAATTGTCAATAAAAGCCTTTGACACTTATGGAATGCTTGTAATTATACTTCAGTATACCATAGTAACATCTGACAAAAATATATCATAACCCTGAAGCAGCGAACTTTGTGAAGACCAATACTTGTGTCATTCTCAAAACGTTTGACCATGACTGTAGTTGTCAATTTGTTTAGGTAATCTGAAGAGATTTCACCCCTTGCTTCCTGAAGCACCTCCCACAAGTTCGATTGGCTTGATGGGCACTTCTTACGTACCACACGGTCAAGCTGCTCCCATAGGGTTAAGATCCGGTGACTGTGCTGGCCACACCATTATAGACAGAATACCAGCGGACTGCTTCTTCCCTAAAGAGTTATTGCATAGTTTGGAGCTGTGCTTTGGGTCATTGTCCTGTTGTAGGAGGAAATTGGCTCCAATCAAACGCCGTCCACAGGGTATGGCATGGCGTTGCAAAATGGCATGATAGCCTTCCTTCTTCAAGATCCTTTTTACCCTGTACAAATCTCCCACTTTACCACTACCAAAGCACCCACATACCATCACATTGCCTCCACCATGCTTGACAGATGGCATCAAGCACTCCTCCAGCATCTTTTCATTTGGTCTGCATCTCACAAATGTCCTTCTTTGTGTTCTGAACACCTCAAACTTCGATTCGTCTGTCCATAACACTTTTTTCCAATCTTCCTCTGTCCAGTGTCTGTGTTCTTTTGCCCATCTTAATCTTTAATTTGTATTGGCCAGTCTGAGATATTGCTTTTTCTTTGCAACTCTGCCTAGAAGGTCAGCATCCCGGAGTCGCCTCTTCGCTGTTGACGTTGAGACTGGTGTTTTGCGGGTACTATTTAATGAAGCTGCCAGTTGAGGACCTGTGAGGCGTCTGTTTCTCAAACTAGACACTCTAATGTATTTTTTCTCTTGCTCAGTTGTGCACTGGGGCCTCCCACTCCTCTTTCTATTCTGGTTAGAGCCTGTTTGCGCTGTTCTGTGAAGGGAGTAGTACACAGCGTTGTACGAGATCTTCAGTTTCTTGGCAAGTTCTCACATGGAATAGCCTTAATTTCTCAGAACAAGAATAGACTGACGAGTTTCAGAAGAAAGTTCTTTGTGTCACGATCGTCGGGAACAGAGGACCAATGCGCAGCGTTGAATGCAAACATATTTATTAAATCTGAAAGATAACACGAACAAAACAACAAAACGATAACGTGACGTCCTTAGCTCAAACACAACCTACTAGGAACACGGAACAAGATCCCACAAACACTGAGGGAAAACAGACTGTTTAAATGTGGTTCCCAATCAGAGACAACCAGCAACAGCTGACACTCGTTGCCTCTGATTGGGAACCACTCTGGCCAACATAGAAATACAAGACCTAGAATGGAAAACAAAAGCACAAAACATAGACTCTACACACCCTGGCTCAACATAAAAGAGTCCCTAGAGCCAGGGCGTGACAGTACCCCCCCCCAAAGGCGCGGACTCCGACCACGCCAACAGAACACCACAGGGGAGGGACCGGGTGGGCACTCCGCCTTAGCGGCGGATCCGGCTCTGGGCATGATCCCCACTCCCTCTCTAACCCCCCACAGTACCCCTGGTCCGGTCTGGCCCTGCTGGCCGGAGCTGGACTGAACACTGGTGGAGCGGATTGCTCTAGCTCCGACGTGGAGCAGCTGACCGGTACCGGACCAGGCACCCGTGGAACAGGCACGGGCCGTGTCGGACTGACGACGCACACCACTGGCTTGGTGTGGGGAGCAGGAACAGGCCGAGCCGGGCTGACGAAGCGCACCACTGACTTGGTGCGGAGAGCAGGAATGGACCGGGCCGGGCTGGCGACGCGCACCACTGACTTGGTGCGGGGAGCAGGAACAGACCAGGCCGGACTGGCGACGCGCACCATCGGCTTGGTGCGGGGAGCAGGAACAGGCCGGACCGGGCTGGCGACGCGCACCATAGGCTCGGTGCGGGGAGCAGGAACAGGCCGGGCCGGGCTGGCGACGCGCACCATAGGCTTGGTGCGGGGAGCAGGAACAGGCCGGACCGGGCTGGCGACGCGTACCATAGGTTCGGTGCGGGGAGCAGGAACAGGCCGGGCCGGGCTGGCGACGCGCACCATAGGCTTGGTGAGGGGAGCAGGAACAGGCCGGACCGGGCTGGCGACGCGCACCATAGGCTTGGTGCGGGGAGCAGGAACAGGCCGGGCCGGGCTGGCGACGCGCACCATAGGCTTGGTGCGGGGAGCAGGAACAGGCCGGGCCGGGCTGGCGACGCGCACCATAGGCTCGGTGCGGGGAGCAGGAACAGGCCGGGCCGGGCTGACGACACGCACCACAGGCTCGATGCGAGGAACAGGAACAGGCCGGACCGTACTGGGGACACACACCACTGGCCCTATGCAGGGATCAGGAACGGGCCGGACCGGACTGGTAACACACCCCAGTACCTCTCGCCGTGCCTCCACACTTTCCCTCTCCTCTGTGACCAGTGGCCCCCTTAACCTGGCGGCCTCCTCTGCAAACCCGCTGGACCGCTCCATCGCGGCCTCCTGCTGCCCCGTCGTCCACGGCGTGAGCCCCCCCCTAAAAAATGTCTGGGGGTCTCTCCTCCCCGTGGGCCTGGCCTCTATAGTTCTCGCCCAACTCTCGCTCTTCTGCTTCCAACTCCAGCCACTCTGCTCTTCATTTGGCTTGACCCAGTCGAGACTCTTCCTCCATTGCTCCCAAGTCCACCCTCTATGCTCTTCACTAGGCTTGACCCAGTCGAAGTTGCCACGGAGATCCGCTAGCGATTCCCCTGGCGATGGCTCCTGGACACGCTGCTTGGTCCAGTTTTGGTGGGATCTTCTGTCACGATCGTCGGGAACAGAGGACCAATGCGCAGCGTTGAATGCAAACATATTTATTAAATCTGAAAGATAACACGAACAAAACAACAAAACGATAACGTGACGTCCTTAGCTCAACCACAACCTACTAGGAACACGGAACAAGATCCCACAAACACTGAGGGAAAACAGACTGTTTAAATATGGTTCCCAATCAGAGACAACCAGCAACAGCTGACACTCGTTGCCTCTGATTGGGAACCACTCTGGCCAACATAGAAATACAAGACCTAGAATGGAAAACAAAAGCACAAAACATAGACTCTACACACCCTGGCTCAACATAAAAGAGTCCCTAGAGCCAGGGCATGACACTTTGTTTCTGGCCATTTTTATTCTGTAATCGAACCCACAATTGCTGATGCTCCAGATACTCAACTAGTAACAAGAAGGCCAGTTTTATTGCTTCTTTAATCAGCACAACAGTTTTCAGCTGTGCTAACATAATGGCAAAGAGGTTTTCTAATGATCAATTAGCCTTTTAAAATGATAAACTTGGATTAGCAAACACAACGTGCCATTGGAACACAGGACTGATGGTTTCTGATAATGGGCCTCTGTACACCTATGTAGATATTCCATTAAAAATCAGCAGTTTCCAGCTACAATAGCCATTTACAACAATGTCTACACTGTATTTCTGATCAATTTGATGTTATTTTAATGGACAAAATGTTTCTTTCAAAAACAAGGACATTTCTAAGTGACCCCAAACTTTTGAACGGTAGTGTATATACTGAATATAATGTGTTTAATGTGTATTTTATATTGTATTATACAGAGCGCATTTGGAAAATAAACCTAGGTCTCAATATGTCTTCCCTGTCAAAATAAAGGTTAAATAAATAAAATAAAATATTTATTATGCTTTTACATTAACATTTTACATTTTAGTCATTTAGCAGACGCTCTTATCCAGAGCGACTTACATTTAGTGATGCTTGCTTGGGATTTTATGTCTCTAAATTCATTCCTAAGCACACATGCAGAGCAGTCTTTTTATGTGCTAGCTGATTTTAGAGAGTCATAATGTGAGCAATGCTACCATGTAGTTTCCTCTGTGGAGTGGATTTAGTGAATGCTATTTAAGCTATTGATTTAGGCCATACATTGTATGTATTGTTCAAAAAAGTTAAAAACAGCAAAGTTGCAGGTCTTTCCAATGATGATGACCTGCATGCCCCAGTGACTTCGCTAAAAGTGCTCAATATGGATGAAGGAGTACGATGCATGCTGGGTCCTTCCACACAGAGCGCGGGTTGCCAAATAGGAGGGCTGTTGGCCGTTGGCAGATGGCAGATGGTGCGGGGTGAGATTACACTGTCATTGGTGCATGGCATGAGATTGCACTGGTGTGAGTCACTGTGGGTGAGAGTGGGATACAGTTACTCCTCCGTATGCGGATTAGCGTTAGTGTTTATACTGGCTGTACTCTCCTATATGTGTCTGTGGAGCCAGTTCACTGTATGCTACCAGACAAGGCCAGTTGCACTGTTCCCCAGCTTCAGGGAAGAATGATAAATGCAGCCTTTTCTCTCTAACGAGAATCCAAACAGTCAGGTTTATATGCTCCATTTCTCCCCTTGGACTATGTTGCGTGCTGGATATTTATTTATACAAAATATGAATTACGGAGGAATGACTGAGCAAGCCTACTTTGCATAGGACTGTAGTAGAAAATTGGCATCCTAATGATATTGCTACTATAAAACCAGGATGATACATTTAAGACAGACTGTAGTCCATTTGAACAACTATCTTACAGGGGCAATTAAGGATAAGAATCTTGCTAGAGGGCACAAAAACTTGAACCTCTTGGGATTCTAGCTCACTAGAGTTATATCATCAGGCCATTGGCCCTCTGTGATACCCCATATTGACACAGTGAAACAATGCTTTAATTATACATTCAAGTAAAATTGGTAGGCATAACAATGGTAAGACCCCAAGGTCAAGGAGAGCTCAAGGTCAAGAGGAGCTAGCAGTGTAGACTGCCTTGGTTAGAGTGTTACTATGCAGGACTGAACAAAAAGCATCACCCTCTCAATGGGGATGTTTGGTCAAGTTAGTGGTGGAGTGTGTAATGATTGCCTTTATTAATGTATATTATAAATTACACATACCATTTCCAATTAGTAGTATGTACTAAACATTAAGTAATTCATATAATGTGATAGGCTGCGATATAAGATTTTCTCATTACAGAGTGCAAGAAACATTTTGTCCAGATGGGGGCATTGAAGACAACAAAAAACTGAATCAGGGAGGGAAGGTTCCGTTCAGGATAGAGATAGGGATACATTGTTGGAAGTGCAATAAAAAAATATTTAAAAATATTTTTAATAAAGTATTTGCGGAGAAAGTGTTACTGATAGTGATGATTATTATTGAATGTCATGATTTATGGAAAACTGTGCTACTCTGCAATGTGAGTGCTGCTCTTGTCATTTCTAACTCTACCAGGGGAGGGTAGTACAAGCCAATTTTAGGAGAGGACTACACAGACTGTAGGCACAGGGAGGTTACATAGGGCTGTAGGACTTTCCAATCCCTATTTGATCCCTTTCCATCAGCTGCCTTATTACACATTGTAAAGATGTTGTTTCTCGCACACTTTTTTTTGTAAAGATACTTTAAACAATCAGCCAATAATTCCTCATCAAATTCCATTACCTCAGAACTCCATGACCTTACATGGGGTGCAGCTGCAGAGAGTGAAATGACTCGAATTGGATTCCACTGAAAATACACAAAGACACACATACACTTGGGTCTGAAATGATTGACAATAATTTATTGTGTCAAAGATCATACCCCCAATACATGCTAACCTCCCCTGTTATTGGTAATGGTGAGAGGTTAGCATGTCTTGGGGGTATGATCTTTGGCCCTCCGTAACTTTCTCACTCATCATTATTCACGATTAATTCAGGATTATTTGTAATCATGGTAGCATCCACATTAATGAAGAAGTGTTTAGAAACATATTCTAGTCTTTGACAATTTTTTGGGCCTTCCTCCGACACCGCCTAGTATATACTGTACCAGTCAAAAGTTTGGACACACCTACTCATTCAAGGGTTTTTCTTTATTTTTACTATATTTTACATTGTAGAATAATAGTGAAGACATTATTCATTGTAAATTGTAAATAAGAATGTGTTCTTAACTGACTTGCCTAGTTAAATAAAGGTTAAATAAAAATAAGAAAAAAACATCAAAACTATGAAATAACACATATGGAATCATGTAGTAAGCAAAAAAGTATTCTATTTTATATTTGAGATTCTTCAAATAGCCACCCTTTGCCTTGATGACAGCTTTGCTCACCTGGAATGCTTTTCCAACAGTCTTGAAGGAGTTCCCACATACGCTGAGCACTTGTTGGCTGCTTTTCCTTCACTCTGCGGTCTGACTCATCCCAAACCATCATCAGGTCATCTGATGAAGCACTCCATCACTCTCCTTCTATGTAAAATAGCCCTTACACAGCCTGGAGGTGTGTTGGGTCATTGTCCTGTTGAAAAACAAATTATAGTCCCACTAATCCCAAACCAGACCGGATGGCGTATCGCTGCAGAATGCTGTGGTAGCCATGCTGGTTAAGTGTGCCTTGAATTCTAAATAAAACACAGACAGTGTCACCAGCAAAGCACCCCCACACCATAACACCTCCTCCTCTATGCTTTACGGTGGGAGCTACACATGCAGAGATCATCCGTTCACCCACACCGCGTCTCACAAAGACACAGTGGTTTGAACTAAAAATCTTTAATTTGGACTCCAGGCCAAAGGATACATTTCCACCGGTCTAATGTCCATTGCTCGTGTTTCTTGGCCCAAGCAGGTCTCTTCTTCTTATTGGTGTCATTTAGTAATGCTTTCTTTGGAGCAATTCGACCATGAAGGTCTGATTAACACAGTCCCCTCTGAACAGTTCATGTTGAGATGTGTCTGTTACTTGAACTCTGTGAAGCATTTATTTGGGCTGCAATTTCTGAGGCTGGTAACTCTAATGAACTTATCCTCTGCAGCAGACGTAACTCTGGGTCTTCCATTCCTGTGGCAGTCCTCATGAGAGCAATTTTCATCATAGCGCTTGATGTTATTTGCGACTGCACTTGAAGAAACTTTCAGCGTTTTTGAAATGTTCCAGATTGACTGACCTTCATGTCTTAAAGTAATGATGGACTGTCATTTGTCTTTGCTTATTTGAGCTGCCATGATAT
Organism: Coregonus lavaretus; assembly: GCF_964263955.1. Classification (NCBI taxonomy): domain Eukaryota; kingdom Metazoa; phylum Chordata; class Actinopteri; order Salmoniformes; family Salmonidae; genus Coregonus; species Coregonus lavaretus. Next base: position 15,099,682 of record NC_139995.1, on the reverse strand, counting down.
GTACTTGGTATTTTACCAAATAGGGCTATATTCTGTATACCCCCCTACCTTGTCACAACACAACTGATTGGATCAAAAGCATTAAGAAGGAAAGAAATTCCACAAATTAACTTTTAAGAAGGCACACCTGTTAATTGAAATGCATTCCAGTTGACTACCCCATGAAGCTGTTTGAGAGAATGCCAAGAGTGTGCAAAGCTGTCATCAAGGGAAAAGGGTGGCTACTTTGAAGAATCTCAAATATAAAATATGTTTAGATTGTTTAACACTTTTTTGGTTACTACATGATTCCATATGTGTTATTTCATAGTTTTGATGTAAAAAAAAATTAAAATAAAGAAAAACCCTTGAATGAGTAGGTGTGTCCATACTTTTGACTGGTAGCGTAGGTCCTGGATGGCAGGGAGCTTGGCCCCAGTGATGTACTGGGCCGTACTCACTACCCTCTGTAGCGCCTTACGGTCGGATGCCGAGCAGTTGCCATACCAGGTGGTGATGCAACCGGTCAGGATGCTCTCGATGGTGCAGCTGTAGAACTGTTTGAGGATCTAGGGACCCAGGCCAAATCTTTTCAGTCTCTTGAGGGGGAAAAGGCGTTGCCGTGCCCTCTTCACAACTTTCTTGGTGTGTTTGAACCATGATAGTTTGTTGGTGATGTGGACACCAAGGAACTTGAAACTCTCGATCCGCTCCACTACAGCCCTGTTGATGTGAATGGAGGCGTGTTCGGCTCTCCTTTTCCTGTAGTCCACGATCATCTCCTTTGTCTTGCTCACGTTGAGGGAGAGGTTGATGTCCTGGAACTACACTGCCAGGTCTCTGACCTCCTCCCTATAGGCTGTCTCACCGATGTCAGTGATCAGGCCTACCACCGTCGTGTCGTCAGCAAACGTATTGATGGTGTTGGTGTCGTGCTTGGCCACACAGTCGTGGGTGAACAGGGAGTACAGGAGGGGACTAAGCACGCACCCCTGAGGGGCCCCCGTGTTGAGGATCAGCGTGGCAGATGTGGTGTTGCTTACCCTTTCCCCTGGGGGCGGCCCGTCAGGAAGACCAGGATCCAGTTGCAGAGGGAGGTGTTTAGTCCCAGGGTCCTTAGCTTAGTGATGAGATTTGTGGGCACTATGGTGTTGAACGCTGAGCTGTAGTCAATGAACAGCATTCTCACATAGGTGTTCCTTTTGTCCAGGTGGGAAAGGGCAGTGTGGAGTGCAATTGAGATTGCGTCATCTGATGATCTATTGGGGAGGGATGCGAATTGGAATGGGTCTAGGGTTTCCGGGATGATGGTGTTGATGTGAGCCATGACCAGCCATTCAAAGCACTTCATGGCTACAGACGTGACTGCTACGGGGCGGTAGTCATTTTGGCAGGTTACCTTCACTTTTTTGGGAACAGGGACTATGGTGGTCTGCTTGAAACGTGTAGGAATCACAGACTCGGTCAGGGTGAGGTTGAAAATGTCAGTGAAGACACTTGCTAGTTTGTCTGTGCATGCTCTGAGTACACGTCCTGGTAATCCATCTGGCCCCGCGGCCTTGTGAATGTTGACCTGTTGAAAGGTCTTGCTCACATTGGCTATGGAGAGCGTGATCACACAGTCCTCCGGAACAGCTGGTGCTCTCATGCATGCTTCACTGTTGCTTGCCTCGAAGCGGGCATAAAAGGCATTTAGCCCGTCTGGTAGGCTCACGTCACTGGGCAGCTCGTGGCTGGGTTTCCCTTTGCCACATCCGACGAGCGTCAGAGCCGGTGTAGTAGGAATCAATCTTAGTCCTGTATTGACGCTTTGTCTGTTTGATGGTTCGCCTGAGGGCACTGCTCCTTGAAAGCGGCAGCCAGTGTATATCTGCTAATCAAAACAAACCACCTGTGAAGGTTGGCCATCCACCATTTAACATACGCTGGATAATAGCTCAGCTCGTATCGACCCCAAACATGCACCGTCAAGGATCGTCCCACCATTATGGCACCAGCTAAGGAACCAGACATATACAGTATTTGCCAGTACACAAAAACAGTCCATTTCAACTTCAGATATTGAATTTGTAACTTTAACTATAAGCTTAAATACAAAAAAGATACTATCAGCAATCTTACAGCTCAGGGCTCTCTCTCACTGATAAGGTGTTATTGCAGCAAATTTACTTATTATTCAGACTGAACGTAGACATGAGCAGAGACAGAGAGAGTAAGAGAGAAAGAGAAGAAAGAGAGAAAGAAAGAGAGAGAGAAAGAGAGAGCGACTGTGTGGGGGAGCTTAATCTAAACACAGAGGGCAGACAGAAACTCGATTACTGGGAAATGTAACTCTCCTGTCAGAGTGACAGTGACAGTGTCTGGGGCAGGCTGTGACTCCCTGATGATACCATCAAAGTCCTCCTTTATTTGTCTTGATGAGGAAGCGATTCCGCTTCCCCAGATCCCCTGGGGGCACGCTGATGTCATCTGCCTGTCACCCACCATGACTGGAAGCCTCACTGCTGCCAGGAGTCAGGCACAGATGAATTAAGTCTGCTGCTCAATGCATCAGGTCTCACAATGTGACTGGTCAAGCCCAGTAATAACAGCCAGAATATATTAGCATCTTTGCTGCTTCTCCTACTGCTACGTGGTTGTAATGGTTGTATCACTATGATACAACCTCTACAACCACAGTTACCCAAGACTTCTACTAAAATGTGTACTTCTACTGCTGCTACTACTACTTCTACTAGTACTACCCCACTGGGCACTCACTGGTTAAATCAACGTTGTTTCCACGTCATTTCAGTGAAATTACATTGAACCAACATGGAATATAAGTTGAATTGACATCTGTGCCCAGTGGGACTAGTCCTAGTACTAGGCCTACTACATTTTCTCCTTTATTTTTCTGTTGCATGCCTTTTGTTGTTGACTTGCTATGCCCCACCCTTATTTCTTAGAGACACAAAAGCCACTGCCAGACAGAAATGTGTGCTGCTCCTTTCCAGGATTTTGGGAGCACATGCAAATGACATATAATATTGCCAGTTTGTGTGTGTGTGTGGGTGTGTGTGTCCTTTGAATGTCTGAGTCCAAGGCAGCACTTTGTTGAAGAGACAGATTTATCAGCAGGCCTTTGTGAGTGTCCCTTGCCTCCAGCACCTTTGGCTTCTACAGATGACTGCAGACAAACACATATGGTCTATTGAGATTATACCTCATTTGAGATGTACAATGGTCGCATTAGAGCGTTTGAAAGGACCTCTGAATCCCCTGTATTCACAATGGTGACAGGTCGCAGATGCGGATTTGTAACTATTTATTGTCATTGTCCATTGAAGCACACTGTAGGATAAGAAATCCATGAATTAAAGTGAAGCATAAAGTGCTTCAATGTAAATGTCTGAAAATAAATCCCATATTCAGCTGCCTACCACTGCATGCTAGACAATATATAATTATATGCAGCTAGATTGTTAATTGACTTCCTGCATTCCACCTAGCCTATATCTCCATGGCAACCCCTTGGCTCTTTTCATGGTTGTTGCAAAATAATAAAAGTTCAAAACACTCTTATTCACTCTGACATCATGCCAGTCTCTGAATACAACATTAACACTTATTTTTTAGAAGAAAAAAACCCTGAATATTCCAAACACATTTGTAATTTGTAATTTTATTAAATTCACTTCCACTATCTTACCTACCACATATTTGTTGTTGTTGCAGATATCATGTAAAGCAGTCTATGGCTTCTGGGAACTCATAAAGAATGTGTCATGATGGCCCTGATGCGCAGACATAGGGAGCTTCAGAGAGGGCAGGCATACGAGAGCCAGGGAGAGATAGTGGGGGCTGAACTCCAGTCCCCACTGACACTAACATGGCCCTCTCTGTTCTCTGTCACAGTGAGCTCATCCAGTCCTGACTCACTGCCTGGCGTCCTGCTCCTCCTTTGGGAGCCACTCTGAATCCCTCTCACTCACTAACACACTGACCCCAACAGATCATGTGTCTACGTCTGTAACAGGATAGATCGTCTGCTGGAACAAGCACAAGAAACAAGCTGGTGTCGTTGCGCAAGAACACGACCACCATTTGAAAACAAAATCTTGATTTGTTTTTGGGTTTCGCTAATCTCTTTGTTACATAACATGCTTAATCTGCTCTTCTTGGAACAAAATCATTGGTTTAATTGTGTCCTCAGCCAATATGTTGTCACGGTTACTTACACTGGATTATCATGGCAAATATGATCACACATGCAATGTCTTCTAATTACTGAAATCATTTCAACACCAGGGGAAAATGTAACTTGTCACCTAAATGTCATCATCATCATACCACTGTTATTCTCTGCTGCGTGGAGCGCTGTGTGATGGCTGTCTCTTCACTACAGTAAATGACATCACATAGCTGTGTGTAACGTTTAAACACCAGGGGTGAGAACTGAAGGTGAGAAAAATATGCTGGAACAAACTGTTGTAGGGAAGAATATAAATAGTTAAAACAGAGTGAATGTAGCGAAAACAACTGACAGAATAGCACCCTTAGAAACATACATTTCCCCTCTTATTTGGCCTATGAAAGGACCCCAATGAGCACTCCTCATGGGTTTTATATGTATTCCCCACAGCCCTACAAGGAAACAGGTGGTGCTGTTCCCCACTTCCTCTGAACCCACTCCAAATGTCAGGGGGCAAGCATGAAGATGGTAAATATGAGGGATTATTTGTATTGATTTTAATATGTTATTTTTAATTAGCCCAAGGGCTTAAGACTTGATTAGATTGGGTTCTGGCTCTAACTCTATTGATTTTAGGTAGACTCCTCTAAATCCACTCTCCTCCTTATTACAGATCCCTGCTGCCTCCCTCGTGGGCTGTGTTCGAAGTGTTACCAAACATGTAGTCTGTTTCTTATGGGGCCAGAAACCATTTGATCGAAAGTGACAAAATAACACCCCTGCTGTCCCACCGGCACAATTCTATTACCCTGTTATGAACTTCCCTTGGGAGTAAAGAAGCGCTGTGCATTCTGGGTAAGTGTGCAGAACAGACACTCCAGCATAATTCTGTTCTTTAAACCTCATCTTGGGAATTATTCAGGACATTTACAGCACAGAGCAGCTCAGCCCCTCACGCCTGGAGGGGTGTTTATTGTGTGTGTGAATCCTCCAGTGATAAAGCTGGTGAATGACATCCTCCTATAGGCATCAGCCTTGCATATCAAAATGTTTTTTTTTTTTTTTTTTGCACAACCATTCACACAATAATGTGCTCCAATGTACAACATCACCCAGGGTGATTACTCTCTCTTAACATTAATTCTTTGCTGTATTCACACACAGATCAGATATGGCCATACCTGCCCACCAATTTGGCTGAGTGGAAAGGCAATTATTTGCATGATCACACTGTCATTGTGTTGCATCCATCCATTGAAAAATGTAATTATAGAATGGTAAATTCTTTCAGAGGAGAAGGACGGAAATGAAGACTCTGCCTGCCATCAACTTTGATGAAGACTGCAGGTTTCTCACTGTGTATACAGTAATACACAAACCATTCAATCCAACTTTACCTTATTTTCAGTAATGAACTTCAAACCACTTTCAATAATGTAATGTAAAATGTACATCTTTGTATGGCAACCATATAACCCAAAACTGGCTTTCTTGTTCCCAACATACAGTATATGACCCAATATCACAGTAGGTTTTTTTGAGTAGAACTACAGTGTAGACTATATTATTTTTTACATATCAAGTGTAACAGCAGTACTATTACATATATGAAAGGGAAATATTAAATTGCACTTATTGCTGAGTAGGTGACAGTCTGTTGCCATCTGTTTGCTATCTCACCTCAAATGTAATTTCCTTAACATTTTGATTGCTATGGAAACAACATATTAGCTCCCACATTTCCTGCCCCCATCCTGCTCCCCAACGAACCACTGCCAGTATCTCTCAGCTTTTATTTTGTGAGAGGATGCTCCTTATTTCCCTCATTAAGAGTAAATGATTCCATGAAGGCGGTATGATGGAGCTCCACGCCAGCACTGGGTTGTTCCCCTGGGACCTCGCCTACGCCCGCTGTAATCTGCTTCAGGAAGGCGCATGCCTCTCTCTGCCTCTCCCTGCCTGCTGCTAATATTAATACAAACCCATGACAAGGTATGGCTGTGCCTCAAGGCAGCACATCCCTGTCTCTGGCTCTGGGACTGTGGGGGTGTTCATTCAAACACTGAGAAGCTACAGATGGCTTAGGAACATTCTGATTCAAGATGGTGGCAAATATATGTACTGTACTCATTTACATTACATTTACATCATTTAGCAGACGCTCTTATCCAGAGCGACTTACAAATATACGGTATTTGGCACAAACAAGTAGTGTTCATCAAATCATTATGAGATTACATATTTAAATATATTTTTTTTACAAAGCTCAAATTTTAGGGCTACCTTTAGGAGATAGCAATCCTACACATTGTATTCAACAATCAAATGTCATATTATGCTATTATTTTGTGGTTTGTAAATACCATTGAGGAACCAATTATGCTTTTTTGGCATACATTTATCATAGCGTTCTCATTTAAAAAGAGATTTATGCTTTCTCCGGAGGATTCAATCCGACAGACGGGACCTAATCCATACTGACTATTTGATAAAAGAAGAAAACAATCGTTTGCAGAAATCTGTCATTCATTAGTTTTTAGTCTCCCTGTTTATGTTTACTATCAGCTCTGAATGGTTTCATCTTCAAGTGAAATGAATAAGCACTCAGCTTACCTTTGATCTAGCCTTCTAAATGTCACAACAATAATGCATGTATTACTAGACAATATGTTACATTACCATGTTTTTGTGTATTTCTTTCCTATCAGGGGTTTTTGCTTGTGATTATGTAAATTAGTAGACTGTACTGCAAACCGAGTACAATTCATGTTAAATTACAGTGAAAAATCTAATGGTACTTCAAAACATATCGAATGTACTGTATTCCTCAAAAAGGGCCCTTCAGTTCCAGGTAAATAATACACCATGCAACATTGTGCTTTTGGCAACACAATCTGTCTTAATTTTTTATGAAAGCCTATGGGCTGACTGGTAAAGCAGGCAGAAAACAGGCTGCATATTTACTTCCAGCTCATTTATTCTCATTATGCAGCCCTCCAGAAGTCAATGAGGGGATTTCTGCCCCACAGAGATACCCATGGTAGAAAAAAAAGAAAGAGTGAGAGAGAGAGAGAGAGAGAGAGAGAGTGACAGAGTGTGAGAGCGAGAGAGGGTGTGTATAGATGCATCTAAAGAACGAGGGGTCAGAGTGACACAGGGACACAGAGAGGAAACGGGGGGGGGGGGGGGGGGGGGTACATTCATTCATGCTAGGCCCGTGAACTTTGACACCTCTGACAGAGGTACCCTTTGTTTGCAAACCCAACTCTGATGACATGAGCTCATTCACATCCTCTCGCTCAGTATCTATAGAACATTTATCATTCTGACTCATAATAAGGCTATATGCTGTGTCTGGTGGTGGCAGAAGTGATGCTGGAGGTGCTGATGATATCATATCTTACTATAGTCATATACAGACTAGTAACTGCCCAGAGTGTCTCATTACTGTCTTGAAATATTGGATAAATTGAGGACATAATCCAAATGTTTATTGAATCTTCACAAACAGGCACGTGCCTGTCTACCTGTGTCCGAGCACCTGTCCCTTTGCCCTCCCACGCGCCAAGTGCCATTTTGGCTGGTGGTATAATTATATATTTTTGTATACAGTTTTTGTCGTTGTTCTGAACCCACTGCCCTGCAAGTCGTTGAGACGTCATCAAGTTAGCCACCCGCCGCCCCACCCCATTGGTTGGTTGTGCCTGTTGGTCTGCCCTGCATGGAGCTCGAGCCCAGTTGCGCCTATTACCTGCCCTGTAAGGAGATTGCGCGGGCCAGGTATCCAAACACATACATGGCATGAGATGCGGCTACAGGTCGAGTGTGTGTAGCAAGCTACCTAGTTGAAATATCAACATTTTATTAACTCTTGATTTACATGATCATTTATCAATTTTCGGTCTGGTTGGCTGATAGCCTAGAGAGAGACACAAAGACAAAGAGGTGCGGCTGCATCTACGACCCTCCGACCCAACTCCATCCCTTCTTCAGTCGGGAGTTGCACGTGTGTCAGGGCAGCAGCAACTCAGGTAGTTTAGACTCTAGCTAACCACCATGTAATAAAAAATTGCACCTGCCCCTGAAAGGTCTGTGCACGGCCCTGTTCACAAATGAAAGTCAATTCAGAATCTACGCTTCCCGTAAGTCTACAGAAATGAAAGTCAATTCATAGGCTAGGTTTTATTGAAGAAGCATGACTTCCAAGTAAAACAAGATCTGAGTTATCAAAAATAGCCTCAAGACTGCATTATGACTGTAGCCCACTGCTCCCACAACAGCAAGACGGTATTACTGTTATGCATTTGACATTGCTGTTGTTACAACCGATAGTGTTTTTGAAAGTGTGTTTCAAAAAGAATGTGAAACCCTCATTCCTTTAGTGCATTTCATATAATGCCACACACATTTGGTGAGCACACATTTGAACTTTTTGAAGGGAATCCGAATACATTGTATTGTACTGCATGTAATATTTCCTATTTTCTAGAAATGATCTACATATGCTACACATACTTTTATTCAAGCTTAAATGGGTTATGCATAGCCTACCTCTGTTTGATAACACCCTGTATGCTTAGCTGGGATGATACAGTAATTGTACTGCAGTGGTTAGAGATACTCTGCCCCTTGACATTGTAGAGTACTCTCTGCACTTCAAATACTGAAACAGGTGTTCTCAGTCTGACAAGAAATCTAATTGTATTTGATGGAGCACTTTTTGTAATGTGGAGTGTGCCTCATATAGAGATCCTATTACACACAGTGCTCCTTGAATGCATCGTGTAATCCCGTCAATGTGATTAAAATGGCCTAAATTAGATTAGGTTGGATTCTATTCAGTCTGTTCATTCCCTCTCTCAGACATATCAGGCTAAGCGCTTGAGAGAACAGGATGAAATCTATTAAATGTGGAAAGGGATGTATAGAATAGGGTTGCCTGTAACACTTTACAAGAAACCCCAGGTCATAGGTCATGGGGCAGTGTGTCGTCCAATTACATCACTCTCAGCCATAAACATTGTTTTTCCTGGAATAATTGACCCTGTCCAGAACACACCAACAGCTACCCAGAAGAACTGTATCCAACGATTGCCCTTATAACCTAGTTGACAGCATGCATTTCTATTTTTTTTAAGCATGTTACTCATCACTGAGCAGAGCTTACATGGCAGGTGTCTCCTGAAAATCCAAATTAGCACCCAGTAATATGGTGGAGGTTGAAAAGCTAATTTGATTGCTACCTGAACTCCTCCACCCAGCACAGCTTATCAGTGGCACAGAGATGGAGCAAGTACTTTAATGATGTTGCTGCTGCTGCTGTCTGAGGTGCTGAAACAACCCATCCCCACAGGGACTAGTATGGTGTCTCCCTCCCTAATATGACCGTTAGGTTCTCATACATTGGGAATTAGCTGTTGATGTACCGACACAAATTATGGGAATGTTCTTTTTTTAATTATTTGTATTATGTGGTTCTGTAATTAGCCTACCTGCATAATGTTGCTCCTATACAAACCTATACCACCCATGTCCTTGAATAATCTATCTACCTTATCCTGTGAAGTTGTTTGATTTACATTCACAATTCCAATTCCGTTTTCCTCTGATTTACATTCAACATTTCAATTCCATTTCCCTCTCATTCAATATACTGTATGTCTTCATTCGAATAGCCTGGTCCTGACCGCCAGAGTTGGTTGGCTGTCACACCCTCCCCCTCCCCGAAACCTGCCTGCCCATTTTGTGAGCGGAATAATGTTGCTGTCATCGAGGTTGTTTAAACCAAGTCACACCGTTGAGAAGTTGTGTAGGGTTTTCTCGGTTGCCATGGATTTATAAAAGCTATTGACTGCGATAGGGTCCCTTTCTCTGAATGTCTTTGTAGAAGAAAACATATTACTTTTTCTTTTTTTCTTTTTCAGGGGGAGCGATAGCATCTACGGTGAGGAAAGCGTTCTCGTGTCATTCTAGTTCCGTCTGACCAATTGCGCACGTTTTGAGATTCAGTAGCGATAAGTATCTCAGCCGGCAGTAAACGAAATTCAACCTCTGCAAACTGCTGGAACGAGAGGAACTGCTCTTAAAAAAGTAAGTGTATTTACTTTCGCAAATCTTTCTTTGCATATATTTGCGTTAATGCATACATGTTTTTCTCCCTAGTCTTTTCTTATTCATTAGTTCGACATTTTGTGATACTTTGCTCTAAAGTTGGCAAGCATAAATAATCATAGCCTGTGTATCAAGTAGGCTACTATGATAGCCTATAGTGAATTGCCTATCATAGAAGAATGACTTGTAAAATAAAATAGAAAATGTAAGAGTGAATAGAAAAATCACTCATAGGCTAATGACACTAGCTGTAGCCTAGAATGGATGTTTGCCTCTATTGCCATTGTAATGCAATGATAAACAATGTTGTTTTACATGCGTTCATCTCATTGATTTCACTTACATCTACATGGATTTCTTAAAACAATATCCATTGATCACACAGCATGCTTAGTGTTTTATGTTGCATAGCAATACTACTGTGGCCAGGAATGCTGAGTCAATAGTGCAGAATTTCAAGTCTTTTCACAACTTGGAATGGTAGCCCACACAATTTAGGTAAACCCTATTGACACCCTATACCGTAATTTGTTATTGGGGGCATGGGAAGAAACTGCCCCCCCCCCCCCCCCCCCCCTCCCCTAATGTCATCTGCCCCTGTGAACTACTCCAAGATTCTTGATTAGGCTACTTTTCTCCATCAAATAAATTAATCTCCATCATATGCATTGCTTTGGATTATGAGACAAGTGTTTTTTGTGGAGAGCACATGTGTTGAGTCATTTTCTTTAGTTAGTCAAATTAAAGTAACATTTGAAGCAGCAGATTACTATTATTGGAGCCTCTACATTTCATAATCGAATTTGAGCAAGATTGAACAGGTGATGATGATTTGTTTTTGTGTGAGTCTAAAGATACCAATATGTACAGCATAATGAAGCACGCTTTGTTTTGCATCAGTGATTCCTCTCATAATGTGCTTTTGGTAATTAAAATAACTAAGTAGTAAACATTTTGCCTCTTGGGGATTATGTGCTTGGAGAACCTAAGAGGAAAACATATCACAGCTTCTGCTCAATTTCATCCTGTTTTGATATGGTTCCATTCTTCTTCGTCTTGTGCTTGTGTGCAGCAACACTTGCCAGCCACATAAATTAGAGGGACCTTGTGAAGGTCACACTTCCATTTCTGGACATATCTCAGCCTTTCCCTAAGCAGGAAAAAAAATCACTAGTTATTTTTAACCCCTTTCTCTGGTAAAGGTGGCCAGGCACATCCAATGTGGATTGATGGGCCTATACCTAGATCCTGTAGTATGTATATACAATGAGTGTATACCACCTGAAGTGTGATACCCTGTAGGGATGTCATGCTGAACCAAGTAGCTCGTTATTATTCCAGGCTAAAGATGGAGTCTCTCATGGCATTGGTGATCACGCGTCGTCCCAAGCCTCAGTATTCAGGCCACTGGTGCTTTGTGCCTAGAAGTAGGTCGAATACTTATCTGAAGTCCAGTGTAATTGGACAAGGAAGGGCTCCACCACCAACTCCCTGCAGGTCTAGGTCAGCCATGGCAACATCTCTCACCGCTTAACATGCGGCTCCGACCGGACAGATTTCATGCCTATTTTATTTTAGGTAACGAAAAAGATTGTGTAAGGCTAGTAAGGACATTCAACATGGTTTGAAGACCGAACAGTAGACTCTAAAAAGTGACCAAGACTGAGCAATCCCTCATTCATGCATTTGAATGAATACATCCAAATGATCATCTACACTGTACCTGTTCAGACTGAGATAGTGTGTCCAACTGACACAAACTCAGAAAACATCAATTTCATTCCCTTACTCTCTCTTCCATACACAGACCAGAATACAGTCAGTCATACAAACCCACACCTGTGCCCGTAACTACATTTGCTGCATTGCCTTTTCATTTTCATGCAATCCCTAATACAAATAAGCAATGCCTCCTGAGACAGCATGACTTTTGAAGCTGTGAGAGACACACAGTGTGTGTGTTTGTGTTTGTGCGCACGTGTGTGTGTACATGTGTGCGTGTGTGTGTGTGAGAGAGAGAGAAAGAGAGAGAGGGGGAAGAAGAGGGAGGAAGAGAGAGAGAGAGGGAAGGAGAGGGAGAGAGAGAGGGAAGAAGAGGGAGGAAGAGAGAGAGGGAGAGAGCGAGAGGGGGAGAGGGAAGGAGAGAGAGGGAGAGAGAGAGGGGAGAGGGAAGGAGAGAGAGGGAGAGAGAGAGGGAAGAAGAGGGAGGAAGAGAGAGAGAGAGAGAAAGAGAGAGAGAGAGAAGGAGAGAGAGGGAAAAAGAGAGAGAGGGAAGAAGAGAGAGAAAGCGAGAGAGAAAGCGAGAGAGAGCGAGAGAGAGATGGAGAGAGATAGGGAAGAAGAGGGAGGAAGAGAGAGAGAGAGAGAGAGAGAGGGAAGAAGAGAGAGAGGGAAGAAGAGAGAGAGGGAAGAAGCGAGAGAGAGCGAGAGAGCGATGGAGAGAGAAAGAGAGAGAGAGAGGGAAGAAGAGGGAGGAAGACAGAGAGAGCGAGAGAGAGAGAGAAAGAGAGAGAGACTCCACTACTCTACTGGCACCCTACTGACTGATGGAATCCGTATTACACACTTATAAGAGATTAGAGATGAGTTTGACAACAGGAAGCAGAGATGAATTGCTGTACAGATTTAATAGCCCATTGATGATGCCCCTTTATCCCTTCATCTCTAAAACACTGACGATAGATAACACAGATTAGCCTTTCTTGACCCTCTCTGGACTGTGACAGAGAGAGCAATTATACTGACCCAGAAACAGATACAGATATCATAAACACTGATTCTATGAAACATTGTGACACACCTAGCTGTACTCCAGACAGCAGACTCTGTATCATATCGACAGTGTGTTGGAAGGTGTGGTGCAGCCTAGCAAGTACCCAAGCCTAATTGAACTTCCGTCGGTACACACTATTACAGTGACAACCCCTGCTCCCTTTACTGCAGGCAGTGTTCACAGTGCTGCAGCTCTGCCTGAGCCCTCCTCTTTCATGTTTACTGCTGGTGACAGCAGGAAGAAGCAACCTTCCCTGTATGTTCTGGAAATATGTTTGGTTACATGAAATATTAATTTACCGTTCTCTACAATCCCTGCCTGCCTTTCTGGAAATGTGCATACAGTATCCGTTTTTATTATGATACGTTTAAAATGTATCAGTTTTTAGTATGATACTTGGGGGAGAGATAGCGGCAAAGGAATTATTCTGTCCATTCAGCCTTGGAGGGGTTGGGTGGGGGATGATGAAGATGCAATGATAAGAGGTGGTGATCACCTTTAACAGGCTGCTGTATTATTGGGGACACTGGGTGAACATGATCAATGGCAGTCTGCTCTGCATGGACAATTAATCTGCAAACCTAATACTGAAGGACAAACCTGCAATGAGGTCAATGTTATCGCACATGTTCAGGGGTTCCTTTCCCGGAACAACCCAGTGGGAGGGAGATTGGAGGCTGGTCTGTCTTGCTGGCAAGGTCCCCTGTACACTTCCGTGCTTAAGGCATTGGCTGGGGCTATCATTCTCCATGTGACATGACTAAAGGATATGCCATTGCAGAGAGTGAAGCCCTGTCCCATTCAGTGCACTTGGCTTATTGCAGTCCGGATTATTATTTGCTCGTGGCTATAGGCTTACAAGCTTGTCATATCTCAGATGTTGTCATGTGTTTACAAGTCATCATTCAGAAAGAGGCAGTTTGTGGTTATTGTTATGTCCTGGCAGAGGCATTCACAGCTTCATATTATACATGTCTCCCCTTTATGGTGCCTTAGGCTATTTGTGAAAGGCTTTTCCATGAAAAATACATTGTCTTTCACTTTTCTCAATGAAACAGGCAGCATCTTACTTGTTCTGCCTCAGTACATGGTGAAAATGGTAACTTCAAATACAATTTTGTACAGTTCTATGAAAAATAAATCCACAAAATCATGTTTGCATTTTTCATCCTGCAATGTTTTCTTAGGAATGACAACCACAACCAATAGGATTAGGTTTTATTGGATGCCGTTTGAGCCAACTGTGCATTGCCTTTCTGAAAGAACAAGGTTTACAATCTAGCACTGGGCCACTCTAGCCCTGCACGCCTATTTTCATTCAGATTAATAGTGCATTTTGTTTTGTGGTGGTCTGAATTTTCACAAGTGAATCTAATACAGTAAATGTTAAAAAACACACAATGAAAAGGCCAGAGTACAGTGGGGAAAAAAAGTATTGAGTCAGCCACCAATTGTGCAAGTTCTCCCACTTAAAAAGATGAGAGAGGCCTGTAATTTTCATCATAGGTACACGTCAACTATGACAGACAAAATGAGAAAAAAAAATCCAGAAAATCACATTGTAGGATTTTTAATGAATTTATTTGCAAATTATGGTGGAAAATAAGTATTTGGTCAATAACAAAAGTTTCTCAATACTTTGTTATCTACCCTTTGTTGGCAATGACACAGGTCAAACGTTTTCTGTAAGTCTTCACAAGGTTTTCACACACTGTTGCTGGTATTTTGGCCCATTCCTCCATGCAGATCTCCTCTAGAGCAGTGATGTTTTGGGGCTGTCGCTGGGCAACACGGACTTTCAACTCCCTCCAAAGATTTTCTATAGGGTTGAGATCTGGAGACTGGCTAGGCCACTCCAGGACCTTGAAATGCTTCTTACCAAGCCACTCCTTCGTTGCCCGGGCGGTGTGTTTGGGATCATTGTCATGCTGAAAGACCCAGCCACGTTTCATCTTCAATGCCCTTGCTGATGGAAGGAGGTTTTCACTCAAAATCTCACGATACATGGCCCCGTTCATTCTTTCCTTTACACGGATCAGTCGTCCTGGTCCCTTTGCAGAAAAACAGCCCCAAAGCATGATGTTTCCACCCCCATGCTTCACAGTAGGTATGGTGTTCTTTGGATGCAACTCAGCATTCTTTGTCCTCCAAACACGACGAGTTGAGTTTTTACCAAAAAGTTCTATTTTGGTTTCATCTGACCATATGACATTCTCCCAATCCTCTTCTGGATCATCCAAATGCACTCTAGCAAACTTCAGACGGGCCTGGACATGTACTGGCTTAAGCAGGGGGACACGTCTGGCACTGCAGGATTTGAGTCCCTGGCGGCGTAGTGTGTTACTGATGATAGGCTTTGTGACTTTGGTCCCAGCTCTCTGCAGGTCATTCACTAGGTCCCCCTGTCTGGTTCTGGGATTTTTGCTCACCGTTCTTGTGATCATTTTGACCCCACGGGGTGAGATCTTGCGTGGAGCCCCAGATCGAGGGAGATTATCAGTGGTCTTGTATGTCTTCCATTTCCTAATAATTGCTCCCACAGTTGATTTCTTCAAACCAAGCTGCTTACCTATTGCAGATTCAGTCTTCCCAGCCTGGTGCAGGTCTACAATTTTGTTTCTGGTGTCCTTTGACAGCTCTTTGGTCTTGGCCATAGTGGAGTTTGGAGTGTGACTGTTTGAGGTTGTGGACAGGTGTCTTTTATACTGATAACAAGTTCAAACAGGTGCCATTAATACAGGTAACAAGTGGAGGACAGAGGAGCCTCTTAAAGAAGAAGTTACAGGTCTGTGAGAGCCAGAAATCTTGCTTGTTTGTAGGTGACCAAATACTTATTTTCCACCATAATTTGCAAATAAATTCATTAAAAATCCTACAATGTGATTTTCTGGAGAAAAAAAATCTCAATTTGTCGGTCATAGTTGACGTGTACCTATGATGAAAATTACAGGCCTCTCTCATTTTTTTAAGTGGGAGAACTTGCACAATTGGTGGCTGACTAAATACTTTTTTCCCCCACTGTATCCATAAGGTCCTCAAAGGTACAACAAAACCTGACAGTCTTAGCATAAAGAGTAAATAGTTACAGATGTAGGATCTTAATTTGATCCCTCTTTTGTTGTTGAGAATTATCCTGCACATCAGGAAATGCCAACTTGTAGTGTATTCAAGGTTTAAAGGGGCTTTTAAAGTTTGTAATTTCCACTTTAAAATGTCAGACTTGGTTTGCCCTAATGAAAAATGTATCAACCCCTACAACAAATCTCTATTAATTATAATCCACATAATAATTCACATTTTCTGTTGCTGCAGGATTATTTTCCTGCTGTAGCAAACTGGCTCAAATTAAGATCCTACATCTGTATGATCCTGAATGAAAGCCAGCAGAATATCAACATTATTCCCATTTCAATGGTAGTCTCAATTCCAGATAACTCATGAATATAGGAAATTACTGAACAAAGAGCAAAGACATAAAAGTGACAAATGTCCTGAATGGAATAGATGGGATCACAGTCTCCTTGGCTGTGTTCTCGCAGAGGGTATTGTGTGTGGTTGCATGGGCAAGGTTACAAGGAACCCCTAGGGACGTGGTGAAGAAGAGCAGACAGGCTGGAGGATGACAGACAGTCATGGGGACAGGCAGATCTGGACAAGGAAAATAGCCATTATCTCAAGTAGCATGATAAGAACAGGTAGCAGAAAGTTCCCCTTTCCTTCCCTGTCAGTTGATGGGTAAATGTCATGTAAACCACTAGGGATAAAGGGGAGTGTAATTTAGGAGGATATTGACTTCACAAAGGATACATGAGGCTCATGTTTAACATCTACTACATGCATTACTATGTAATAGAGTATATATTTCCTAGTACCGACTGTATTGTATGGGCAATGAAAATATGTTCATGTTGTACACACAACCATATGGCATTGTGGTTGAATGAATCTGATGGGTAGACAGACGCCAACAAACAACAACCGTATACACAGTGACCCCATACATCCAAGTGTACACAAACACAAGCACCAGGTGCTCCACCATAATTGCCTAACTCACGTGTGCTCACCATTTGGCTGCTTCCCATAATATTAAAATGTAACTCCTGTTTTGTTTGGAATGAGATATGTCTCTAATAAAAGCCCCAGCCAGCGTCTGTAGGGGTAACGATGTAAGGTCTGTCCCTATGACAGAGCCTGGTGTGAGGGCAGCAGTCCTCTGGGACCTCATTACACAGCGTTGAGCTCCACTGGGGGCTGTAAGCAGAGCAGACGCCTGGCTGCCTGGGACTCTCAGCTGATGATGGAGCTACATGTAGGATCACTGGGTGTGATAAACTATGCACCAGCAGCCCAACGTGTACTGCTGCCTGTTTACTGGCTCTGCCATGCCTAGAGTCAAATCAAATAAAATCAAATAAAATCAAATTGTATTGGCCACATGCGCCGAATACAACAGGTGCAGACATTACAGTGAAATGCTTACTTACAGCCCTTAACCAACAGTGCATTTATTTTTAACAAAAAAGTAAAAATAAAACAACAACAACAAAAAAAAGTGTTGAGAAAAAAAGAGCAGAAGTAAAATAAAATAACAGTAGGGAGGCTATATATACAGGGGGGTACTGGTGCAGAGTCAATGTGCGGGGGCACCGGCTAGTTGAGGTAGTTGAAGTAATATGTACATGTGGGTAGAGTTAAAGTGACTATGCATAAATAATTAACAGAGGACCTAATGGAGGACCAGAGCACGTATCAACCATAATTATAATAATGAAACAAGGAGGTCATGCTAAATAGTTGGATGGGTTGCCATGTGTAAAATCTTCTCTCAGTTTGAAGGTGCAGTGATTGCTGTGTGCTATTGTCCCAATGACTGTATATGAATGGACAAATCCATCGATTACAGGAAAACATGAATTCCTATGTGAAGACCAGTGGAGGCTGCTGAGGGGAGGAATGCTCATAATAATATCTGCAAGGGAGTAAATGGAATTGCACCAAACACTTGAGAACCATGTTTTTGATGGATTTGATACCATTCCACTCATTCTGCCCCAGCCATTACCACGAGCCCGTCCTCCCCAATTAAGGTGCCACCAACCTCCTGTGGTGAAGACTCAATGGCGCATTTGAAGACACATGCGCAGTTTAAGCTAGTCCAGGAAGTGACGTTGCAGGCTAGCTCAGTGCTGCCTCAACTCATTGTTTATCTCAAGTTGAAGGCTGACCTGGGTACTGCAGGCTGCCACTAGCAACTAAATGATCCTTATAACTCCTTCTGTGTGAGCTTTTAAAATAATCGGTTCAAGGACATACATCTGGTGTAATAGACGCAATTATTGGTACCATGACTGTCTTCCAAACTGTTTTTATTTACACAAAGATTGACCACAAAGATTGACATTTTCCCATTCACTATAATGGGGATCCTGTTTTCTGAAAACAGTGCCTGCAGTACAGCGGTCGGCCTTGAACTTCGTGGCTTCAATAAGAGGGGAAGTCGTTCTCCCCTGTATTATCTTATGTTGGTTAAGGTTGGTTAATGTTACTGAAGTACAGTCGTTCTCCCCTGTATGATCTTATGTTGGTTAAGGTTGGTTAATGTTACTGAAGTACAGCAGCTGGAAACAAATTACTTGATCATTTCAATTGAATGAGTGCTTTCAGGGATTCTCATTTATCATAGCAAAATTAGAGTTGCTTTTCATAGTTGATTTCCCCAGCTCAATTCACAATTAGATGACACCCTAAGACTCATCAGCAATCCGCTAAATGTTTTGGTGCAGTAAAAAAAAGAAGACAAAAACACATTTTACATGTCTACAATATGAAACTTGACTGCTTGGCCATGAACTTCAATTTTGGACATTTATCCGAATATTTAACGGGGTTCTGAACATCTTTGTGTCTGTCCTTGGCGTATTGGTGGTCGACTGTACAGACAGGCAGAACACAGCAATAGTCTATTTCTTAATGTTCTCGCCCCCCAGACACAGAACATGTTGAGTAAAATCCTTGCCAAACTGGCCGAGACCCAGCACCATTTGTCAGCTTGGGGGTAACTCTTCTGTCCATTTCTACTAATCTAACCGTGAGACCACCTGCAGAGCAGTGGAGACCCTTTGACCTCATTATTTTTCCAACTCCAGATTCTTGGGTAAATACCAAAACTCCTGGCTGGAGCCATTTATTTTTATGGCACTACATTGGATTGGATTGTGAGTGAGCCTGCCACCTATCACGTTCCAGGGTTTACTGTAAGGTTTTCCTAGTGCCAAGGGAGTTGTTTTGTGTGAATTGGCTGCAGGTGTGTCTAAGGAAGTGAGTGAGGCTGAGTTTTTCTTTCTGTCAGTGGGTTAGGGGGCCCAGTCTTGATAAAACCACTTAAACACCATGGTGTCTTTCCTCCCAATCAGTATCTCATATATCCCTAATTTAGATAGAAACCTCTCTCTACACACATCACTAAATATGTTTCCATTAACTTGTCCAGTTATTTTTAGTCGACATTTACAAAATAGATGCAACAATTGCCTGCTACGGTGTGTTTCCATTTAACTGTCTTGTGTCGATAAAAACAGCTGGACGTAATGACATCACACCCCCCCCCCAAAAAAAATAAATTGTGTATTAATAAATTGGCGACAGCCTGTATGCCCTCCCACCCTATCTGTTTCATGTCTCAGGTAAGCATACAGTGGGGAAAAAAAAGTATTTAGTCAGCCACCAATTGTGCAAGTTCTCCCACTTAAAAAGATGAGAGAGGCCTGTAATTTCCATCATAGGTACACGTCAACTATGACAGACAAATTGAGAAAAAAAAATCATGAAAATCACATTGTAGGATTTTTAATGAATTTATTTGCAAATTATGGTGGAAAATAAGTATTGGGCGTGTTTCGGCTTTCCATGGTGACATCACCATGCGATAAATTGTTTAATAGACCAATAACAAAGAAATTCCGCAAAAACACTACAGTGAATATCATAGTATTTATACCATAGTTTTTATACCATAGTATTTTTCATGTGGGAGTGATTGAGCTTGAGGGGTCTTTCAATCTCCCTAAGAGATACCAGTGAGTTGTTGCACATATTTTCCATACAAAGTTTCTTAAAGACAGCTTGCAAAAGCTCAAAAGATGAAGGCTTTAGTCGTTTGGGGAGTGATCCAACAGCATGCACAACCTAAGAAGGAAATCTCCTGAAGGGGGGGGTACAAAATAGAACAATAGAATAGTAATGCCATGGATACAATGATACCAACATTCAAATAGATGAAGCAGTAGAGATATAAAGATGGAAAATATGTGCTTGGTTTCGTTTACTCTATAGGGACTTGAGAGAACAGACTTTACTTACATTTTTCAATACAGTCAGCACATAGATAGACCTCACACAAGCTGGTGTAATCGCAGTGCTTTGAGAATTTTAAATGGCTGTGAGGCTCCAGGCGATGGCTTTGAAACAAAAACAGATCAATAGAGGTGATCTAAGAGAAATACCGCTTTGATATCTGGGGCTACAGGCCAGGAAATGTTCCCATCAATCTTTGGTGACAGAGACTCTCTCCTGATTGGATGGACAGCCAGCGCTCTGTGTCGTTCCATTGACCCTGCCAGTTTCCTGTGGCGTCTCTCAGAGTGGGACTGTGTGTCATTTTTCCGGTGTGAGCGGCAGGGAGGCCTTGTGTTGCATGACTCACCTCAAAGACTACAGCTAATTGGGATGCAGCCGCAGCTTTGTAGGCATTTGTTGTCTCCTCGCAAATGACAACACTCCATGGAACAGATTTTCACTGCTCGGATTCGTTAATGTCATTCAAATGTGTTAAAAGCACACTATTTGATGCGAGAGAGAGGCAGAGAGAGGCAGAGAGAGGCAGATAGAGGCAGAGAGAGGCAGAGAGAGAGAGAGAGAGAGAGAAAGAGAGAGAGAGAAAGAGAGAAGAGAGAGAGAGAGAGAGAGAGAGAGAGAGAGAGAGAGAGAGAGAGAGAGAGAGAGAGAGAGAGAGAGAGAGAGAGAGACTGTCGTGCAAGCATGTCTACATGTGTAATTGTCATCAACAAAAGGATTAGGATTGGGCTATCATTGTATCCGATGCTGTCATCTTCAGATGTCTTTTGTTTTCAGATCAAACTGTATTCTACAGGCACAGGCAATCATACTGTCTCACCAATTATTGTCTGAATACGGCGCTTTATATCTATTCAGCGTCACGCACAATGGCTTTTCTCATGAATGAATTAAACACAAGCTTTTGTGTGAAGGAACAGAATATGTCTGAGACATGAGGCGTTATATGGATCTGCCTGCAGCTCTTGTCACCAGTTGACAATTATTGCCTCTGTTCCAGAATCTCCTCAATGTAGTAAACAATGCAGGGGTTAAAGATCCCAGACTGGGGGTCATGATAATTGGGAGACCATGTTGCTCTTACAATAAGATGACAGGGTCTACAGAGGATGAGCTCTGGTTTATCACCAGAAAGCAGGTATGATTGACAACCTGAGCCTTGGGGACCTACCAATTCCCTCAGTCTCTTCTCTGCTATAGCCTAAATAAATCTTTCAGGCTTCCTGTTTTTATAGTATTTTACACCTCAGTAATTCCTTCTAACTACTATTGGCTGCAGCTGAGACAGTTTCCATTGGCAACCTGTGCCATTAGGGACACGTGATGAAACTATTGAGTGTGAGGTGCCTGTGGCTCTGACCCACATGTTCTCACACAGCAATATGTTCTCACACAACAAACCTGTCCACAAGTGCTTTTCTGTGTTTGCCCCCCACTTTTATGGCCCCCATGTCACCACCCCTGGGTTAACTGACCTGCAGTTGAGATGTTTGGAGCGTGTCTAAATACTCCCTGTTGTCCCCTTGTAGCAGCAGGGGACCTGTGTTCAGGATGCCCCTGTTTCCTGTTGGGGTCACCACCACCAGTGGTAGAGGCAGAGAGAGTTTGGGGGTCAGTCAGATCCTCCCCCCGCTAGTCCGTATCTAATGTCATTACTGACACAGAGGCTCCCTCAGCACCCTCCCTCTGTTTGCCCCTCAGAGTAAAACAACAATCCTTGCTCACCCCACCCCGCTCACCCCTACCACCTGTGGAGTGAGTAGAGCTAGGTCTTCTGATTCTAAGTTTGCCAGCACACTCATTAACCCCCTGCATTATCCTATCTCTTTATGCCAGTGTATGAAGTGCACTCAGGCAAACTCTTCCCCATTCATTAGAGAATAGTCTGCATTCCTTCAAGTGAACATGGACATGGTGTGCTGGCCCTTGAAAAGCTTTCATTCCGATTGTGCTTCTGAACAGTAGTGCCACTGTTCCCCCCATATACAGTGCTTTCAGAAAGCATTCACACCCCTTGACTTTTTCCACATTTTGTTGTGTTACAAAGTGGGATTAAAATGGATTTAAATGTCATTTTTTTCAACGATCTACACAAAGTACTCTGTCAAGTGGTGGAAAGATTAATGGTGAATAAATTAGATAAGTATTCATCCCCTGAGTCAATACATGTTAGAATACATGTTAGAATCACCTTGGCAGCGATTTTCAGCTGTGAGTTTTTCTGGGTAAGTCTCTAAGAGCTTTGCAAACCTGGATTGTACAATATTTGCCCATTATTATTTTTTAAATTCTTCAAGCTCTGTCAAGTTCAAATCAAATCACATTTTATTTGTCACATGTGCCGAATACAACAGGTGTAGACCTTACCGTGAAATGCTTACTTAAAAGCCCTTAACCAACAATGCAGTTCAAGAAATAGAGTTAAGAAAATATTTGCTTAATAAACTAAAGTAAAAAAATATAATAAAAAAGTAACACAAGAAAATTACATGACAATAAAGAGTCTATATACAGGGGGTACCGGTATCGAGTCAATGTGCAATGTGGCCATTTTATTAATTGTTCAGCAGTCTTATGGCTTGGGGGTAGAAGCTTTTAAGGAGCCTTTTGGTCCTAGAACTTAATGATGGTGTTGGAGTCGTGCTTGGCCACGCAGTCGTGGGTGAACAGGGAGTACAGGAGGGGACTAAGCACGCACCCCTGAGGGGCCCCAGTGTTGAGGATCAGTGTGGTAGATGTGTTGTTGCCTAACGTTACCACCTGGGGGGCGGCCCGTCAGGAAGTCCAGGACCCAGTTGCAGAGGGAGGTGTTTAGTCCCAAGGTCCTCAACTTAATGATGAGCTTTGTGGACACTATGGTGTTGAACGCTGAGCTGCAGTCAATGAACAGTATTCTCACGTAGGTGTTCCTTTTGTCCAGGTGGAAATGGGCAGTGTGGAGTGCGATTGAGATTGCGTCATCTGTGGATCTGTTGGGGCAGTATGCGAATTGAAGTGGGTCTAGGGCTTCCAGCATGAGGGTGTTGATGTGAGCCATGACCAGCCTTTCAAAGCACTTCATGGCTACCGATGTGAGGGCTACGGGGCGGTAATAATTTAGGCAGGTTACCTTCGCTTTCTTGGGCACAGGGACTATGGTGGTCTGTTTGAAACATGTAGGTATTACAGACTCAGTCAGGGAGAGGTTGAAAATGTGCAGACAGTTACCAGTTGGTCCACGCATGCTCTGAGTACACGTCCTGGTAAACAGTCTGGCCCCATGGCCTTGTGAATGTTGACATGTTTAAAGGTCTTGCTCACATCGGCTACGGAGAGCGCGATCGCATAGTCATCCGGAACAGCTGGTGCTCTCATGCATGCTTCAGTGTTGCTTGCCTCGAAGCGAGCATAAAATGCATTTAGCTTGTCTGGTAGGCTCCCGTCACTGGGCAGCGCGCGGCTGGGTTTCCCTTTGTAGTCCGTAATATTTTTCCGACGAGCGTCAGAGTCGGTGTAGTAGGATTCAATCTTAGTTCTGTATTGACGCTTTGCCTGTTTGATGGTTTGTCTGAGGGCATAGCGGGATTTCTTATAAGTGTCCGGATTAGTGTCCCGCTCCTTGAAAGCAGCAACTCTAGCCTTTAGCTCGATGCAGATGTTGCCTGTAATCCACGGCTTCTGGTTGGGAAATGTACGAACAGTCACTGTGGGGATGACGTCGTCGATGCACTTATTGATGAAGCCGGTAACTGAGGTGGTATACTCCTCAATTCCATTGGATGAATCCCGGAACATATTCCAGTCTGTGCTAGCGAGTCACTGGTACTTCCTGCTTTAGTTTTTGCTTGTAAATAGGAATCAGGAGGATAGAATTATGGTCAGATTTGCCAAATGGAGGGCGAGGGAGAGCTTTGTACGCGTCTCTGTGTGTGGAGTAAAGGTCTAGAGTTTTTTTTCCTCTGGTTGCACATGTGACATGCTGGTAGACATTAGGTGAAACGGATTTAATTGTGCCTGCATTAAAGTCCCCGGCCACTAGGAGCGCCACTTCTGGATGAGCATTTTCTTGTTTCCTTATGGCCTTATACAGCTCGTTGAGTGCGGTCTTAGTGCCAGCATCGGTTTGTGGTGGTAAATAGACAGCTATGAATAATATAGATGAGAACTCTCTTGGTAGATAGTGTGGTCTACAGCTTATCATGAGGTGTTCTACCTCAGGCGAGCAATACCTTGAGACTATATTAGACATTGCGCACCAGCAGTTATTGACAAATAGACACACACCCCGCCCCTCGTCTTACCAGACGTAGCTGCTCTGTCCTGCCGATGCACAGAGAAGTCAGCCAGCTCTATATTATCCATATCGTCGTTCAGCCACGTCTCGGTGAAACATAAGATATTACAGTTTTTAATGTCCCGTTGTAGAATAGTCTTAATCGTAGATCGTCCAGGTTGTTTTCCAATGATTGCACGTTGGCCGATAATACGGAGGGAAGTGGTGGTTTACCTACTCGTCTGCGAATTAGTATTTTCTTCACGCTGATGACGGGGATTTGGGCCTCTTGACAAAGCAGTATATCCTTCGCGTCGGACTCATTAAATAAAAAATATTCGTCCAGTTCGAGGTGCGTAATCGCTGTTCTGATGTCCAGAAGCTCTTTTCGGTCATAAGAGACGGTAGCAGCAACATTATGTACAAAATGAGTTACAAACAATGCGAAAAAACAAACAAAATAGCACAGTTGATTAGGAGCCCGTAAAACGGCAGCCATCCCCTCCGGCGCCATTGTCATCAAGTTGGTTGTTGATCATTGCTAGACAGCCAATTTCAAGTCTTGCCATATATTTTCAAGCCGATTTAAGTCAAAACTGTAACTAGGCCACTCATGAACATTCAATGTCGTCTTGGTAAGCAACTCCAGTGTATATTTGGCCTTGCATTTTAGGTTATTGTCCTGCTGAAAGGTGGATTTGTCTCCCAGTGTCTGTTGGAAAGCAGACTTAATCAGGTTTTCCTCTAGGACTTTGCCTGTGCTTAGCTCTATTCTTTTTCTTTTCATCCTAAGAAACTCCATAGTCCTTGCCGATGACAAGCATACACATAACATGATGCAGCCACCACCATGCTTGAAAATATGAAGAATGGTATTTAGTGATGTGTTGAGTTGGATTTGCCCCAAACATAATGCTTTGTATTCAGGACAAAAAGTTAATTTCTTTGCCATATTAATTTGCAGTATTACTTTAGTGCCTTATTGCAAGCAGGATGCATGTTTTGAAATATTTGTATTCTGTACAGGCTTCCTTCTTTTTACTCCATCATCGATCGTTAGTATTGTGGAGTAACTACAATGTTGTTGATCCATCCTCAGTTTTCTCCTATCACAGCAATTTAATGCTGTAACTGGTTTACTATAACCATTGGCCTCATGGTGAAATCCCTGGGCGGTTTCCTTCCTCTCCGTCAACTGAGTTAGGAAGGATGCCTGTATCTTTGTAGTGACTGGGTGTATTGAAACAATATCCAAAGTGTAATTTATAACTTCACCATGCTCAAAGTGACTTTCAATGTCTGCTTTTTAAATGTTTACCCATCTACCAATAGGTGCCCTTCTTTGCAAGGCATTGGAAAACCTCCCTGGTATTTGTCGTTGAATCTGTGCTTGAATTCACTGCTCGACTGAGGGACCTTACAGATAATTGTATTTATGTGGTAGAGAGATGGGGTAGTCATTCAAAAATCCTGTTAAACACCATTATTGCACACAGAGTTAGTCCATGCAACTTATTATCTGACTTGTTAAGCACATTTTTACTCCTGAAGTTATTTAGGCTTGACATAACAAAGGGGTTGTATACTTATTGTCTCAAGACATTTCAGCTTTTCCTTTTATATTAATTTGTAAAAATTAATAAAAACATAATTCCACTTTGACATTATGGGGTATTGTGTGTAGATCAGTGACACAAAATCTAAATGTAATCCATTTTAAAAGTCAACGGGTGTACTTTCTGACCCTTAAGAAACAACTTAAATTAATGTTTTCAATTGTCGTCTTGTTCTGATAAAGCATTTTAAGTGATGATAAGGTTTAGAACTTATCAGAGCTTGTTCTGACAGACCCTTACCCAATTTCCTACATTTTAGTGCCTGCTTAACATATTGCGTTACATATTCAGGCAAGTGAGCATCAAGGTCAAGGCACTCAATGGGTGAAATGAGTTATGGCAGATTTGAAATTCAGTTAACACTCTATGAACTCAGTGAACAAGAACATCAACAAACAGAGTTGACCTCTGTGTGCCTACGTATGCATACTAAAAAGAGGATGAGCCAAAACAGTGTTCCGAGACGGTTCTGTGAGTGTCTCAGCATTGTAAGTGGAGTCACGTCTACCTGTCTGTGAGCTATGAGGCTGTGAAGTGGGGCTGGGACTGTGCGAGCCAACACAGCGAGTGCTAGTACTAGCGCTGCATGCTAAGGGGGAGTTCCATTACCTCTGCGCTTGGCTCAGACAGGAACCAAGGGGGATTTTTTTTCCTCAACAAGAGCAGCAAATAATATCAAAATGGTTTCCCCCACAGTTCCTGATTCATGGGCCTGTGTTTCTCCAGCTTCCTGCTGCTGCTGGAAAGAGGGAAAATGGCTGATTTAAGGAGCCGTGCTTCTCTGTGATGAGAGAGGTTGGCAACTTCAGTTTGATGCTTTGATTTGTTCTGTTTGTGGAATCCAGATGCCGGAGATTACGAATGACACGTGACTGCATTTTTCCCGTTCATATTTCACCTTGGTTTGAGGTTTTCATGAATGAGTGCAAATGTATTGGTGTGGTCAATTTCCTTCCCCTAAAAGGCTTTCCTCAACCTACATGTTAACAGTGTTACGAGATGTTGCATCCCATTGGGCACACACTGGTTGAATCAACGTTTTTTCCATGTCATTTCAAATAAATTATGTTGAATTGACATCTGTGCACAGTGGGATATTACGATAGCAGCAATCCACTCTATCAAAGGGGTTGGATCAGACAAAAAAATTGTTGGTCAATACTGTCAACTAAGCTCCAGTGCTTTTATTAGCCACAGCGATGATATTGTTGGCCGACCGGTTCCTGCCTGTTGGGTCGGTGAATGAGGAGAGACAGACCCATCAGAGGGGATCCCACTGTCAGGACAGAGCCTGAGGGCTCTGGGCTCAGTAAGTCTAGAATGCAGAGCATAGACGTCTAGAACTCCACCAGCCATCATCATTAGAGCTCTGCTTCTCCAGAACGTAATGGCCATCCCTGCTCCGTTGTGTTCTGCCACCTCGGCACTTTCTGAGTGCCCATTGGAGACCGGCCGGTGTGAAGCCATGCATTAATGGTGGTGGGATGAATCCTACGTGCTATCAACCCTTTTAGAGGATGCATTGAGCAGCTCTTTGAGGAATCAACCACGGTGAGTCGATCAGAGGTAACGTCCTCTCTCCACCAAGGCCACATCCTCAAAGGCGGCTAATTGGGGCTTTTTGTCCTCGTTTATCTTCATATAAAGGCTGAAGAGAAGATGGCGTTGTTTACTGGTTTCAGTATTGAGTGAGGCAGCGGGCTGGGGAGGAGGAGGGGAAGACAGTGGAGGCAGTGTTTGGCTTGGGGGATGGGGAGCTGGTTGGTGCTGGTGAGCTAATGGAAGTGCTATCCTTAGACTCCTAATTACATTGGAAGAGATTTCAGATACCCATACAACGTACATCTTAAAACACGGAAAGCATTTCACTTTTTAAGAGGATGATTATAAAACGTCATCCATATTTCCATAGAATAAAGATCTATCATCTTCATTAATCATGGTACTGTGAAGTGCCATATTTTAAAATCAATACAACACCATGACAAGACACATAAATCAACTGTGTTTACTGTTAATCATATTAAAAGGCTTTAAATGCTTGTAGTCTTTTTCCAATTACGTGCTCCCCCTTTGTCATTTTTGTGGAGGAGGTATAGATTTTTAGCCGGCCAAATGAACTGTTTGCTAAGAGCATGCAGTCATCCCCTCCTCCAGATGTACACTTTGCAAATCAATAACCTCAGAGAGGTTGAGGTTAATTCACTCCACCGTCTTCGAGGTACTCGTTGAGTCAATTTGGTTTAATGTCGTCCAGCCTGCTCTTGTTGCTATTGAACAGGCTTGTTTGACATAGTCGCAGAAAGCAACACATTTTCAATCGCCGCCATGTTTTTCTCATGTATTTTGAATATCGTATTAGGCAATAATTTAATTTGGAGGCAGCCATGAGAGAAACACATGGGGGTGTTCTTCTTCCTGATTTGGCTCTCAATCAACTTGTGACTCCCCTCTGACAGTGTA
This sequence comes from Coregonus lavaretus, assembly GCF_964263955.1. NCBI lineage: Eukaryota > Metazoa > Chordata > Actinopteri > Salmoniformes > Salmonidae > Coregonus > Coregonus lavaretus. The sequence continues at coordinate 15,070,958 of NC_139995.1, read as the reverse complement.
TGAATCATCTCTGGATGTGTCTTGACGTGATTCATATCTGTCACATGGGGCGTCATTAATAATGATTAGCCTGTGGCTGTACTGTGGCCTACCTGATGCTGATCAATACTTATATTCCATCGGATCAATGTCCAGTGTCGTCATGCAGAACAGGGGTTCTGATCTCTGGCTCTCGTTGGCTTATTTGTTTTTAATGGCATTCCTAATCTTATTAAAAGGGTTTGGTCTGTCCTCTGTGGTAAAACCCTTGGGTGCTCTGACAGGAGGCAACCTTAATTTGTCTCTGTCCAACTGTAGCTCCCGCCTCTCTCAGCCTCCTCTACTCATCGCCTCCCTCCATCCAATGATGGATCCCCTACCTCTGCTTTCTCTGCTTCTGTTATCTCTGATTATTCAGAACATCAGGCACAGTGCAGCTCCTCAGCTATAGATGAAGGACTCATTTCAATATCTTTGTGTGGGTGTGCATCAGTAATTCAATTACACATTCACCAGGAGGTCTGAAGTTAGAGAGGGATACAATTTAATGTTATTAATGAGAATGGATTAAAGGACCGGTGGGATGCTATTGTAATCTGCACTGTGTCGATGGATAGCACGTTGTTATGGGGATGCTTTCCCCTAATTTCCGCAATCGACTGAACTTTGCAGGGTCCTCCCCTGTATCGTAGTTTAATCTGCTTAAAGCTGAGATAACCATGCCAGTGAAACCCTGCCAACATCAAAAATGGAACACGTCCAAAACTAAATGGATCAAGCCGCTTGTACAGGCTCTCAGATGAGAGAAATCTAGTTCACTTTCTGTTTTGATCATTTCAGTTTTTCAATAACCTCCCTTCTGGATGGATTGGTCTACTGTAGGGCATTAGTGCTGATACTGGCTGAAACCCACCCACTGTGAGTTGGACGTATATGTACAGTGCTGTGGCACACCGTGTCTGCCATTATTAACAACCAGAAACGTAGTATCTAAAGGATATATGCATTATGCATGATAATACCAAATCATAGTTTTCCACCGTTGAAGCTTTCAGCGTTACCAGGATGAAAGCATGAGGGATAACCAACTAAGGTACGGTTCTGGACTGACCAGATGTCCCGCTGGGTCCACAGCGTGAGCCCAGAAAAGAGATCAATGGAGCTTTCATTAGTGCAGATAACAGCAGAGGGGAATTCTGCTCCATCTATTACCAACCTCTTTAAAAGCATTAAGATTAAAATCAATTAAATTCAGCTGTGTGACATGTCACACCCTTTGGTGTGTGTGAAAGCGAGATTATACGTGTTGGATTGAGGTGTAAATATACAGTATGTCATGAAGGCAAATGTCGTTTCTGTCTGGTATGTCTTTGCAGATAGTCTATTTTGTTCTCTGTGGCACAGCAGTAAAGGTCACAATTGAGGCTTACTCAACTTTTTTTATTGATTTGTTTGACCTCTCGGTCCCCACATAACCTCATGTCTGTTGAAGATCAATGGACTATTAATGATAAAATATTTGACAATATTAGAAAATGCATTGTCTGAATCTAAGAAAGTTATATCGCACATACAGTATACCGAACAAAAATATAAAAACAGCATGCAACAATTTCCAAGATTTTACTGAGTTACAGTTCATATAAGGAAATCAGTCAATTGAAATAAATTCATTAGGCCCTAATCTATGGATTTCACATGACTGGGCAGGGGTGCAGCCATGGGTGGGCCTGGGAGGGCATAGGCCCACCCACTGGGGAGCCAGGCCCAGCCAATCAACATTTGTTTTTCCCCACAAAAAGGCTTTATAACAGACAGAAATACTTCTCAGACGATCCCACAAGTTCAATATTGGTTTCATCAGACCAGAGAATCTTGTTTCTCATGGTCTGAGAGTCTTTAGGTGCCTTTTGGCAAACTCCAAGCGGGCTGTCATGTGCCTTTTACTGAGGAGAGCCTTCCGTCTGGCCACTCTACCATAAAGGCCTGATTGGTGGAGTGCTGCAGAGATGGTTGTCCTTCTGGAAGGTTCTCGCATCTCCACAGAGGAACTCTGGAGCTCTGTCAGAGTGACCATTGGGTTCTTGGTCACCTCCCTGACCAAGGCCCTTCTTCTCCGATTGCTCAGTTCGGCCGGGGGCGGCCAGCTCTAGGAAGAGTCTTGGTGGTTCCAAACATCTTCCATTTAAGAATGATGGAGGCCACTGTGTTCTTGGGGATATTCAATGCTGCAGACATTTTTTGGTACCCTTCCCCAGATCTGTGCCTCGACACAATCCTGTCTCGGAGCTCTACGGACCATTCCTTCGACATCATGACTTGGTTTTTGCTCTGACATGCACTGTCAACTGCGGGACCTTATATAGACAGGAGTGTGCCTTTCCAAATCATGTCCAATCAATTAAATTTACCACAGGTGGACTCCAATCAAGTTGTAGAAACATCTCAAGGAAACAGGATTCACCTGAGCTCAATTTCGAGTATCATAGCAAAGGTTCTGAATACTTATGTAAATAAGGTATTTTCGTTTTTATTTTAAATATGTATTTGCAAAAATTTCTAGAAACCTGTTTTCACTTTGTCATTATGGGGTATTGTGTGTAGATTGCTGACAATTATTATTTTAAAATCCATTTTAGAATAAGGCTGTAACGTAACAAAACGTGGAAAAAGTCAAGGGGTCTGAATACTTTCCAAAGGCACTGTATATATCTATACAGTGGGGAAAAAAGGATTTAGTCAGCCACCAATTGTGCAAGTTCTCCCACTTAAAAAGATGAGAGAGGCCTGTAATTTTCATCATATGTACACGTCAACTATGACAGACAAATTGAGGAAAAAAAATCCAGAAAATCACATTGTAGGATTTTTAATGGCTACTATGGTCCTCTGTAGCTCAGCTGGTAGAGCACGGCGCTTGTAACGCCAAGGTAGTGGGTTCGATCCCCGGGACCACCCATACACAAAAATGTATGCACGTATGACTGTAAGTCGCTTTGGATAAAAGCGTCTGCTAAATGGCATATTATATTATTATTAATGAATTTATTTGCAAATTATGGTGGAAAATAAGTATTTGGTCACCTACAAACAAGCAAGATTTCTGGCTCTCACAGACCTGTAACTTCTTCTTTAAGAGGCTCCTCTGTCCTCCACTCATTACCTGTATTAATGGCACCTGTTTGAACTTGTTATCAGTATAAAATACACCTGTCCACAACCTCAAACAGTCACACTCCAAACTCCACTATGGCCAAGACCAAAGAGCTGTCAAAGGACACCAGAAACAAAATTGTAGACCTGCACCAGGCTGGGAAGACTGAATCTGCAATAGGTAAGCAGCTTGGTTTGAAGAAATCAACTGTGGGAGCAATTATTAGGAAATGGAAGACATGCAAGACCACTGATAATCTCCCTCGATCTGGGACTCCACGCAAGATCTCACCCCGTGGGGTCAAAATGATCACAAGAACGGTGAGCAAAAATCCCAGAACCACACGGGGGGACCTAGTGAATGACCTGCAGAGAGCTGGGACCAAAGTAACAAAGCCTACCATCAGTAACACACTACGCCACCAGGGACTCAAATCCTGCAGTGCCAGACTTGTCCCCCTGCTTAAGCCAGTACATGTCCAGGCCCGTCTGAAGTTTGCTAGAGTGCATTTGGATGATCCAGAAGAGGATTGGGAGAATGTCATATGGTCAGATGAAACCAAAATATAACTTTTTGGTAAAAACTCAACTCGTCGAGATTGGAGGACAAAGAATGCTGAGTTGCATCCAAAGAACACCATACCTACTGTGAAGCATGGGGGTGGAAACATCATGCTTTGGGGCTGTTTTTCTGCAAAGGGACCAGGACGACTGATCCGTGTAAAGGAAAGAATGAATGGGGCCATGTATCGTGAGATTTTGAGTGAAAACCTCCTTCCATCAGCAAGGGCATTGAAGATGAAACGTGGCTGGGTCTTTCAGCATGACAATGATCCCAAACACACCGCCCGGGCAACGAAGGAGTGACTTCGTAAGAAGCATTTCAAGGTCCTGGAGTGGCCTAGCCAGTCTCCAGATCTCAACCTCATAGAAAATCTTTGGAGGCAGTTGAAAGTCTGTGTTGCCCAGCGACAGCCCCAAAACATCACTGCTCTAGAGGAGATCTGCAAGGAGGAATGGGCCAAAAATACCAGCAACAGTGTGTGAAAACCTTGTGAAGACTTACAGAAAACGTTTGACCTGTGTCATTGCCAACAAAGGGTATATAACAAAGTATTGAGAAACTTTTGTTATTGACCAAATACTTATTTTCCACCATAATTTGCAAATAAATTCATAAAAAATCCTACAATGTGATTTTCTGGTTTATTTTTTCTCATTTTGTCTGTCATAGTTGATGTGTACCTATGATAAAAATTACAGGCCTCTCTCATCTTTTTAAGTGGGAGAACTTGCACAATTGGTGGCTGAATAAATAATTTTTTCCCCACTGTACACTACCAGTCATAAGTATGGACACACCTACTCATTCAAGGGTTTTTCTTTCTTTTTTACATTTTTTTACATTGTAGAATAATAGTGAAGTTATCAAAACTATGAAATAACACATATGGAATTATGTAGTAACCAAAAAAGTTAAACAAATCAAAATATAATTTATATTTGAGATTCTTCAAATTAACCACCCTTTGCCTTGATGACAGCTTTGCACACTCTTGGCATTCTCTCAACCAGCTTCATGAGGTAGTCACCTGGAATGCATTTCAATTAACAGGTGTGCCTTCTTAAAGTTAATTTGTGGAAAATCTTTCCTTCTTAATGCGTTTGAGCCAATCAGTTGTGTTGTGACAAGGTAGGGAGGGTATATAGAAGATAGCCCTATTTGGTAAAAGTCCATATTATGGCAAGAACAGCTCAAATAAGCAAAGAGAAACGACAGTCCATCATTACTTTAAGACATGAAGGTCAGTCAATACGGAACATTTCAAGAACTTTGAACGTTTCTTGAAGTGCATTTGCAAAAACCATCAAGTGCTATGATGAAACTGGCTCTCAGGAATGGAAGACCCAGAATTTCCTCTGTTACAGAGGATACGTTCATTAGAGTTACCAGGCATCTAAATTGCAGCCCAAATAAATGCTTCACAGAGTTCAAGTAACAGACATGGTCGAATTGCTGCAAAGAAACCACTACTAAAGGACACCAATAAGAAGAAGAGACCTGCTTGGGCCAAGAAACACGAGCAATGGACATTATACTGGTGGAAAGTTGTCCTTTGGTCTGGAGTCCAAATTTAAGATTTTTGGTTCCAACCGTCTTGTCTTTGTGAGACGCGGTGTGGGTGAAAGGATGATCTCTGCATGTGTAGTTCCCACCGTAAAGCATGGAGGAGGAGGTGTTATGGTGTGGGGGTGCTTTGCTGGTGACACGGTCTGTGATTTATTTAGAATTCAAGGCACACTTAACCAGCATGACTACCACAGCATTCTGCAGCGATATGCCATCCCATCTGGTTTGGGCTTAGTGGGACTATCATTTGTTTTTCAACAGGACAATGATTCAACACACCTCCAGGCTGTGTAAGGGCTATTTTACCAAGAAGGAGAGTGATGGAGTGCTACATCAGATGACCTGGCCTCCACAATCCCCTGACCTCAACCCAATTGAGATGGTTTGGGAGCAGTCGGACCGCAGAGTGAAGGAAAAGCAGCCAACAAGTGCTCAGTATATGTGGGAACTCCTTCAAGACTGTTGGAAAAGCATTCCAGGTGAAGCTGGTTGAGAGAATGCCAAGACTGTGCAAAGCTGTCATCAAGGCAAAGGGTGGCTATTTCAAGAATCTCAAACTTTTGACTGGTACTGTATACATATGCTGTATATAGACAGTATGGACAGTATATTAATACAAAAGGTATCTAAAGCAGTAGTTATATAGGATGAGCCTTGACTAGAATACAGTATATACACATAAGAAGTTGGTAAAACAGTATGTAAACATTATTAAAGCGACCAGTTTTCTATGTCTCTATCTACAGTACATTGGGCAACAGGATTCAGCCAATAAGATGGATACATTTTTCCCAGTCCTATTATGGGAAAGCATGGTGGGTAATTCAGTTAAACAAGAGCCCTCATGATGAGCGTTGAGCATCTCAGGCCTTTTAAGGAGTGGCCTGCCTGCCTGCCTGCCGTCTGTCCACACAGACAGACAGTATGGAGGGCCAGAGCACAGAGACAGATGAGCCCGTCTGTCATGGTACACTGCTAATCCTCCTGTGGAAAATGTCTCAGGGATCCGTCTCACATGAACGAGCACCTCGAGATGAGGCAGTCCAATATTTGGGGGGGAATTAATGGTGTGTGTGTGTGTGTGTGTATGAGAGCGAGAGAGAGTAGGCGTGTGTGTGTCTGTTAATCTACCGTACATTGACATTCAGGTCACTAAAGGCTGCGCTGTTCCACAACCCTTCAAACTGCATGTCACGATCGTCGGGTACAGAGGACCAAGGCGCAGTGTGAAAAGTGAACATATTTATTAAATAATGATGATAACACGAACAAAAACAACAAACGATAACGTGACGTCCTCGGTCTAACACAAACCACACTGGAACAAGATCCCACAACCACTGTGGGAAAACAGGCTGTCTAAATATGGTTCCCAATCAGAGACAACCAGCAACAGCTGACACTCGTTGCCTCTGATTGAGAACCATTCTGGCCAACATAGAAATACAACAACTAGAAACGAAAAACAAATGAAAACTCACACCCTGGCTCAACATACTAGAGTCCCCAGAGCCAGGGCGTGACACTGCACCATTATTGTAATTTGATTAGCAAAAATAATCTGAAGCCTACATGTGTTTTATTGTATACTGGACAAAACATGCTTTGTAATTCTGGATGTTTTTTTCTTTGCCTGCATAAATCCTCCGTAGAACTACACATTATATTAATGTATGGACACATTAACGGAGACCATTTCTAATTCATTGGGTAGCGTACATTTTTTAGAACATACCATGAAACTGTCAGTCAATGGGTACACCATAGTGGTGGGAAAGACATAGCTTTATTGTTCTCAGTGTTAGGCCATTCTACCTTTCTCATAGCCAATTAACCATTGTCAGGTAGAGCCCACAGGCACAATTCTATAAAAGTGCACCAGGAAACTGCATTACCATGCAAATAACGTCCCTTCTGGTTTTATGTTTACCTGATGGATTGTACTAATCAATTGCTTGTTGGGGTAAGAGGGCTCGGTGTTATTATACTTCAATCCAAGCTTGTTCTTGAGGAAATTATGTAGAAAATGGCTAACTTAGACTCTCAAAGTAGAGCCTTATTCTTTATCAACTTTAAACCGACAGCAATAAGACTCTTGATCCTTGTGTCCTAAAGGGTCTTGTCGAGAAAACAGGCTGACAGTGCTGTGAATTCACAAGTTTTACATTACTCTACAAATCGAGAGCTTGGGACTATGTGGTTCTAGCCGCAAAAAGATACATGTAATTCTGAGATAAATGGCTTTAAACTTCCGAACCCTCATTGGTTTGAATGGTGTCAGCAATTTTTATATTGTATTCTTTTGAATTTAACAACATGAATTGGGGTATTTAGAGTACTATATACAGTAGGTAGAAAACATTGAACAGAACAAGGCTATGTCAACAACTCAATTTTGACAAAAATGCAGATAGACCCTTATAGTCCCAAGCTCTCGAAATGTAGGATAGTTATGGAGATATTAAAAACCAGAAGACCACCAAAGCAATTTATGGGGGTGTATAAAACCGCACCTGCAAGCCACATCTGGTGTTTCTAAACCCTATGAAACAGTAAAGTATAGGAGTGTACATTTCCTAAAAATTACTTTTAAAGGTCTGATATCAGATAACCGACTGATACTCCATGTGAAACGGTATATGCCTACTTTTCTGAACTGTTTTACCTCACAAATGGATAGTATTAAGGAGAAGCAAAACACATGGAACTATGTACTACTATATTAATACATGGTATTATCCTGTTTGACCAGAAGATCCACATCTTAGTCTGTGGCCTATATGGGCTAAGTAAACAGAAGTTCCAATTCTCTTATATTCCCACTTTTCAAACATGAATATGTTTATTTATAATATCTGGAACCCATAGATATGATATTTACCAGTTACACTGTATAACATGTGGGGTATCTCTGGAAATCAAGTGATTGAAAAGCCTTTCAGTGTAAGTCTCTGACAGCCTGTGCCACTTGAAAGCATTCTCACATAGATGAAATGAACACCTGCTTCATTGAAACACCCGGAAAGTTATCTTTCTGAAACTTGAAAGGACAGATGGAACATTAAAGAATCTAGTCAAAAGGGACCTTTTAGAGTGCTGCCTTTGTCAAGCTCACATCAAACGCCCCGCCTAGAAAGAGAATAGAATTGCTTTGTGTTGTCTGTCTGCGTGTGGGTGAAAGTTTGCTGTTTGCTACAGTAAAAGACACGCTGAGTAAAATGAACTACTTTTCCCACGGTGGTGTATTGTTGACATGACGACGATTTGTACAAATATTTTGTCCTCATGTACAGTATTTCAGATGCTAACAAAAAAATCTGTTTGAGTCTATAACTCGGTCATACAAAATAGTACCCGAAGAGTACGTAAAGAACAGATACTGTGAATAATTCATTGGTGCCAGTGCAGTAGCCGCTAAGAAAGTGATTCCTAACACAAAATAATATATTCTGTTCTATCTGTTTTTGCCAGGTGCTGTGCAGACAAAGTGGAAAGGACATTATTTATTAGTGTTGTCCATGGACACATGTATAATGATATCCACTTTTGGAACCTTCTGGTGGTATCCTGGCTCCAGCATTCATGGCTGTGGTTGGGTAACATTTTGTGCCAAAACACAGGGTGTTCTGTTCCAGATTTACATTCAATATTCATACAAAGGATTTCAGGATTCAAGTGATATGTTGAATATATTAATTTCCATATAAGCTGTGTATGATACAGGTTGTGTTAAATGTGCCACTCTTTCCATCTGTGGGTTAAGGGGGATACAGAGAGTTAAGTGGAATGTTAAGAGTCTGCCGTTCATATGAGCAAAAAGAGAATTAATTGAGGTCTGTAGAGGTTTGGAGTGGTTGGGCAAAAGGACATAACAATGTCCTTGGTCTCGGTGTAAATGTTACCGTGACAGACAGTGTAAAAGCATTTAGCTGTTTAGTGGAATATAGTCTTGTTTTGGAAACATTTGCTTAATCATAAAATCTAAACTAGTACAAGTTATGGTGGGCCAGGGGTGGGTGTGGATCTCATCATATGCCATCTGTAGAGATAGTTCTGCCATCAAAAAAGTGGATAGTGGAATAAGTCATAGTTGTTGCAGGATATACAGACATTGTTAATGCAGTAAAAAATATTTGTTGTGAAATACAGCATTCAGCATTGTAATTGCCTGAGGTCAAATACTACAGAGCGGAAGAGAGGGTGGGCTAGAGTTGAGGTTGGCCAGAGTTGAAGCCAGCCCATCCAGTTACCTCTCTGTAGCAATAGTGTATTTACTGGGAGCAGCTGGGTAATCATGTTAACTAGTTATTGAACAGAAAGCATTGTGAACTCCACAATACGTAATCTAAAAGAAAAAAGAACAGTGATTTAGAATGGGTTTCAGGCAGGACACTTCAAAGTCTGTACACTCTTAGACAAAAATGTGCTATCTAGAACCTAAAAGGGTTCTTCACCTGTCCCCATAGGAGAACCCTTTGAATAACCCTTTTTGGTTCTAGGTATAACCCTTTTGGTTTCAGGTAGAACCCTTTTGGGTTCCATGTAGAACCTTTTCCACAGAGGGTTCTACATGGAACCCAGAAGGATTCTACCTGGAACCCAAAAGGGTTCTACATGGAACCAAAAATGGTTCTCCCATGGGGACAGCTGAAGAACCCTTTTGGAAGCCTTTTTTCTAAGAGTGTATCGTACCTAAAGTCTAAATCAAATAAGGTAGATGATGTATTGTATTGTATGTACCAAGGGAGTGAAATAACAGAATTCAGCAACAATAACGACAAAAGGGGTAATAAAGGTTAAATGTAAAGGAAGGTTTTCTCTAGAATAGATAGAGTCTGGGCAGAAGCCACAATCATTGTTGTGGTCCATAGAGTGTTTGATCATAATTGCACCATCAAATATTTGACTGGGCCACTCCTTTAGAGGTTACTGATGCATTTAAACAGCAGCCTTTAAACAGTGTGTGGGAATAAATGCATTGCACGCACACTCCCAATAGCACATGTTTTGAGTGAAACCCAGAATCACATATTAAATTAAATATAATTCAGAGAACTGGAAATAGTTTTACTCTCAGTTGAGCTTTTGGAACTTGCTAGGTAAAATAGATATTAAGGCAAAAAAAAAGGTTAGGTCTCCTGACACTGCTCATAAGAATTCATATATGCTAATAGTGAGGGCTTTGAACTCTTTCTATTCATTGAATGACACAATTCCAGATAAAATCTGAGAATGCTTTGTATAATATACTTTATTATATAGAAGCGCGGATGGATTGACAATGTAATTGAACCATCTATTTTTTAAGATGAAAACATAATACTGCTGAGGATCAGGATTTGGGGGAATTTGTCGGGAGATCAGGGAAAATGAGGGGAAATCCCCACCCTCTCAGCTGACATTGATGACAGGTTTTCACTCTGTTACTGTATAGAGAAAACATTCCATGTAAACAAATGTTGAGTGTGCAGACAGAAGATCAATCAGGGGGTCAGTACTGTTGTCAGGGCTAAATCCCCTGGACCTGTAGGCTTCTTCAATATTCTGACTCCATCATCAGCTCAATCAACTGCCAGTTCAGCACCAAATATACGAATAAGGACTGCCATGCAAGCGTGTCAAAATACAGGGGAAAAGTGATGATATGTCTTTGCACAAAAAAACACCTAATTGAAAATACAACTCAAAATATCATGCAAGATTGTTTGTCCTATGTCTCGACCAACATGTTGGTGGTTTGGCTGTACAGTCTTAGAGAAAAGGGTTCCAAAAGTGTTATTCGACTGTCCCCATAGGAGAACCCTTTTTGGTTCCAGGTTTTTGGTTCCAGGCGGATCTGTTTTGAGTTCCAGGTAGAACCCTCTGGTGACAGGGTTCTACATGGAACCCAATAGGGTTCTACCTGGAATTAAAAGGGTTATACCTGGAACCAAAAAGGGTTCTTCAAAGGGTTATCCTATGGAGACAGCCGAAGAACCCTTTTAGGTTCCATATAGCATCTTTTTTTCTAAGAGTGTAGCTTCAGAGAGAGGAAAGATGACCGATCATGCAGCTTTATGTGAAGGCCACGTTGTGAAGGACATCTTGGACACAGGTTGAGTGTCTCTTTGTTGGCTTCTGCCTAACAAAGCATACCAGCACCATCTTGCTGCCTTGCGTCACCCATATTGATAAGGAAATAATTACTTTCCCTTCTTCCCCTGCAATGACTGTCCCCTGCATCTCCTTCACTCATTAACTTCCTCAGTATTCCTCCTCAAGCACCAGGAAATATGTGGAGGTTGTTATGGCGACAAGTCGCCCACAATGCCAATAACTTCTACAAGAGATTTTAAATGTCTAGGCCCAATGCAATCTTTATATTCTTCCACATAGCCTAAAGGTTCAGAAAATCACTATAGAGGCTCACTTTGTGAGCTTGTGTGACTACGTACGCTTCATAATAGAGATAGAGATGCTTGATAGAGATAATAAGGCCCCCACAATTCCACAGGAAATCAGTTTTGTTGTTGTCACACACTTCTGTTGAAAATATGTCCATGTTTTCCACAACGCAGAGACCCTACCAGCAACCACTATTAGGGAAAACTGTGCCATGTCGTGACATGGAAACCCCAATAAAAAGTGTTAAGAGCCAGAGGCATTAGCATTTTGGAAGCAGCTGAATGGATGCATTTGTTCCTCTTCCTGCGCCTCCCAGAAAGACTCTATTAAAGGGAGGTTTAGAGATCGCTCCGCTTTGCTCATATTCAAGTTGTGATTGCAAGGGGAGAAAGTCTGACAGTAAAAGTATGTTTTCCTTGGAGAGTTTTTTCATTTACAAGTTATCCACTCTTCTTCTTTCAACCGTCAGTTAGTTTCCCTTGGTGATCTTTTGAGGTCCCTCAGAAATGGGGAGTTTTGTCTTTAAATGAGGTGGAGCAATAATTGCTTTCCTGAGGCTGACAAAACAGGAAATCATGAATGAAGCATCCGTCATTCTTTGATATCTTCAGGAATGTGTCTCTCAATGTACAGTGTATATATATATATATATATATATATATATATATATATATATATATATATACAGTTGAAGTCGGAAGTTTACATACACCTTAGCCAAATACATTTAAACTCAGTTTTTCACAATTCCTGACATTTAATCCTAGTAACAATTCCCTGTTTTAGGTCAGTTAGGATCCCCACTTTATTTTAAGAATGTGAAATGTCAGAATAATAGTAGAGAGAATGATTTATTTCAGCTTTTATTTCTTTCATCACATTCCCAGTGGGTCATAAGTTTACATACACTCAACTAGTATTTGGTAGCATTGCCTTTAAATTGTTTAACTTGGGTCAAACGTTTTGTGTAGCCTTCCACAAGCTTCCCACAATAAATTGGGTGAATTTTGGCCCATTCCTCTTGACAGAGCTGGTGTAACTGAGTCAGGTTTGTAGGGCTCCTTGCTCGCACACGTTTTTCAGTTCTGCCCACACATTTTCTATAGGATTGAGGTCAGGGCTTTGTGATGGCCACTCCAATACCTTGACTTTGTTGTCCTTAACCCATTTTGCCACAACTTTGGAAGTATGCTTGGGGTCATGGTCCATTTGGAAGACCCATTTGCGACCAAGCTTTAACTTCCTGACTGATGTCTTGAGATGTTGCTTCAAGATATCCACATCATTTTCCTTCCTCATGATGCCATCTATTTTGTGAAGTGCACCAGTCCCTCCTGCAGCAAAGCACCCCCACAGCATGATGCTGCCACCCCCGTGCTTCATGGTTGGGATGGTGTTCTTCGTCTTGCAAGAACCCCCTTTTTCCTCCAAACAATGGTCATTATGGTCAAACAGTTCTATTTTTGTTTCATCAGACCATAGGACATTTCTCCAAAAAGTACGATCTTTGTCCCCATGTGCAGTTGCAAACCGTAGTCTGGCTTTTTTATGGCGGTTTTGGAGCAGTGGCTTCTTCCTTGCTGAGCGGCCTTTCAGGTTATGTCGATATAGGACTCGTTTTACTGTGGATATAGATACTTTTGTACCTGTTTCCTCCAGCATCTTCACAAGGTCCTTTGCTGTTTTTCTGGGATTGATTTGCACTTTTCGCACCAAAGTACGTTCATCTCTAGGAGACAGAACGCGTCTCCTTCCTGAGCGGTATGACGGCTGCATGGTCCCATGGTGTTTATACTTGCGTACTATTGTTTGTACAGATGAACGTGGTACCTTCAGGCGGTTGGAAATTGCTACCAAGGATGAACCAGACTTGGCTGATTTCTTTTGATTTTCCATTGATGTCAAGCAAAGAGGCACTGAGTTTGAAGGTAGGCCTTAAAATACATCCACAGGTACACCTCCAATTGACTCGAATGATGTCAATTAGCCTATCAGAAGCTTCTAAAGCCATGACATAATTTTCTGGAATTTTCCAAGCTGTTTAAAGGCACAGTGAACTAAGTGTATGTAAACTTCTGACCCACTGGATTTGTGATGCAGCGAATTATAAGTTAAAGAATCTGTCTGTGAACAATTGTTGGATAAATTACTTGTGTCATGCACAAAGTAGATGTCCTAACCGACTTGCCAAAACTATAGTTTGTTAACTAGAAATTTGTGTGGTTGAAAAACAAGTTTTAATGACTCCAACCTAAGTGTATGTAAACTTCCGACTTCAACTGTATATATATATATATATATATATATATATATATATATATATATATATATATATATATATTCCGGACTCTGACATTGCTTGTTCTGATATTTTGTTCCTTTTTGTATTATGTGTGTATTGTTATTGTATTATTAAGTATTACTGCACTGTTGAAGCTACGAACATAAGCATTTTGCTGCACCTTCGATAATATATGCAAATCTGTGAACAAAAATGTGTGATTTGATTTGATTTTGAATCAGTTAGAAGAGAACCATAGTGGAGGGTTTTGCCTGGAGTGGTTTATGAGAAAACTCCTCTATCTTACAGACAACAGGTGGGCTGCTGATGATGCTGCTGCTGTTGCTCTGTAGATGGTGATGAGGATCTGATCTGCACAGCTCCCTGCCTGCAGGATCTAACCATTCAATTACAATTGAACTGCTCCATTTGGAGGAGGGCTGAGTCAATGTAGGAGGGCTGATTCAATGCAGTCTACAGTGTGTGATTGAGTGTATGCCGAGCCCTCCGACCATTTGGAATGCTGAATGCTGTGTGTTCTGGGGGCTGTGTGTGTTCTCTCTCCAGGTTGAGGGAAGCTCGGAAGCACGGTTGCCATGCCTACACATTTGACTGAAAGACAGCACGGTTGTTTTAATGAATTTGTCTTTGCACTGTATTCTCAATCTGCTGTGTACACACTTAAAATATCTCGGCACTGGGGACCCTTTCCTTTGTTAACAGTGACCTACGGGGAAATAGTTGATTATTGATTCCTGGAGTAACATGATTAAAATGGGTTCTAAGTGGACACTTCATCTGAACTTGTCCACAAGACTACTGTGAGGGTAGATAAGACGTGGCATACAGGAGCCATTCTGTCTTTTTGTCCTGGTGGTCCACTCTTTCATTTTGACTTTCCTTCACTTGTATTTCATGGTTTTCTATTTTTAAAAGGACTGTACAGCCAGAAACATGAGGTTGAAATAGAAATAACAAGCACGCACTCACAAACTGAAATGTATTAATAACAATTCCAGTTACCACATTGCCGTCTCTCAACCAGTGATGTGTGTGCAACAGACGCTAGCGTGCACACAGCTTTTAGTAGGTGTGCTAATCACGAGGAGTGATCCCATGATGACTGCCATGATCACTGAGCGCACCATCTGTGCGGCTCCGCCGGGCTCTCCACCCGCCTGATGTCTCACTGAGAGAGCTGGATGCATCTCAGGCCCTCCTGGCCCACTCCCTCCTGTCCTCCTGTCTGTCCTGCCAAGGCTGCAGTCAGTCAGTCAGGGCTCATCCCTGCCGTATGGCTGTAGAGACTGTCTCACCAACTGCTGAACTCACAGTCACACACAGTACAATATACCATACAACCTGCTGGAACCACTTAACATGTTCAGAACAGCTTAAGCTGCGACAATATATTTTAAGTGTAAGAAAATATCAGAAAGATGTGGGATTTATAATAGGCACATATGTTATACAATATGTACCATGTTGAAAAGGTATCCTTCCTAGGTTGTTCCCTGATTTATCTGGTGTTAGCTTTATGCCTTTGGTCTGATCGGACGCTCTCTTTGGAGTGTTGCGCTGGATAAATCACCTATAAACCTGGATCTGGAAACAATTGTAGAGGCCATTAAAGTGTCAGGGATAATGGTGAATTGCATATAAACATGGCCAATAAATAGGTGGAATTTCATCTGGTTTTCATTTGCAGTCGGAGGTCACATACAGTACCCATCAAATATCCGGCAATTAAGTGATTTCTGTAGGTTTAAACAGAGGTGGGTGTTGTTTGTGATGGGATACTCAAACCGTGAACACAAACATCCTCAAAACAACAGGATTCAAGATTTGTACCACAGCTAGTTGTCCATACACATCAGCTGTGGAGAGCAATATCAACGCAATCTGCATGGTAAACTGGAGTAATGTCACCGTAACAACATACACAGGAAAAAATACACAGTTCCTTTTTTTTTCTAGCCACTTTCAGAGGAATGCATACCAGTAATGAAAGATATGCCACAGCTCTGCAGATGTCACCTTCTAGTATTAACATCAGGTTTTCTGACACATTGACTAGAAGACGAGTTTGAGAGTGAAAACAACAAAATTAGGCTATCTGCCGAAAGTTCAATTTAATAACCTCATACTGTGTATAGTCTGCATATCTGCCAAGCCTCTGAATTTGTCAAAATTGGCTTTAGTGCCGCCTCATCAGTGATCCCTCTTGTCCCAGTGGGGATGTCCTTCATTCACCCCAGCATACTTTACTTTTAGTTTAAGGCTTTGAAGCGATGCTTAACTCCTGAGCATAGATCTCATTGATGGGACAGAAGGAGCTACTCAAGACCCACCTGAGCATAAAGAGCCGACTGTCTAATGTCTAGGAATATAGGGGTTAAACCAGGGCTAGACACAGCTGGTGAACACACCAGACTGCTCTCCTCTCCCTCGGTCTCTTCTCTGCTCTCAGGGCAGAGCGAGAACAACATGGACACTATGATGTGTGGGCTGATGTTGTTGATGCAGGCTATGCTCCTCCCTGTGTCCTCCTCTCTTGCTTCATTCCAAGTCGCCTGAGGGAACTCTGGTCTGGACCATGTTTCTATTACCATTACATTGACTTGATAGGCCTCTATCTCATACTGGCCAGATAGATAGTATTTGTTGATCGCTGCCTGAAGGAGATAAGAGATGTGTTGTAAATCAAATGGAATTGTAAACATCTTCTCTCACAGAAAGATCATTGGAGGATATCTCCATTTTATTTTCTGTGTACCGATTTCCCCTTTGTTGTGTGCGTATGCACTATGAATTAGCTGTATCACATAGAGACCCTCAAGCAAATATCCCAGCAATGTCACGCTATGAAATATGTTGGATGACACAAACAGAGCTGAGCTATCTCAGTTTATTACAGCTTCCATTTTTTGTAGCTCCAGCTACAGCTCTAGTCGATCTTCGTGTACTGTGAGAGTCTCCCACAGCCTGCTCCATGCCATTTTAACAAATGCTGTTAAGTGTGAATAAATGTTTGATTTTGCGCCTCTATAAGTCATGTCCCATTCATGTAATCTGTGGGGACAGAGGTGTGAATGGGTTGGAACGGACGAGAGTGGAGGAAGAAGAGGGGAAGAAGCAGTCCTCGGGGCAGTGCCCAGGACAATGTGAGGTTTGTCTGGCCTGAGTGAGTGAACACTAAGCTTTTCGGAACTGGCAGCTTGCCCCGGGACCTTCCCTCTCGTCGTCCTCGTTTCCAGAGCTGTCTAGCTCCAAGCAGTAAGCGTTTGTGTAAAGTTCATAAGGCTTCCTTCTGTTTGTGTGGCCATAATGGCGGCTTCATCCTGCTGCTGCTCAAAGAGAGGGCTGAGTACCTTGGAGGGCCTGTCTGGCGCTGGGTCTCTCTGGCTCTGCAGAGGAGAGGCGTGTGAGTGTTCTCAGTGTCTGGCGCTGGCAATCTGCTGCTCACATTATCAAAAGGCCAATGTCCACCGACTGTCCATTACTTCAGCTCTAAAGCCCTGTTTATACCTGGTTCTAACATGCATCCTTTGTCCTGATCTTTTCCACATTCTGATTGTGACCACATTTTTAGACAGGTGTAGACGATTAAGAGACACATTGTGCTCTGACTGTGATCAGATCTTGCTGACCACCTTCAAAGGTGGTCGAGTACGCATTGTGTGTCTGGATATCTTACAAGTGTAGATGGGTCTGGACAGTGAAACCATTTACATCATAATTATTCTGCCTTCTAAAATCATTGACAAGTGGCACCATTGACTTATGGCATCAATATGTAAATATTATTTTGAAAGAATAGCTGTCAAATAATTTGCATACAGGGAGGGACCAGGAAATGTGGTTCACAATGCAGACACAGTGGACAGATGAGAGACACATTTTAATACAATGTGTAGACGTATTTCTGAAAATGTGGGTGTAATCAGAATGTGGACAAGATCAGGACAAAGGACGCATGTTAGAGCCAGGTATAAACAAGGCTTAAATTGTGACTTTTTAAGGTCCAATCCCATCATCTTTGTGTCTTCTGGAAATCATAAAAATACAGTGCCTTCGGAAAGTATTCAGACCCCTTGACTTTTTCCACATTTTGTTACTACACAGCCTTATTCTAAAATGGATTAAATCTTTTTTTACCCTCAGCAATCTACACACAATACCCCGTAATGACAAAGCACATTTATTAAAAATAAAAAACAGAAATACCTTATTTACATAAGTATTCAGACCATTTGCTATGAGACTCTAAATTGAGCTCAGGTGCATCCTGTTTCCATTGATCATCCTTGAGCTCTATCTACAACTTGATTGTGTCCACCTGTGGTAAATTAAATTGATTGGACATGATTTGGAAAGGCACACACCTGTCTATATATTGGGGGAGAAGGGCCTTGGTCAGGAAGGTGACCAAGAACCTGATGGTCACTCTGACAGAGCTCTAAAGTTATTCTGTGGAGATGGGAGAACCTTCCAGAAGGACAACCATCTCTGCAGCAGTCCACCAATCAGGCCTTTATGGTAGAGTAGCCAGACGGAATCCTCTCCTCAGTAAAAGGCACATGACAGCCCGCTTGGAGTTTGCCAAAAGGCACCTAAAGACTCCCAGACCATGAGAAACAAGATTCTCTGGTTTGATGAAACCAAGATTGAGCCCTTTGGCCTGAATGCCAAGCGTTACGTCTGGAGGAAACCTGGCACCATCTCTACAGTGAAGCATGGTGGTGGCAGCATCATGCTGTGGGCAGTGGCGGCTCCTGAAAAAATTCTCAGGAGGGGCAATTTTTCTGATGATTTAGGTGACCTACACACATTTAAAAAAAGATATGTCCAGCAACAACATGAAGACAGGGGCAGCATATAAGTCAATACCAGAAGCATTTATTGACTGATCTGGGGAGATGGATTCCAGTTTCTGTGACAGATTATAAATAATCTCTGATGCCTTTGTTATATTAGCTTTTGGTTGAATGTACTGTCGTAGTAAATATATAATGTTATAGCTTGGTCTGACTAAAATCTTGTGCATGACCCATTTTGTGTTGGGCGTTTGTTTTCAATCAATGCTGTTCCTATCCTATAACAATGGACAAAAGAGTCCTATCTTGTCAGCCTTGTCAGCAGGTGGCCAAGGACAACACCCACGCCATAGGTCTCTCAGTTCTTCCAACTCACGAGTTCTTGCTCTGAGGACACACACACACACACACACACACATCATCACTGATAACACACACACACACACACATCATCACTGTTAAACACACACACACACACACACATCATCACTGTTAAACACACACACACACACACACAAAAATCCCCTCTCTTTAGGCTGAACATTTGAAGACAGAGAACCCGACTCAGAGCCAATGCAACAGTGGAGGGGACCTCGCCCAACTCATCAGGACCAATCAGAAGATCAGAACTACTAGATTCAACCTACATCATTTATTGTATAAAATGTCAGCACACAATGTTTTCGGGGCTCTCTTCAGATAGCTCCCTAAGAGTTTGACGAACGAGTCCGTGCACGCGATTCCAGATATCTTTACCTCTGAATAAACTGCCTTTATTATACCATATCCACCCTGTCCAAAGTCTCTACTTGGTCTCAGTTCTCCAGTAAACTTGTGATTATCAACAGTACACAACGGTAACAAACAATTGGAGGAACTCACGGGGCAGATAGTAAGGTCACAGTGACACAGAAAGCAGTTCAATGTCGGGGCTCGGGGGTACAGAGTCGCTCTCTTACCAGGATCGATTTTCCCTGTGACTGTCAGATCGAGGTCCGCTCCGACCAGGGTGAAGCCGGCCGGCTCCACTTCTCTGTCCGGGACTCTGTCATCCAGCCAAGTCTCCCAGCTGTATTGGATTCCGCTGCCAGCAACGTTTTCATTATTTAGTCCGTTCGTAGCGGGTATGTACACGATCAACAAGATCAGTCCAAAACCCACCACTCGAAATCCATGGTTGGCAGAATGTTTGTAAACTAAGTGTACAAATTAAAAACATAAAATAACGCCACTAAGTGTACAAATTAAAAACATAAAATAACGCCACACTGCAGGTCGCAAAGAGACGCTGCTAGCCGCTATTTGCTTAGTTACGTTCATGGTTACGTCACGTATGACGAAAGCGCGTAAGTGCAAGCCCACAGACACCCATAGAGAATGTATTGAAAGCTTTGAAATTTGAAAAAAATAGATTTTACATGACAGGCTATGAGAGACTTCTGGGCGATTTTCAACCTGACTGAAATCGCCCAAAAACGGGCGGGGCCATTTGAAGCACGACTTTAGCCTGATTTGACATTTAGTGGCAGTCAGATCAGATTACAACACTGATAACTACTGTTGCCGTGATATAATTGATTTAAAAAAAAATCCCTTCCTTTTCCCGTTTGGCAGTGCGTCGCCCATATCGCCCTATTGAACAGGCCGTCCCTGGCTGTGGGGATATTTTTCAGCGGCAGGGACTGGGAAATTAGTCAGCATTGAGGCAAAGATGAACGGAGCAAAGTACAGAGAGATCCTTGATGAAAACCTGCTCCAGAGCTCTCAGGACCTCAGACTGGGGTGAAGGTTCACCTTCCAACAGGACAATGACCCTAAGCACACAGCCAAGACAACGCAGGAGTGGCTTTGGGACAAGTCTCTGAATGTCCTTGAGTGGCCCAGCCAGAGCCCGGACTTGAACCCGATCTAACATCTCTGGAGAGACTTGAAAATAGCTGTGCAGCAACGCTCCCCATCCAACCTGACAGAACTTGAGAGGATCTGCAGAGAAGAATGGAAGAAACTCCCCAAATACAGGTGTGCCAAGCTTGTAGCGTCATACCCAAGAAGACGATGATGTAATCGCTGCCAAAGGTGCTTCAACAAAGTACTGAGTAAAGGGTCTGAATACTTATGTAAATGTGATATTTCCGTTTAATTTTTTTTAGAAATTAGCAAACAATTCTAAAAACCTGTGTGTGCTTTGTCATTATGGGGTACTGTGTGTAGATTGATGAGGGGGGAAAACAATTAAAACATGTTAGAATAAGGCTGTAATGTAACAAAATGTGGAAAAGATCAAGGGGTCTGAATACATGGAAAATCATTCATTGATATGTGAATTGGTCTTTTGAATAGTCTATTACGTTATATTACTATATTGATTTCAACAATGGTGTTAGAGAATAAAGTTACAATTGCACATTAAAACCAGTGGTATAAAGTACTTAAGTAAAAATACCTTAAAGTACTACTTAAGTAGTTTTTGGGGGTATCTGTACTTTACTTTACTACACTGAACAAAAATATAAATGCAACATGCAACAATTTTTTTTAGTTACAGTTCATATAAGGAAATCAGTAAATTATAATGATTTCATTAGGCCCTAATCTATGGATTTTACATGACTGGGAATACAGATATGCATCTGTTGGTCACAGATACCTTCAAAAAAAAAGGTAGTGGCGTGGATCAGAAAACCAGTCAGTATCTGGTGTGACCACCAATTGGCTCATGCAGGGCGACACATCTCCTTCGCATAGAGTTGATCAGGCTGTTGATTGTGGCCTGTGGAATGGTGTCCCACTCCTCTTGGCTGTGCGAAATTGTGGTAATTGTCAGGAACTGGAACACGCTGGCGTACATGTCGATCCAGAGCATCCCAAACTTGCTCAATGTGTGCCATGTCTGGTGAGTATGCAGGCCATGGAAGAACTGGGACATTTTCAGCTTCCAGGAATTGTGTATAGATCCTTGTGACAGGGGGCAGTGCATTATCATGCTGAAACATGAGGTGATGAATGGCACGACAATGGCACGACAATGGGTCTCAGGATCTTGTCACGGTATCTCTGTGCATTCAAATTGCCATCGATAAAATACAATTGTGTCCGTAGCTTATGCCTGCCCATACGATAATCCCATCGCCACCATGGGGCACTCTGTTCACAACATTGACATTAGCAAACCGCTCGCCCACACGACGCCATACATGCTGTCTGCCATCTACACGCTGTCTGCTATCTGCCCAGTACGGTTGAAACCGGGATTAATCCGTGAAGAGCACACTTCTCCAGTGTGCAGGTGGCCATTGAAGGTGGGTATTTGCCCGCTTAAGTCGGTCACGACGCAGAACTGCAGTCATGTCATTACCCTGGTGAGGACGACGAGCACGAAGATAAGCTTCCCTGAGATGGTTTCTGACAGTTTGTGCAGAAATTCTTCGGTTGTGCAAACCCACAGTTTCATCAACTGTCTGGGTGGCTGGTCTCAGCCGCATGTGGAGGCCGGTTGCATAACCGGGTGGCCTGCTGGACGTACTGCCAAATTCTCTAAAACTACATTGGAGGCGGCTTATGGTAGAGAAATTAACATAAAATTCTCTGGGAACACGCTACCTCAAAACTTGAGACATCTGTGGCATTGTGTTGTGTGACAAAACTGCACATTTTAGAGTGGCCTTTTATTGTCCCCAGCACAAGGTGCATCTGTGTAATGATCATGCTGTTTAATCAGCTTCTTGATATGCCACACCTGTCAGGTGGAAGGATTGTCTTGGCAAAGGAGAAATGCTTACTAACAGGGATGTAAACAAATTTGTGCCAAAAATTTGAGATAAATAATATTTTTGTGCGATTGGAAGATTTCTGGGATCTTTTGTTTCAGCTCATGAAACATGGGACCAACACTTTACATGTTGTGTTTATATTTTTGTTCAGTAAATTTATATTTTTGACAACTTTGACTTTTACTTCACTGCATTCCTAAAGAAAATAAAGTACTTTTTACTCCATACATTTTCCCTGACACCCAAAATAACTCGTACATTTTTTTATGCTTAGCAGGACAGGAAAATGGTCCAATTCACGCACTTATCAAGAGAACATCCCTGGTCATCCCTACTGCCTCTGATCAGGTGGACTCACTAAACACAAATTATTTGATTGTAAATTATGTCAGCGGGTTGTGGTGTGCCCCTGGCTATCCGTAAATTAAAACAAGACAATTGTGCCGTCTGGTTTGCTTAATATAAGCAATTTGAAATTATCTATACTTGTAATACTTAAGTGTATATTTGCAATTACATTTACTTTTGATACTTAAGTATATTTAAAACCAAATACTTTTAGACTTTTAGTAGTATTTTACTGGGTGTCTCACTTTTACTTGAGTCATTTTCTATTAAGGTATCTTAACTTTTACTCAAGTATGACAATTGGGTACTTTTTTCAACACTGATTTAAACTACCTTCAAGTGATTAGAAATGTTTTACATTAATTAATGCAAAGTGAATGCTCTACAAAAAAAACATTTGCATAAAAAAATGTGTGTCGAAATCATGCATTTCATATTACAATGTTAATGTAATTAGTTAAAGTCACAGAGGTTGAAATTCATATTATTTCAGAATGGAATGCACTTATATGAATTAATCATAATTGAATTTCTAAGGAAAATAATATAGCCTCCATATACAGTATTTGATCGCTTAATGTATTTATAGTGCATTGATCCCATATCGAAGCGTACAATTATCTAATGTTTAAATTCGAAAGTATACAATCTAATTTCCACCATTTCCCAACTGTCAGCATATATGAAGCACAAGTGATAATAACCGTGCATGGGCTTGCACAAATAGCGCTCTGCTAAAAAGGCCATTTTTTTTGCAGTTTTCAGCATAATTCAAGCATGACCGTCTGCCCCTCCCCCTTTTAATGTTCTCCCTTTCTCCTTGTTAAAGCCCAAGTCTCAGACCTGGATCCACACCATACATCATCCAGACTGTGCCGCTCCCTTCCCCCCGTGTCGTGGGAGAGAGGCGGTGCTGTTGTTGGGCTATGGAGGGCTCTTATCGGCAGTCTCAGCACTCTCTCTCTGCTCTGCTCTCTGCTTCTTCCCCACAGGTCACACAGGCCCCCGTCTGTGGAGTCTTGGAATCATGTCTGTGCTCACCAATCTGTGTCAATCAAGGTCTCTAAACCAGTCGCTCAAAAAATCCCAGTTTTCATTCCACAGGTTCATTGGTTTTTCTGGTCAAACAAACAGAACATAATATTCAGACAGATTATTGTGCTTCCTTTGACCGGGTGGGTAAAGTCAAGAGCAGGCCTGGGCACAGATGTACTGTAGGGATACTGTAGCCTCGTCTTCTGTAATGCTGAGAGACAATCGCCACCAGCATTATAAGAAATAAGGAGATTGTCCCTGCCTACGAAGAGGATTGGTCCCTGAGATCTATAACACTCAAAGGCTGATCTCTACCCTGCTGCTCCCACCTGTGCTCTTGCGTGCATTTTGTAAAATATGTGTGCTTAACTATTTTTAAACAACACTTTTAAGCAAAGCTTCAGGTGCAGCAAGTATATTGCTGGTCAGGACACTGAGGGGGGCAAGATGGAACATGCATTCCTCCGCTTCTCCTCCTCAATCTTTTGTACACAGTCAGTGAATAGCCTTTAGATCGGGCTTTGTGAGAATGATTGTCAGTGGCTTAATGAGCTTCTTTGCCCAGCTAGAGGCTTTGGTAACATATGTGTCTACAGTGCCTCTCTCACTCTGTCCCCAGCTTGTGTGACAGGATCCAGTGCGAGTGGACACCGCTAGAGCAGTCCCTGGGATTTTGACAGACCCTTTACTGTTCTATGCACAGTTTTTCCCTTTGGATTGGATTGCCCGTAGAGGGAATGGTTGTTCATATGTATCTCGCGAGGGACCAGAGCAGAGAATGAAGTTAAGTCTTGTAAGTGATGTCTTATCTTGGGATGTTTCTGTAGCTGGCTGTTAAATGTTTTGCATGTGTGGTGAGGTGCACTGGGACGATCTCCCCCTCAAAGAGAGGAGAGGAGCAACATTGTCGATGTTCATGTGTTGAATGTATTGAACTGAGCTGTTTCAATAGTTCATTGTGGGTATCTCTTGTTGTCATACAATAAATATGGTAATATTGAGGTTATTCTGTTTTGAAAGATACAAGAGAAATGTCTGGGCCAAATATTATTCTTAGTCTTCTTGTCTGGGTAAAATTATACAGTACCTAGTTTTGACATAATTTTGATTCTCTGGATAAATACAATTTTATGACAGCCTGATAGGATTGTGAACTGTGTACGCCAGTACATGATGCTGGGTGATAACATTATACCAAGTTTGAACGAACTTGTCTAGCCAGGAGTATCATACTGCCGTTAATATCTCTCCATATAGTGGGGGAATCCGTAGCATTATCTAACTCTTTTCATCTTACATCTCTGACACTGAGCTCCCCCCAGGAGCCAGACATTTCAATGTGTAGAAAAGGGACCTTAGGGAACTGGAAAAAGGGTAACAACCAGCCTGTGGCAGTTCAATATACTATACTGTATCTGCGTTGAGGGAATCAGACTTTCCTGGTGTTGCACCGAAGTAAATTGCTTTGGGGTTTGATGGAGGAGGCGATTTGGGATATAAGTCCCATCCATCATGTCCGGCTTTGGCACAGTTTCATCCACAGTTACATCCTGGGAAATTGACATCATCAGTCAGATGGAGTGAATGAACGTGGGGAGGACCTCGCTGCGTTAGTTTACACAAAATAATATCCCTTTCCCCACAATCCAGGCTGTGAATCCATAACACTCCTCTCCTGGCTACTCAGGCAGGATCACAGACTAATATGATGATTGTCCTGGGCATGGGGCACCCATCTGTGACTCAGGACTTCAAAGAGACGAGAGCTGAGAGGAAAAATGTTGAAGAGCTTGGCTTCTCACCATTCTGTAGACAGTTGACAGGAGCAATATACAGTACCTTTTGTGTCACTTGTACTTGAAACGTGACACATTGAGATATTCTGTCAGGCATTACTCTGCTGTCTCAACGCTGTGACAGCTTCACCATGATTTCTCTCAACCCTTGAATTCTCAGATTTACACTTCCGTTATAAACCAGTTATAGTAAGCCATTGTGTGACATGGCCTGTTGCTCACTTCCCAGTCACATTCACTTCCAATTACAGCGATGTGTCTTTCAACAAAGAAATTACACACAAGCGGCTAGCCAATACATCTCACCATATCTTTAAATGAAGAATAATGGTGAAATGATTGGGAGAGATTGCAGCAATTTTTGCACTGTTTATGTCCCTGCTGTGCCTTAATATGCTCAGCAGGCCTCCATATTTCACTGAGACAAACAGAGCTTTCAGCAGCAAGCAGAGCAGAGTTTCACGAAGGAACAACTCATTAGAAAAGGAGAAAAACCTTCACAGTAATCACTCAGCAAAGATTAAATAGACAGGTGAGGAAATGCATCGACAAAAAGGAACCTTGAAGTGATATAAAACAAAGCTGATGTTTTGGCTATCGTTTTCCTTAATATGTATGATCAAATAGCCCATATTTTGCCAATGGAAGATGCTACAGACACAAAGTGTACAGTATACCAGGATTTTATTCCAGGATTTTCATTGCTGGCTAAAAAGCGATGCCTGTCCCCTGGAGGTCAAAGGTCGTATGGTGTCACCCGGGGATGTGTCCCTCTCTGTCCCTGGTCATGACAGTTTATATGGGGTCAGTAAGGTCATTTGTCATTTCTCCACTTGGGACAGAGGTCAGCGACCCTGCAGTACATCTCAGGAACCACTCCATATCCACATTGGTCTAAAGCCATATAGCGTCATTCCCTCACTCCTCTATGCTCCATGCGTGGACAGACTCCTGCAATATTAATGGTGTGGTAATTGAACTGTTCACACACTGGCATGCATGGTAAAGCAGAGTGAAATTGAGCCAAATCTCAATTAGACAAGGTTATTATTTAATATTGGTCTGACTTCCTAATCACATTAAGGGCCTTGTTTATGTTTTCCTCCTGCTGCTGCTGAAGTTTTAATAATGAATTAACTCCTCTCACTCACAAGCATGTAGAGGAATCTGAATCTTGTCTCTGCCTCTGTTTGCCAGAGGTCAGAATGGAACCCATTGCAAATCAACAGGAAATATGATTACATAACAGTAAGTAAGTTAACTGAATGCATCCAAATAAAAGTACTTTTTATGAAATTCCAGGGGGTCTACTTCCCCTGTAGTAGTTAATATTATGATTTTTTGTATATTTTAAACAAGATATGGGTGTGTCATGGGAAATTCTTCACACAAAACATAATTGTTCGATGGACCCCTAGCACATCAGTAAAGAACTACACCCTTATGTTTTTTGTCTAGAACCAGTCTCAAGTCATTTGTAAACTAAATGAGAAATTGACTTCGCAAAAACTGAAAGGAAAGAAAATGAAAAATACATAATTACCGGCAACATAAATGCATGTTAATTGCTGTTTAATGTTAATCAATTCTCCCAATGTTTTAATTGTACTTCGGTGATTAACTGGGATTCAGTGCTGAGGCATTACCAGGAGTGTGTGTGGAGCGTGGTGCTACTGTCTTCCTACATCAATGCTCTTCAGTGAGGAGAATATTTTAATCTAGCTTGACAAGATGAGGATCTGCTTAATCCCATTACAGGCTTGCAGCACATCAAACTACAGTAGGCCTGTAGACACAGACACTCTCCTGCCTGTCTGCCTGTCGTACTGCAGAGCCTGTAGACACTCCTGCCTGTCTGCCTGTCGTACTGCAGAGCCTGTAGATATTCTCCTGCCTGTTGTCCAGCAGAGTTTTGCATGTGAAAGAGGCAGACCGCAGACAACAGAACGGCAAGATGTTAAACAGCATAGCATCTTTGAATGGCAACAGTTAAGGACACTTCACAGTCCTTCAACAGAGCTTCACCATTTTCCTTTAGCCAGCTTGCTTTGTCTATATCTTGATAATAATATCTACAATACTGTATCTTGATAATGCCTCATCTAGAAAATCATTGTTATAAAGCCTCTGAGGAAGTAGTGAATTCTACAGTGTATCAACAGACTCTTGACTTTGGTGTATAAATCAAGGTTAGGATTCCATGCCAGCCCAGATGGCTGAACTAGGAGACTGAAGGGATAGAAAGCATGCCAACCGGAACACTGTGCCAGTAACATCTCCTTATGAAGAGAGACGTGGGTGTCTTTGATTCAGCCTGGAGCCTGAATTATGACGATGGGGCTTCTCAATCAAGTGAACCAGCAGGTAGAGTGAGCATGGAGCAGACGCGACATCCCTCTCTGCCTGCCTCTTACATTTCCTCTGTTATCAGTCTTGTGCCTGGTGCTCGTTTTGAATGAGAAATGGTTTTGCACATCTTGGCAGGTAGCCCACTGTAAAGGATGAAGAGCAGTGTGAGAGCAGCACTCTACAGTATCAGTCAATCAGAGTTGAGTTTAAGGCATGGCTCTAGATTGCACATGGCCCGTGTCCCCTGTCCCTCTCCCTCCACCCCAGGACAGCTTCTGTTCCTTTTGAGCCTCGGCTAAGAGAGATCAGAGTTCATTTTGGCCTTCCCACTGTGAGTAGCTTTTAACCTCCCACTAACTTCATCAGTCTCAGACTCAAGCTATTGCTGCTGAAGGAGAGGATTAAGAACAGCCTGCGGTCTTAGAGCAGGCTTGCCTCAGGCCCACTCAACTGATTCATATAACCTGTAGCTTATACTGTATACTGGGTTAGAGCTAGACATCCCAGTCTCCCACCAGTTTAGCCCCTATGTTTTATGGACCTCCCTCAACCAGATGGCCAAGTTGGATTGGGCTAAATGCTCAACGAGGGGGAGAACAAATTAAATCAGATGGCAAGTGATCAAGCACAGTTTGAACAGAACGTAATCCATCTAAGTGGTGTTAAGTTCATAAAGGCCCTGAGAGGAACACATTACATTTGACATTTTAGTCATTTATCCAGAGCGACTTACAGTTAGTGAGTGCATACATATTTTTTTCATACTCGCCCCCCGTGGGAAACGAAACCCACAACCCTGGCGTTGCAAGCGCCATTCTCTACCAACTGAGCTACAGGAGGCATTGTCTTGGAGGGATTGTAAAAAGCTCCCCCTTAAACTCACCAAACCTACCGACAAAGCACTGGCTAATTAGCACAGCACAGCATCCTACTTTCTGATTTGAATCTGTAATTTGCAGCATAAATCACAGTGTGTGGGAAAAGAGTGAAATGGGAGCAACAAATCAAGCCTTGGGCATTTTTCAGGTCAGGACTCATGGATCATAACAAAGCCATGTCAATCTGAGGTTGGAGGAAAAGTAAATGGCCTAGTATTGTGATTAAGAGGGGTGGGTGTATTGCACACTCTGTTGTCTGTGGCTCTGCCGGTGACATTAGGCAGGTCAACCACTGTGTCAGAATAACCAGGATGGAGTCACAGAGGCCCCAGACAGAGTTAATACCATTAGCATGAGGCATAGGGAGAGAGGTCAGGTTTCGTGTCCATCTGAAAACAGAGCCTTGCGAAGAAATGAATTAAATCGACTCTTTCACTCCTTGGTCAATTATTCAATTTCTTCTCATGAACTGCCATTTGACCTCTGTGTTTGAATTTGGTAATTGAGGGAGAAGATTTAAAAAAGAGGAGCAGTGGTTTCGGTCAGTATGATTGAAAACACACCAGTAAAAAGCTGTTTGTGAAAACTGCCGTGCCTGTTGGAGCATGGTTATCTCTTACGTCTGGTTCTCTCCGTCCTGCTGAAATAAAGAGCTTAACACACACAGCTTCCCTCTCCCAGTACAATTCCCTTTTTTGGCATTAACTGGAAGCTCCACCATCAACACGAGAAGAGACACCAGTTCCAACCAGTTGTAATTACTGGATTTGTAAGCTTGTGATGAGAAATGTTCAGCTATTTTCATTGTGGGGACTCCCCAAAGACCCATGAGCATTATAATTTGACAATTTTCGTAGTAGTGGCCGATTATTGCTTATTTTTCCATGTGGTCTGGTCTATGCTACCCTGCATTGAACTAATTGGAGTCCTGACTAGAATGACCCAATGAGCTGGGTCACTGCCAACATGAGGGAGGCTAATGAACGGATACCCCAGAGATTCTACTACAGAACAGAGGCTGGTGGGCAACAATGCCGCCGAGGTGGACATTCCTGCAGAGAGCTCTTCCCCCAAAATCCTTTGCTCTAGTCATACTGTGTAGAGCTCATTATAATCTAAGCCACTGACCAGTTAGGTGGAGAATGACCTGTGCCCTCTGACCGTGTGACCCACTGGTTATCAGATAACATGTTATTCAGTGTGTAGAGTCGTTAATGTGTGTAGAAAAAGACTATTACTATTCTTTGGAAGAGAACTATTGCTATGTCTGAGGACCATGTGTGCAGCGTTCCTAGATCAACAGGGTTGTGTTGTGTTATCTTTTTGAATATTCAGGGAGGAGCCCACAGACATAGAACAGCAACAGCCTGACAGCAGACGCTGCAGCAGGGTTGTATCTTAATGATGTAAATCTTTCGCTCCATTGTGGAATGAATTCATAATTTTCACTTTGAAATGTGGAACATCTGCCAAGTATTAATATAACCACAGGCAGCCACATATATTTATATATTTAAACTCTTGTTCTATTGTGCATGAAATTGTGATGCCTGTTGTGCTGCCAAGCCAACACACTCCAACAGACAATAAACAAGAAAACAATTTGTGTCTCAAGGGAACAGGGTGATATAGAGCTTTAATATGTAGATTTTTGTTTAAGCCCAGAATGTGGTCCCTGCTGATGCGAGTGACTGCTGTGCTGGAGACGTGTGTTGTGCCTGGCTAAGCATCTCTCTCAGTCACCGGGGGTTCTCTCTCTGCGTTGTGTTGCCTTGTGTGGGATTGCCTGACTGTCTGCCGTGCCTGACGCATTGGTGAATCTGGATTCATGGGAGGCCTCTCTGACTCTTTCTCTCTCTGTTGTTTGTGTTGTTCTTGAAGGTCCTTCATCTTCTGCATGACATAGATATGAACTGAGAGTGGGAAGAGTGCAGCTTGTGTCACTTCCTCCATGATGAACTCTGAGATTGTTGTCTGCTGTGGAGCGATGAGGATGAGGTCATCGATGTGGAGCCCAGGATTGGCTCTCCTAATGGGCGTGGTCACCAGTGTCTGTACCTTTCACCTCACCACTGCCATAGACATCCCACTGGAGGGTAAGTGCTCACTTTTCCCATAAAGTGCTTGGGCAGGATATCATAAAGCTTTGTAAAGTACAGTATATTGATTTTGTTCTCCAATATATGTAATGGTCAAAGCAAAGCACAGGTATTCTTTGAAATATAGCATATTTTGTAAATCTGTATCATGCCAAAATCAGTTCAATTATATTCATGGGTCGAACACATCCTTTACTGGGGTTTGGTTTCTAGTTTCATCTTGTTTAAATCAGGTTTCTTCATTCTCTTGTATTGGGGCTGTGTATCTTACAGTTTCCTTGGAAACGAGTATCAAGTTTTCTCTTCTAAATTATTCAGAAACATCTCTTAAGGGCCCGCTTACAAAGAACAGTTCAAACAGGTTTTGAAAATGCAATGCATACTTGCTGTTGATGCAGGGTAATTAATTTCATGCAATCTCCTTAAATGCAATTCACAATCCTCTGTTTTGATGTACCTACAGTACAAATGTTTCTAAAGGCCTATAACCAATAAAAAAAACAATATTATGCTTAAACTTCTGCCTGTGTTTTTGTTGTCTTCCTGCCGCCATGGATATTCTAGTTTTAGGTCACGTAAACAGTAAGTTTGCTCTGATGTGCCCTGTCCCATCCAGCATTAGTGACAGCCTGTCTGTCCTCACTTAATCTCTTGGCTCAGTGGTTGTACCATGTGGTCATCTTGTTTACGATCTGCATCTCATGTGCCATCCTCCATTTATTTACACAATCAACATCTTCGAATTGGATTGTCTTGGACGACTGTCACCCATTTAGTGGCATGTAGTTTTAACCTGCACCATTGGCCATACTGGCCTCACCTCATGCCGCTAGTTTTACCGTTGTTGACCCCTGTAGTTTTGTAGTATATTTCTAACTCATATCACAAGAAACAAGAAACAAGAAAGCATTGACAAAGCAGGGCAAGTTCAAACAGTGCTGTATGTCACTGTGAAATAGAACTGTAAGAAAAGGAACCCATTGGGCACAGACGTCATTTGAAATGACGTGAAAACAACGTTGATTCGACCAGTGTGTGCCCAGTGGGAAATACCATCATAATCGAAATGAACCATCCCATAACATCCCATAACACCTTATAGAGTGTGAGAGATTATATCATCAGAAACCTGCAGTAGGTCTAGGGGAGTTTTCATAAAGTGTTGTCCTTGTTGTCTGTTTTCCAGTTGAGCAGCTACCCACCATCACAGAGGCGTCCCCCAGTTCTCTGATCGCCTTCCCCTTCGATGAGAGCTTCCCCATGACGTGTGAAGCCAAAGGGAACCCCGAGCCAGAGTGAGTTCTGAGTGTCCTACTATACCATTCCATACCCAGCAGATGGGAGAGGGACAGCCCAGGAGAGCTCGTTAGCAGCCCAACAGACAGCCTATCACTGGCCATCGATTTGGCGTGTCACATTTGGCTAGTTGATTTGGCGAGTTTTGGTGTTTGATTTTCAAGTCTTGGACAGACTGTGAGGACCAACCTTGGATACTAAACACACTGTACATTTGGCTGAAACACATGAAACATTTTCAAGATTTACGTTGAACGTTATCAGTGACTGATTTAACTGTTGATTTTGTAGATTCCGGTGGACGAAAAATGGGGAAGAGTTTGACCCCTACCAGGACCCGAGGCTGATCAAGGAGGACAACTCGGGGACATTTGTGATCCCCAACACTGGGAACCTCACAGAGTACCAGGGAACATACCGCTGTTATGCCTCGAACAAACTAGGGACAGCCATAACGGAGGAGATTGAGTTTGTTGTGCCCCGTGAGTAGCATAGATCCATACATCTCTGATCTCTATGGTGCTCCATTACAGTTCTTTGAAAGTAATTCAGGGCCTGAAAATCAATGTTGTGACTGTGTCGCTCCGTCGTGAGCTGTTCGTTGTATTGACCATGGCAGAAAGTCATTGAACCTCCAGAGCATTCCACCCCCAGTTGCCTCTCATCTATACCCATATAGAAGGGAGACTGATCTAGCCTCTCCATCATTTCCCTTGGTACATTTTTCATTTTGTTCCAAAGCATAGTACATAAATCTTCAAAGAAATCCAGACCGAGGGGAACTGTGACAAAATTTGTCCGTGCTTCAACCATTCAGTGCGACTGACATGCAGCACAACAGTACTAATGACGTCTATTTCTTCCCGCAAGTCAAAATATGAAGAATGTGCTGTAAAATCCAATTCACTGGAACACAAACACCTCCATAGACGACCAGCACAAAACACTAGTATCATAGGACTGCCACCTGCTGGAGAGAAAGGCAACTACATCAAATGACTGACAAATCATACACTGACATACACTGAGTATACCAAACATTAAGAACACCTTCCTAATATTGAGTTGCTTTCACCTGGATTCACCTGGTCAGTCTATGTCATGGAAAGAGCAGGTGTTCCTAATGTTTTGTACACTCCATATATATTATGTTTTTTTTTTATCAGATGTTCCTAAGTTTCCAAAGGAGACGATTGATCCCATCGAGGTGGAGGAGGGTCAGCCTGTCATTCTGGAGTGTAACCCTCCTAAAGGAATCCCTCCTTTACAGATCTACTGGATGACCATCGGTGAGTGACTAGCGGCTTCCCAGACCTAACACAGTGTCTGAGTCATGTCCAATGCTTTCTGTGGACACCTGCCGTTTTATTGAAGGACAATAGATCAAACAAAAGCTACTAGCATGCGGTTTATATGGAATGTTGCCCTCTTTTCACCTCCTCAGGCCTTCAGCACATAGAGCAGGATGACAGGGTGTCCATGGGTCTGAACGGCGACCTGTTCTTCTCTAATGCTCTGGAGAAGGACAGTCGCAGAGACTACTGCTGCTTCGCTGCCTTCCCCAGGATACGCACCATCGTACAGAAGACTGCCATGTCTGTCATAGTCAAAAGCAGTAGGTGTCAATCTAAAAGGCATGTCTGTGATTAGGTTTATTTATTAACTCCGCTACAGCGTAGAGCTTGACCAAATGACTTTGGTCTTGTGAAGATTCAGATCCAGCAAAAAGCTTTGTTTTGATCATCATAATGACCTCAACCTCTGATTCAATGCATTTGTCGCTATGATCATGTACAGTTGAAGTCGGAAGTTTACATACACCTTAGCCAAATACATTTAAACTCAGTTTTTCACAATTCCTGACATTTAATCCTAGTACAAATTCCCTGTCTTAGGTCAGTTAGGATCACAACTTTATTTTAAGAATGTGAAATGTCAGAATAATAGTAAAGAGAATGATTTATTTCAGCTTTTATTTAATCACATTCCCAGTGGGTCAGAAGTTTACATACACTCAATTAGTATTTGGTAGCATTGCCTTTAAATTGTTTAACTTGGGTCAGTTTTGGAGCAGTGGCTTCTTCCTCGCTGAGCGGCCTTTCAGGTTTGTCGATATAGGACTCTTTTTACTGTGGATATAGATACTTTTGTACCTGTTTCCTCCAGCATCTTCACAAGGTCCTTTGCTGTTGTTCTGGGATTGATTTGCACTTTTCGCACCAAAGTATGTTCATCTTTAGGAGACAGAACGCGTCTCCTTCCTGAGCGGTATGAAGGCTGCGTGGTCCCATGGTGTTTATACTTGCATACTATTATCTGTACAGATGAACGTGGTACCTTCAGGCGTTTGGAAATTGCTCCCAAGGATGAACCAGACTTGTGGAGGTCTACACATTTTTTTCTGAGGTCTTGGCCGATTTCTTTTCATTTTCCCATGATGTCAAGCAAAGAGGCATTGAGTTTGAAGGTAGGCCTTGAAATACATCCACAGGTACACCTCCAATTGACTCAAATGATGTCAATTAGCCTATCAGAAGCTTCTAAAGCATGACATCATTTTCTGGAATTTTCCAAGCTGTTTAAAGGCACAGTCAACTTAGTGTATGTAAACTTCTGACCCACTGGAATTGTGAAACAGTGAATTATAAGTGAAATAATTTGTCTGTAGACAATTGTTGGAAAAATTACTTGTGTCATGCACAAAGTAGATGTCCTAACCAACTTGCCAAAACTATAGTTTGTTAAGAAGAAATGTGTGGAGTGGTTGAAAAACAAGTTTTAATGACTCCAACCTAAGTGTATGTAAACTTCCGACATCAACTGTACATGATCAAGAACATTCCCAATATCCAACCGCATTTCCAAAGTTGTATTTTCTTTACTCTTGATGACACTGATGTTTTCATGAATCTACAGCACCCCATTGTCTGTCATGATTGTTCTGTTTTATGGATGCTTTGCACATTTTCATATGTTACCCACCTTCATTTCAGAAAATTCAAACAGTGACTCAAGTAGCAGTCCTGGTCATGGTAAGTTACATGCCATACCATATCATTGTCCAGAACACCCCATACATTATTTTTTTTCATATCAGAGTGTGATATGGGGATCCAAAGATTGCATTGTAGGTTAGCAGTCCAAGAGTTAGACCCATGCATTGCCTTCTTTGAAAAACTAAGCATAAAAAACTGTTTCTATTCCATTCTCAAAGCCAATTCAATTCTGGAGAGGAAACCAAGTCTTCTGATGCCCTCTGGTGTCAAGTCGGAGACACAGCTGGTGAAAGGTGATGAGCTGCTACTGGAGTGCATTGCGGAGGGCTTGTAAGTAAACCCTTCCTCTCTATTTTACAAAGTACTGCATGATATCTGCTAGACACTTCATTGTATTTGAAGCAACTACATCAATGTAAAATATCAATCATTATACTGCCCCTTTCAGTCCAACACCCAAGATTGAATGGGTGAAGATGGGCCACAGGCTGCCCGACAGAGCGACAATAGAGAACCATGGGAAACTCCTGAGCATTAACCGGGTCAATGAGGACGACAGTGGGAAATACATGTGTAAGGCTAAGAACATCCACGGAGAGGCCAGGCACTCCTTTGATGTATCAGTGGAAGGTAAGTGGAGAAATTGACAAAGGTTGAAATAATAGGTTCTTAGTTTTATTATGTGTGTCTGAAAAACAGCTGTATAGCTTAAACTGCATTCATAGGTTTTACTGTAGGAAACCGCAATAGAGTCTGATATGATAAGTACTTCGTAATAGTAACTCATTTTTATGATAACGAGTGCCATCTACTGTACATTGAATGAACTGCTATTCAAGAGGGATTCAAAAAGTCACCATTTGAGAATTGGCTCCAGGTGATAGAAAACACAAACATCATAACTCTTGCATGATTCCCATGTTTTTTAATGCAAATTCTGGGAGAGAGGTGTACTGTGCTCTGGTTCCCTCACTTCTTCCTGATGTTATGTCTGTCTTTGATGTTGTTCTTTCCAGAGCCTCCTCGGTGGGTGTCTGGGCCTGAGAGCCAGCTTAGTACGATTGGCTCAAATGTGCATATCAAGTGCTCCGCCACTGGCACTCCTCAGCCCACCATCCAATGGAGGGTGAATGGAAAACGTCTTGAGGGTATGTTCTCAGTCTACCTCGACAAGACATGGATGTCCTATTTCTAGTACTGCCAATTGATGCACAGTTAATGGATTTCATTGTTGATTGCAGAGGTCCCAGCATCTAACAGAAAAGAGTTGGATGACACCATTGTCTTGCACAACGCCAAATCAATTGACAGTGCCGTCTACCAATGTGAGGCCTCCAACAGACATGGAACCCTACTGGCCAATGCCAATATCATGATCATGAGTAAGTTTATGGGGCTTCGTTGGTTTTACGCTCCACCTCTGAAAATAGCCTCTACTTTCCTCTGAGGCTTTAAGTTTTAATGGTCACAAATGAATAGTTGCAACATCTCAGCATTCATCATTGTTTTACCAGTCGTGCTCATCCATTTAGTATGGAATTGTATGAAGAGGAAAGTGCACAAAATAATCCAACCAGTTGCTTGGCATTGGCGTGAGGCAGTGGAAGACTGTCTGTGAGTGGTGGTGTGTCTGGTTTGAAAGCCGGCTCTGGCGCCTGCGCACCTCGGGCCATGGTGAAATAAAGGTTGTCTGAGCACCACAGTCCTCCATACAGACTACCCACCCACGTCCCCTGTCCCTGTTGATCAGCCCGCCTGCTCCCAGGCATTTATTCATATGCTAGCACGTTTCTCTACTCCATTCAGAATGCAATGCCACAACACTAAAATGTGTTCCTTTTTTAAGAGCAGATTTTAAAAAATGTGCTCTCTTTGGCTTCTCAGAAATGTCTGGAGTGTGACACTCTGGCTCTATGGACGTTTATTTTGAGCCAGGGTTGTTCACTTTCTATTGTTTGGGTGTATTTCATTTGGTGGTGTTGGGGATGGGTGAGTTTCATTTTGTTTGTGTCT
The DNA here is from genome assembly GCF_964263955.1 of Coregonus lavaretus. NCBI lineage: Eukaryota > Metazoa > Chordata > Actinopteri > Salmoniformes > Salmonidae > Coregonus > Coregonus lavaretus. The sequence goes on along the minus strand of NC_139995.1, from coordinate 15,033,633 downwards.
ATGGTGATTGGTCTATGACTCCCAATCGGAGGTAACGAGTGTCAGCTGTCGGCTCGTTATCTCTGATTGGGAGCCATATATATTCTGTGTGTTTTCTCCTTTGTTTTGTGGGTTATTGTTTCTGTGTTGCTGTTAGTCGTATTCAGTATTTGAACGTCACGTATCGTTATTTTGTTGTTTTCTTCGTGGTTGCTTTTATTAATAAAGTCATCATGTTCACTCGCAACGCTGCGTATTGGTCCGCTCCTTCAGACGATCGTGACAGAATAACCCACCACAAGAGGACCAAGCGGCGTAACAAGCGGCAACAGGACCTACCTACGCAGGATTTATGGACGCCTCCTAAGGATTTTTGGACATGGGAGGAGATTCGGGCTGGAAAGGGTCCTTGGGCACAACCGGAGGAATATCACCGCCCTCGTGAAGAGCTGGAGACAGCTGCAGCCGAGAGGAGGTGGTATGAGGAGGAATATCACCGCCCTCGTGAAGAGCTGGAGGCAGCTGCAGCCGAGAGGAGGTGGTATGAAGAGGAAGCGCGGAGTCGAGGCTGGAAGCCCGTGGTTACTCCCCAAAAAATTTTTTTGGGGGGGCACATGGCTTGGGCGCCTGGGCAGCAGGAGGCTGCCACAGGTAGAGCTGGAGAGAAGGCTATCGGATTACGGGAGCCATTGGCGAGTAGAGGGAGGGAAGTTGTTGTGGCACGGCATGAGAGACTGAAGTGTGTTCCCAGTCTGGTCCGGTCCGTTCTTGATCCCCAGTTAAGGCCAGTGGTGGGTGTTCCCGGTACGGACCGGTCTGTTCCTACTCCACGCACCAGGTCCACGATGTGCGTCGCCAGCCGGCCAGAGTCTGCCGTCTGCCCTAGGGCGTCTGAACTGCCCGTCTGCCAAGCGCTGCATAAGCCGCCCGTCTGTACTGAGCCTGCAAAGCCGTCCGTCTGCCATGAGCCTTCAGAGCCGTCCGCCAGACAGAATCATACACCTGCTATGGAATCAGCAGGAGCCGACGCAGCCCAGACTAGACTGGAAGCTCAGGTTCGGGACCAGAAAGAGCAACTCCTGCAGATGGGAGCCGCCCTGCTGGAGGTGATGACTGCAATCCGAGGCTGGGGTCCGCCTCCACCGCCAGCCTCCCAGCCAGCACCATCAGCCAGCCATGAGCAGCCAGATCCGTCAGCCAGCCATGAGCAGCTAGACCCGTCAGCCAGCCATGAGCAGCCAGATCCGTCAGCCAGCCATGAGCAGCCAGATCCGTCAGCCAGCCATGAGCAGCCAGATCCGTCAGCCAGCCATGAGCAGCCAGATCCGTCAGCCAGCCATGAGCAGCCAGATCCGTCAGCCAGCCATGAGCAGCCAGATCCGTCAGCCAGCCATGAGCAGCCAGATCCGTCAGCCAGCCATGAGCAGCCAGATCCGTCAGCCAGCCATGAGCAGCCAGACCCGTCAGCCAGCCATGAGCAGCCAGACCCGTCAGCCAGCCATGAGCAGCCAGATCCGTCAGCCAGCCATGAGCAGCCAGATCCGTCAGCCAGCCATGAGCAGCCAGATCCGTCAGCCAGCCAGGATCCGCCAGAGCCGTCCAGCCAGGATCCGCCAGAGCCGTCCAGCCAGGATCCGCCAGAGCCGTCTAGCCAGGATCCGCCAGAGCCGTCCAGCCAGGATCCGCCAGAGCCGTCCAGCCAGGATCCGCCAGAGCTGTCCAGCCAGGATCCGCCAGAGCTGTCCAGCCAGGATCCGCCAGAGCCGTCCAGCCAGGATCCGCCAGAGCCGTCCAGCCAGGATCCGCCAGAGCCGTCCAGCCAGGATCCGCCAGAGCCGTCCAGCCAGGATCCGCCAGAGCCGTCCAGCCAGGATCCGCCAGAGCCGTCCAGCCAGGATCCGCCAGAGCCGTCCAGCCAGGATCCGCCAGAGCCGTCCAGCCAGGATCCGCCAGAGCCGTCCAGCCAGGATCCGCCAGAGCCGTCCCGCCAGGATCCGCCAGAGCCGTCCAGCCTGGATCCGCCAGAGCCGTCCCGCCAGGATCCGCCAGAGCCGTCCCGCCAGGATCCGCCAGAGCCGTCCCGCCAGGATCCGCCAGAGCCAGCCAGCCAGGATCCGCCATCTAGTCAGGTGCTGCCCCTTAGCCCGGTGCTGCCCCTTAGTCCGGTGCTGCCCCTGAGTCCGGTGCTGCCCCTGAGTCCGGTGCCGCCCCTTAGCCCGGTGCTGCCCCGTAGTCCGGTACTGCCCCTTAGCCCGGTGCTGCCCCTTAGTCCTGTACTGCCCTTTAGTCCGGTACTGCCCCGTAGTCCGGTGCTGCCCCTTAGTCCGGTGCTGTCCCTTAGCCCGGTGCTGCCCCTTATCCCGGTGCTGCCCCTTATCCCGGTGCTGCCCCTTAGGCCGATGCTGCCCCTTAGTCCGGGGTTGCCCCTTAGTCCAGGTGGGGTTAGGTGGAGGGTGGTCATTGGGAGGAGGCTACCGAAGCAGGTTGTGACTGTGGTGGGGTGGGGATCACGACCGGGGCCAGAGCCGCCACCATGGACAGACGTCCACCCAGACCCTCCCCTAGTCCTGATGTTGGTGCGCCCGGAGTTCGCACCTTTAGGGGGGGGTACTGTGACACTCTGGCTCTATGGACGTTTATTTTGAGCCAGGGTTGTTCACTTTCTATTGTTTGGGTGTATTTCATTTGGTGGTGTTGGGGATGGGTGAGTTTCATTTTGTTTGTGTCTATGGTGATTGGTCTATGACTCCCAATCGGAGGTAACGAGTGTCAGCTGTCGGCTCGTTATCTCTGATTGGGAGCCATATATATTCTGTGTGTTTTCTCCTTTGTTTTGTGGGTTATTGTTTCTGTGTTGCTGTTAGTCGTATTCAGTATTTGAACTTCACGTATCGTTATTTTGTTGTTTTCTTCGTGGTTGCTTTTATTAATAAAGTCATCATGTTCACTCGCAACGCTGCGTATTGGTCCGCTCCTTCAGACGATCGTGACATGGAGTTTGTCACTGGTGACAAACTAGGAAGTTATTAACTGGACTGTTTCTGGATTCAAAATCACAGCTTTTCCTTTTTGTTAACAATGGAGTGAGACAGACAGGATGTTTTGGTTAGAAATGATAAGACACATTTATTTTAAATTTGGCAGTCATTGTTCCACTTGTTTTCATTTATTATTCATTTTTTATTGTTTCAAATTGTATGACAATCATCGTGACAGTCCAGCCATTCTTTCAAAATAAATGTTAATTAACAAAAATGGAAGAAAACTTGGTCTGCTTTATCAGTCTCATTTATTTGAATCTTGGCTATACATTTTAATGGACTTTCTTAGTGTATCTTTGTAACCAATACTGCAATACAGGCGAAGGGCAATTCCTCAATCCCTCCATATCTGTATGGAAGTTAGAAAATAAATCTCTCTCTCTCGTTCATTTCCCAAACCCTGAATCACTAACTGGGATGTCTCTCCCCACAGATCTGCCTCCTATGATCCTGACAGAGGAAGGTCTGGAGTATTCCACTGTGGAGGGGAAGAGTGTAGTCATGCACTGCAAGGTGTTCAGCTCTCCACCCTCTATTGTAACCTGGTGAGTAGGCTAACCAAAGCCTGGTCCCAGAACAGTACTGGCTTCAGCCAACTCATCCTACTCTTCTTGTCATGCCATCAATCATTGGTTCAAGCCCATACAAATGCTGGACCAGGCTATTCCAGCTCCAACCAATCCTCTCAGAGGCCAGTAGAGAGCAGTAGCTATCAATGTGTCGTTAGTATATATCAGTGTCAAAGTGTCATTAGATAGTTATAAAAATAACTGTGTACAGGATCTGTTTCTCTGTTGGTGCACCACTGTTTACTGTGGAAATGTACAGAAAGAAAAAACGTACACCTACACAAATTCTTTAAGGGGTATTGTTGCAGTATCTTCTTAAGTGCTCAGCAAGGTTCCGCTGTAATTGAATTAAATCGCAAGTGGAGACTTTAATTGATTGTTTTAAATGTACAGGAACAAGGATGATTCAACAGGGTCTGTGGAGGGACAAAGGTTTACAGTTCACCAGAATGGATCATTGGAGATCCATAATGTGGAGAAAGAGGACATGGGCCAATACACATGTTACACCAAGAATACTGAAGGGAAGTCGGCTATAACTGCCTTACTGGATGTTAAAGGTATGAAACTAAATATAAGATGTCATTTGTTTAACACACAACTAGGGCCATGTGTTTTTCTAAATACAGTATGTGACCTGACTAGGAAAAAATGCCTTACATAGTTTTGGTTAGAAAGTCACATGGTTAGAAAAAAGAGGGTCCTAAACATAGGCCTTTACATGTAGCTTATACAGTGGTGTGTTTCATCTATCCAAGATCCCACAAAGATATTCCAGGCCCCAGAGGACTTGCAGGTCCTAATAGGATCCACAGCCCAGCTCTCCTGCCTGGCGGTGTACGACAACTCCTTCAGTGGCGACTTTGAGATAGTGTGGGAAAAAGATGATATGGAGATAGCACTAAACCACACTGAGAATTCTGGGTAAGACGAAGCCTTTCTTATGGTGTCACAGATTCAAGCCTAGCCGGATAGTGAACTTGTTTTTTTTCAGATTGCACAGATCAATAGGTTGTCTCTCTTTTTTTCTGCCGATAGATATTTCGTAGAGGATGGCATACTGCAGATCGTCAACGTAAGCCACAGAGACCAGGGCATGTACAAGTGTGTGGCCAGAACTCCAGTGGACCAGGACACTGCCTCTGCACTACTTATAGTGCTGGGTGAGCATATAGGTCAAATACTGTACATCAAAACCTGGTCTGACCCAAAGGGTCTATGACACCCAGCACAACAGAAATGCATAGCATGTCACAGTATGGATCCATATGCTGAAGCCAAGCGTTCCATGGCGTGCAGAACAGAGCAGAACATGATTACACCATGTGTCTTCAGACCTCGGCTCTGCATTTACAGAACAATGCCTTTCATATCGTTTGCATCGTAGTTTTACATGTTGCTTTCTTTTCCATTAGTCAGTTTCTGACTGTTTCATGGAGCATTTAAACATTTTTCTCAGTCCTTTTCCAGAGGATACCATGTCTTTGTGTTATCAAAGTAATGTTGTTGTGGTGGTGGTGTTTTTCCAGATGTCCCAGATGCACCTGAGAACTTGGTGCTGTCTGAACACAAGGGCAGAAGTGTGAAGCTCAAATGGATCCCTGGGGATGACCACAACAGCTCAACCACTGGTAATAGTCTGGCTCTACAAACAAAGTTCAGCAGCTCTGCATGCATGTTGTAACAGCAGGCCTGTAGTATATACAATGATAATAACATGGCACATATTTACTAAGAAAATGGAATTAGTACTTTATTATTGTGTAAGTCTCCTGTCAACATCCCAACACAAATGTGTCCTTTTTTAGCAAGTTTCCTGCTTAGTTCAGTGTCTGAAGAGTTTGCTACACAGGTGGCTGTTAGATAAGCAGCTCCTTTGGCAAAGGGCTTGGGCAGATTGGGGACTGGTTTGTGTGTCTCACCCTGTGAACAGACTTCATTATTGAGTATGAGGAGAGCCAGTGGGAGCCAGGGAACTGGAACGAGCTTCAGAGAGTTCCAGGAAATCACGGTTCGGCAGTCCTCAAACTTTACGGACATGTTGACTATCGCTTTCGAGTGTCTGGAGTCAACGCGGTGGGAAGGGGGCGTCCCAGTGAGCCCACAGAAAGATACAAGACCCCTCCTGCAGGTAGGAAGTCCACTTATGTTCCTTTATCCTCCAGCTTCATATCCCCCTACAGGCCGTCTGACCTGCCTCCGCCGCTCGTTGAACTTTAAAACACTCAAACATCTGAGATAATTGATTTCACCCTTAGGTCTCTCATGCACATTTCACAGGAGATGTATTTAACTAACAATTACAATTCTGGCAAAATCCATATTTCTTCTCTCCCACCAGCCCCTGACAAGAACCCAGAAAATATTAAAATCGAAGGTCATTTGCCACATGAAATGGATATCAACTGGGAGGTAACAAACAGAATGTGGTTCCTTTAATATTCCTTCCCTGCGAACGTACGCACCCCTCCGAGTACTGAATATTTCACAGCAGTTACATTTTGGGGAAATCAAAGAATCTCTCTTTATTCATAGAGAAAATAAGCTTTAGTGTTATCCCTCAGTAATAAATCAAATATCCCTGCTTTTGTTATGTCATATTATGATGTATAACTTTAGAAAACCTATTTTTGATGGGTCGTAGTGAATGGGATAGCTATCAAAGCAGTTCATTGTGGTGCTTTTAATAGAAAGTGAAAAGGAATGGAGGAGAGAGGAGTACAGTAATACAGTAATAAATTCTGCTTCATTGTAAAAAGATTAATCTCACCCCCACGTATTATCGTCCTGCCCTAGCAGAGTAATTTAACCTGAACTTCTGAATTTATGAGCTCCCTCATTGTTAATGATTTGCTTTTGTGGATAATAGTGTCTTATTCTATTTCCCATCATGGTCAGGCCATTGTGAGGAAAGCACTAGATCTCTCTATAATCTCTATAGTCTGTGAAGTCCTAGCCTGCTCCTTATATCAGAGGGGTGCCTCAGAGCTCCCTGGAGCCAGCACCCAGCCAATTGTCTTATTGTTTTACTGATTTTATATGATCAAAGATTAGGATCCATGTATATGGGCTTGACATGATAACCCCACAATAGCTGAGATGTTGAAGGAAATATAAAGAGCTCCTTGCTTCATTGTTCAAGTTCCTATTAAACGGTAATAATCTGTGTGTTACTGTTATTCTTACATTCCCCGCCCTTGCAGCCATTGTCCCCCATTGAACACAATGGGCCAGGCCTTGAATATAAGGTGAGCTATAAACGGCAGGATGTGGAGGAGGACTGGCATGAGCATGTGGTGAAAAGACACTCGTTTGTGGTGAAGGGCACTCCCACGTTTGTGCCATATGAGATCAGGATCCAGGCGAGGAACTACCAGGGATGGGGACCAGAACCCAAAGTGATGACGGGCTACTCTGGAGAGGACTGTGAGTGACTACTGTCCTTTTTTAATAAAATCTTACAGCCTTGTAAATACAAAGAATTTATGTGAATTTCACAATAATAATACTATTCAAATGTATAAGGCCAGTACAGTATGTACCATTCAGCTCTGTGTATTGTTGGCTACAGTCCATAAAAGCTGGACTCTTTCTTCTTCAAATTGCTATACATTTGTGAGCAGAGTAGTTGATGAAATCCAATGTTTGCTAGTAGCTTGGTTGAGCATCACTTTATAGAGCCTATGTCCCCTTTCACTTATGCCAAAGTGAAAACTCTCTTTTAGAAGTCATAAACCATTTCATTCCATACAGTTTTTTATCTTTATCTTTAGCTTTCTTTTGGATTTGCCCTCAGGATGTAACCTCAGGTCAAATATAACACCTCAACCTTGTTAACAATGTGTTTTCTTCCTTTAGAAGCTTTGTACTCTTCTGTTGTCATACTGTCTGGTATCATCGCTTAGGCAATAGCACTGAGCCCCACACTAGTTCCACCCTTGTGAAAGTGGTATATCACATTATTTAGATTGCAGTCACTGATGTATAGATTATTATTTGACAGAGGTAAATCTTTGAATCACCTAAACACTCAACCCAGCCAACACTACACATATGAATGGCCTGTCTGATGTGAGTGTGTTTGGCCCTGCAGTCCCATCCGCAGCCCCTGATGATGTAGAGGTGGAGGTGATGAACAACTCGCTGGTCAAGGTCAGCTGGACACGTGTTCACAAGGACAAGCTGCATGGACATCTGGGAGGCTACAGGGTAATTCCTCAAAACAGCCCAGTAGCTTTAAGACACAGTTTAAAAGGAGAGACCCTGACCACGCTGGATCTTCTGGCCCTCTCATCCCACTCCGTCTCCCTACTGCTGACAGCTCACTGTTCCCTTACACTAGTAAAAAAAAATACTATAACCCAGACTATAGCCTTGTTCTATTTATGAGCTGTTGTCCTTTTCTCACATAATTATGATCTGTTAGACCCATAACACTTTGTCTCCCCTCTGTCATGGCGGTGTCAGATAAACTGGTGGCGGCTGCGTAGTCTGCTGGACTCAAAAAAGACTCACGGGAACAAACACACACTGACATTCCCGGGGGACCGGAACCATGCCATGGTACCGGGGCTCACGCCCTTCTCTGAGTACAGCCTCATCGTCATGACCTTCAACGGGCGAGGCAACGGGCCAGGCAGCCACGCCGTCAACTTCAAAACTCCCGAGGGAGGTAAGACAGGAGGGGAGAGGTCTGGGGTGCCATGGAACATATTGATTCAGTACTGTCCAACTGAAGAAGAAAATAACTATCTAGAGACAATATTATTGTGCTACACTATCAAACTGCTTACTACCTGTATATTATTTTGTTTCTCAGTTCCAGAGAAAAACCCAGTTTTCAGGGTCACAGATGTTCAGAAGCACACCGTTGCTCTCACCTGGGCACCTCCTCTGGTTGCCAATGGAGTCCTCACAGGATACCGGCTAGAGTATCAGCTAAGTGTGTACAACTCTTTCCCCTTCCCCGTTGAACTGCAGTCTCTTACATGCACCAGCCTACCTTCATTCAAAGTGACTAGCGATTCCTTGATCTTACCACTAGGAGATATTGTTGTGCTTGTGAATGGTGCTACAGCACGTTGTTGAACGCTTTGTTAATGAGGGTTTATAGTTTAGTTCCTACAGCTGGTGTTCTATTATAGAAATGTGAGAAATGCATGCAGAGCTGTGATTGTGAAGATCCACAGGTTTAAATCTCACAGTGATTGCATGAGAATAAGATTAAATGGGGGGAAACTCAGATTAAAATAATGAGGCTTGAATACAACTAAATGTTAAATGTCTCTTATTGGATGGCATCAGAAAGCATGGAAGTGGATATCCAAGTATGACTTATTGATAGTATAACCAGGGATGACCCCCTTGGTGGAAAAAAATCACTGTGTTGTTCTGATGAGAGAGGGGTCAGTGTTGGGTTGGGGTGTGACACACTGGCCTGTGTGGTGTGTCATGATCCGGCCCCAACAGCGCTGACCAAGGCCAGCGTGTCACAGCCTTTTAAGGTCTTTGTTAGTGACCCGATACCGTCCACTGGGGACTTCATCACAACCAACGTCCCAGATTAATCCCAAAGGAAACAGTCACTGGACAACCATAACGTGCATGTGTATGTCTCACCCTTCATCCCTGGCCTGAAACAATGATGATGATGAGGCTAATTACAAAGTTTTAAAGAAAGCTTTGCACAGCAACTCTCCCTAATGGTTTTTGATTTTGCCGCTGTGCAAGAGGGCCAAAAGTGTCATGCTGTATTTCAGAAGAAGGGACGTTTACATTGTGCAAGCGTGATAAAGCTGATGGACTCTTTTGAAGTGAGGGGTTTTTGAAGTCCCCTTGAAGGAACTTGTGTGTGAAATGTTAAGGATAATGCACACAGCTGTCAGCATGGCACCGGGAGGAAGCACCAGAGGAATTTAAAGGCTGCTGCACAGCTGTTCCAGGGCTGAGCCCAGCTTCTTAGAGGGCCTTGCTAACTAAATATTTCACAGGTTCCACAGGACCTACACTGTTACATTGAGAGCTAGTTCCATCACTAGGGAGGGCTGAACCAACTCACAATGCAGATCAGATATTATACATGCTTACATAGCGTGGTCATGTATCCATCACCCCAACATATCATGAGTGTCCTTTTCAAATGATCAATCAAAGGCTTCTTTTCAGAGAGATCCTATGTGTCCATTAATATAGTAACACAAGTTTAATTCAGTGTCTGTGTGTGTTTAGTCAATGACACAGAGGAGGTGGGTGTCCTGCAGTCGGTGGACATCAGCCGCCCTGACACCACCACGTGTGTCCTGCGGGACCTCGAGGCTGTCAGCAGGTACAAGTTCTACCTGCGCTCCTGCACCAGGGTGGGCTGTGGGCCCCAGGTCAGCGAGGAGAGCACCACCACGCCTGAAGCACGTAAGTCACACAGGCCGGGGTGTTGCAGGGCAGATGGGGGATACTGGAGGAAGTCCTATATGGACAGAAGGGGGCATGGGTTTAGGGTTGGGGGTAATAGTGAGCTGTGGCAGCCAGACTTTGGGATGATGTACTTTGTAGATGACCAAGCCTGTACTCTGTAGATGACCAAGCTTGTACTCTGTAGATGACCAAGACTGTACTCTGTAGATGACCAAGCCTGTACTCTGTAGATGACCAAGCCTGCACTCTGTAGATAACCAAGCCTGTACTCTGTAGATGACCAAGCCTGTACTCTGTAGATGACCAAGCCTGTACTCTGTAGATAACCAAGCCTGTACTCTGTAGATGACCAAGCCTGTACTCTGTAGATGACCAAGCCTGTACTCTGTAGATGACCAAGCCTGTATACTGTAGATGACCAAGCCTGTACTCTGTAGATGACCAAGCCTGTACTCTGTAGATAACCAAGCCTGTACTCTGTAGATGACCAAGCCTGTACTCTGTAGAAGACCAAGCCTGTACTCTGTAGATGACCAAGCCTGTACTCTGTAGATGACCAAGCCTGTACTCTGTAGATAACCAAGCCTGTACTCTGTAGATGACCAAGCCTGTATACTGTAGATGACCAAGCCTGTACTCTGTAGATGACCAAGCCTGTACTCTGTAGATGACCAAGCCTGTACTCTGTAGATGACCAAGCCTGTACACTGTAGATGACCAAGCCTGTACTCTGTAGATGACCAAGCCTGTACTCTGTAGATGACCAAGCCTGTACTCTGTAGATGACCAAGCCTGTACTCTGTAGATGACCAAGCCTGTACTCTGTAGATGACCAAGCCTGTATACTGTAGATGACCAAGCCTGTACACTGTAGATGACCAAGCCTGTACACTGTAGATGACCAAGCCTGTACTCTGTAGATGACCAAGCCTGTACTCTGTAGATGACCAAGCCTGTACACTGTAGATGACCAAGCCTGTACTCTGTAGATGACCAAGCCATTTCAGTAATGGCTTGGCCCAGAATTTCAGGGAATATGATATTGGCTCCAACTGCCAGGCTTTTCATATCTCCATCTAAGTAATTTTTGTTGGTAAACAATATCATAAGGGTGTGAGAAGGGGTTTCATTCGTCATTGTCATGAAAGAGCAAGTGCTTATTGATTTAAAGGAGAAAGCAAGCTATGAAACAACCAGCTGGAAAATAGATTTGCCTTCGGCAAGAGAAACTGTATATTTTCTATATCATATTGTATTATTATATAGGAATTGGTGAGGTAAGTCAATTGCCAGCCATTGCAGTATGTTTGGTTCATGCATGTTTGGTTCATTTTATAAAACACTTCACATGAGTGGTAGATATGTACTCTTCTGAGTCTGTGGGAGTATAGATAAGGGGGTGGCACCAGTCAAATATAATTAGAATCTAATGAAAATAAGCAAGTGCACTTGATTTTGTAATGGAGAGTCTGTACTGTATTCTGAGGTGCCACAGCACACACAGCCTCTGTCCAACAACAGTAATAATTCATTTGGGTCCTCTCTAATAGTACATTTTAGTAGACGCTCTTATCCAGAGCAACTTACAGGAGCAATTAGGGTTAAGTGCCTTGCTCAAGGGCACGTCAACAGATTTTTCAGCAAGTCTGCTCAGGGATTCGAGCCAGCGACCTTTCAGTTACTGGCCCAATGCTCATAATCGCTAGGCTACCTGCAAGTAAGGGCTTTCACATGAATATAAATGTACAGTATAACAAAACATAGCATCCTATTCAATCTCAGTAAGCAGGCTTCTGGGATGAATTCAAAAACATCAAATTTGGTGTGCTGTGAGAATGCATGTTTAGATAATATTGTTTTGGATGTATATCCTGTAAATACAAGTTACACTCTTATAAAAAAGGGTTCCAAAAGGTTTCTTTGGCTGTCCATATAAGAGAACCCTTTTTGTTTCCAGGTATAACCCTTTTTGGTTTCAGGTAGAAACCTTTTTTTCTACCTGGAACCCAACGTTTTTTTTAAACCTGGAACCAATAAGGGTTCTACCTGGAACCAATAAGGGTTCTTCAAAGGTTTCTCCTGTGGGGACAGCTGAAAAACCCTTTTAGGTTCTACATAGCACCTTTTATTCTAAGAGTGTTGATTGAGATGGGCCATAATTGTAATTTACTTCATTTACACAAATTGATGCATCTTTTTCATGCTTATGTTGCGGTTGGTGTCTGCATATGCTTTCGCTATGCCATGCTAATGTACACTGAACAAAAATATAAACGCAAAGTGCTGGTCCCATGTTTCATGAGCTGAAATAAAAGATTCCAGAAATGTTCCATACGCACAAAAAGCTTATTTCTCTTACGTTTTCTGAACAAATTCGTTTACATCCCTGTTAGTGAGCATTTGTCCTTTGCCAAGATAATCCATCCACCTGACAGGTGTGGCATATCAAGAAGCTGATTAAACAGCATGATCATAACACAGGGGCACCTTGTGCTGGGGACAATAAAAGGCCACTCTAAAATGTACAATTTTGTCACACAACACAATGCCACAGATGTCTCAAGTTTTGAGGGAGTGTGCAATTGGCATGCTGACTGCAGGAATGTCCACCAGAGCTGTTGGCAGATAATTGAATGTTAATTTCTCTATCATAAGCCGCCTCCAACATTGTTTTAGAGAATTTGGCAGTACGTCCAACTGGCCTCACAACCGCAGACACGTGTATGGCGTCATGTGGGCGAGCGGTTTGCTGATATCAACGTTGTGAACAGAGTGACAGTGGGGTTATAGTATGGGCAGGCATAAGCTACGGACAATGAAAACAAATGCATTTTATCGATGGCAATTTGAATGCACAGAGATACCGTGACGAGATCCTGAGGCCTATTGTTGTGTCATTCATCCGCCACCATCACCTCATGTTTCAGCCTGATAATGCATGGCCCCATGTCACAAGGATCTGTACACAATTCCTGGAAGATGAAAATGTCCCAGTTCTTCCATGGCCTGCATACTCACCAGACATGTCAACCATTGAGCATGTTTGGGATGCTCTGGATTGATGTGTACGACAGCGTATTCCATTTCCCGCCAACATCCAGCAACTTCGCACAGCCATTGAAGAGGAGAGGGACAACATTCCACAGGCCACAATCAACAGCCTGATCAACTCTGCGAAGGAGATGTTTCACGCTCCATGAGGCAAATGGTGATCACACCAGATACTGACTGGTTTTCTGATCCACGGCCCTACCTTTTTTTAAGGTATCTGTGACCAACATATGCATATCTGTATTCCTAGTCATGTGAAATCCATAGATTAGGGCCTAATGAATTTATTTAATTCGACTGATTTCCTTATATGAACTGTAACTCAGTAAAATCTTTGAATTTGTTGCATGTTGCATTTATATTTTTGTTCAGTATATGTAAGGCTTTTAACTTGTGCAATTGAAAATAATCTATGCCTATCAGGTATCCATCGTTTTGATGGGTACATTCAGTGTGTGGTGTGGAAGCTGAAACCACTTTCAAAACATGTACCTGCTTGGCAATGCGTTCCTTTTTTCTTTTCTATCTCTTCACCAGCTTCAACAGCGGTGTCCACTGTCAACTTCAGTATGTAGATTTCTGTTTATGTGCAGTAAAAAGAACTACTGTAGTCTAACGCTGCTGTAAATCATGCCCTCGGGTATATTAACTACGTTGATTTATTACTGCATGAGTCTGCAATTCAATAATTGTATCATATCCTTGGTAGATAGTTGAGTAGTACTGTAGCTCTCTCATTCCATTTCTGAGAACGACTCATGCTATTCTTTTGATATACCTGTTAGTATGATTTCTGTAAGCTATAGTTTCTTTAACATAGACTAGCTGTGTGCATGAATATGGATAAAGGGCTGATAAACGGGTGGGAGGTGACAGCTACAGACAGCTCTAGACAGCTCCTGCCTCCATGGTTGAATGGGTCAAGCAGGCATTTAGCAAAAGTTACTGAATCTGATGTCAGCAACAATTAAGACCTTTAATATTTCACACAAATACGAAACTAAAATGATGCAGATACTCCTCTCATCTGTGAATAATTGCCCTTGTCTGTTGCTTGCCCTTGCCGTCAGCGCTGAGCACTCTGATGCCTCCTTTCATTAGTAGACCAATACAGACTCCCCTGTTTTCAGACCAAGTTTGTGGTTTTCTCTGCAATAACAATGGTAATGAGGATCCTGATTATAAATTCATATTAATCCGATCTCATTAGTGAATCTCTGAATGAATATTGACTTGTGTTCTAACAACAACAGGATCAATGCCACCTGTATTACAAAAGCAACAGGATCAAATGAATCTTTAAGTGCAACATACAGGAAGGCTATCAGACAGGCATCTATATTGTAGTGTCATTCAGTTCAAATGATGGCGTCTTTGCCTCAAACCGAACAGTGGAATAGTCGCTTCCTGTAGTACAAATGATTACCAATGATCATATCTAACCATAAATTAGACCTTATTTCCTAGTTGTTTGATGGTATTCATTGCTCTGTAGTAGTAACCACCCTGACTAGTCATTATAGTAGACATATCTGTAGACTAGAAACTAATATCAGTCCAATAGACTAGAAACTAATATCATTCCACAATACCCATACTTGTAATGTACTAACAATTTGTCTAGTAGTCAGTAGACAGTAGCTCCCCCTCCCTAACTCAAAAAAATAGCCAATAATCTCAAGATCTGTCTTTCTTTTCAGACCAGTCTGCTTCCCCCTCACCTCCAAGCACTGCAGTCTCCCACGTGTCCAATGCCACCCGTTCCAACATAGGTATACATGTCACCAATTGTGTTCAGTATGGCAATGAGAGCCATAGGTGGAAATACTGGAAACTCAAGTGATCGCAATGACACAAATACTCTATTTTGAACTTCAATCAATGAAAAACTAACCTAAGTATCGATGTTGAGTTAAAGTCCAGAAAATGGCTCAACAAGCTCACCAACAGACAGTCAAGTTATTGAATCTATTCCATACCCGAAGGTGTGAATGTAGTGTGTTGAAGTTTGAACAGGACAAATATGTCTTTCATTTTTACATTTTAGTAGACACTCTTATCCAGAGCGACTTACAGTTAGTGAATACATATTATAATTTTTTATACTGGCCCCCCGTGGGAATCGAACCCACAACCCTGGCGTTGCAAACGCCATGCTCTATCAACTGAGCTTCCCCCTCACCTCCCTGCCAGCCATTCCCTCCCCTACCCTGGACGACGCTGGGCCAATTGTGCACCGCCCATGAGTCTCCCGGTCGCGGCAGGCTGCGACAGAGCCTGGATTCGAACCAGGATCTCTAGTGGCACAGTTAGCACTGCAATGCAGTGCCTTAGACCACTGCGCCACTCAGGATATTGTCAAGGATTGATTTTTTGGGGCCCAGTCCTCTTTTACACGGCAGAATATTGACCAAACAGTCACCTGAACATTTCCTTGTAACCTTCAACTGGGTAACAACAATAGTGCCGTGGGGCAAGCAAATGTCCATAGCACCATTTGAGCTGAGGGAAATGTCGGCTTAGCCAGGCAGAGTGAGGAGGAGGTGTGAGCTCTTAAGGAGACAGTAATGTTTAGGGGACTGAGATAAGTGGATAAATGGACAACTTTTGAAAGCTGTAGATCAGAATATTTCTGTGTACTGGGTCACTCCTTTCAATAGAGCTCCCTGACTTCGAAGAGCCATCTTTCAGGCATTGTGGCAGGGCCAGGGCTGCGCTCCCTGCTGTGGCAGCAGATGCTTTCTGCAGCCTTTAATACCAGGCTGAGCAGCGCAGTGACAAACACGCCAAGCCCTGGGATATTTTTAGTCAGGCCCTGTGTCACTTAGTCATCATACTAAGCGAATGATGGAAATTACCATAGTTACGAAGTCATACATCAGCATTACCCACGGTGTGTCATTTGTGCTCACAGGGATGGGCAGCACAGACACAGGTGTCCTTGTGTACTGAATTATCACCTGAGCAAATAATGACACCTGAGCAGTAGACACAGTCACAGATTTGCATGTTTGCCTGAGGGAAATGAAGGGGATCGGTTGCTGTTGACCGGCTCAGACCAAAGCTTTATTTTCCAGCTTTAGCAATATGGAGTGATGCATGATTCTCACCCTCACTCCAGGTGCAGTGGTTCTTTGATTTCTTCTAGGTGTCAGAGTCTTCAGAGTCTTTATTAGTCTGTTATTGTCTAGTGTATTCACCACTGTGTACATGAGTTAAACTGCAGTGAGGCACAGGGACTTGCTAACCTCTCATATTTAACATTCCCATTGATGTGTTTACTGTTGTAGAAGAAAAGCTCAATTTTGAAATTGAACCCTTCCACGTGAACCTCTTGAACTCCTCCACATCTTAAGCATATTTTCCATAGGGGTATGTACACTGAATGTACAAAACATTATAATATTGTGTTGCCCCTTTTTATTGTGTTGACTCCAATGCTTTCCACAGTTGTGTCAAGTTGACTGGATGTCCTTTGTGTGGTGGACCATTCTTGATACACACGGGAAACTGTTGAGCGTGAAAAACCCAGCAGCATTGCAGTTCTTTACACACTCAAACTGGCGCGCCTGGCACCTACTACCATACCCGTTCAAAGGCATTTAAATCTTTATATTGTCAATTCACCCTCTGAATGACACACACACAAGCCATGTCTCAATTGTCTCAAGGCTTAAAAATCATTCTTTAACCAGTCTCCTCCCCTTCATCTACACTGATTGAAGTGGATTTAACAAGTGACATCAATAAGGGATCATAGCTTTCACCTGGATGCACCTGGTCAGTCTATGTCATGGAAAGAGCAGGTGTTCTTAATGTTAGGTACACTCAGTGTACAGTACATATGTATTTCAGCAGGGTAAATCTATGTGATTTGAAAACCGATAGCAATCAGTGGTATTGCTTAAGAAAATGAGTCAATAAGCAGGGTTTTGCTTTGTTCATTCGTCTGCAGGTTTCAGTGGATGCATGCTATCTATAGATTTCCATTCAGCTCTGCGGGCTTTCCTTGTCATAACATTTCCATATCATTGCTGTTTTCCTTTGGTCATTTCATTACAAGTGATTCATGAAATGTGTAAAAGTTATTGATAAGCCTTCATTCTGTATCCTCAAGTCGTATTAGGAATGAAACACATAAGCAAACTCCCTGGCCAGCTTTAGATGTAATGTTTTATTGTGTGGATGTAATCTGTCCTCTCCTTACTATCCTTTACTAACCCTGTTCTGCCATTTCTCCCCTCTTCTGTCTGTCAGTCCCAGCCCTGTTGAATATTAGTTCCTCAGTTAGTGACAACTTTGCAAATATCAGCTGGATTCCGGGAAGCGAACAAACAGATTCAGAGTTTTATGTTGCATATATGAACAACCGTAAGCACATATTACTTCTCTGTCCATTTGTAGTCTATTTTGCAGTTATACATGTTTAAGGTGATTTTGAATGTATTGGTAACATCTGAGAAATCTGTATTCCATATTACCGTTACATGTTAGAAATGTTGTTCTGTGTTATTTCATCGAACTCTCTGTAAATAACCTTTAACCCTTGACCCTTCACCCCTCATGAGTACTAACCCTCCCTGATTGTGCACCTTATAGGTAAAGGTAACTGGAAGATCTCTGAGGCAGTTAACATCTCTAAGACTTTCCACATCATTGAGGGGCTGGAGCCTGGGACTGCGTACACTGTGCGCCTTATGACTAAGAACTGGGTTGATAATTCTAGTATTTTTGAAGATGTAATCAGGACCAGGGTTAAAGGTGAGCAGGGATGCAACAGGAAAAGAAGCAAACGCTCTCCCAACCCTCATTCAACTCCCCACCTACATAAGCACCACAACCAATTGAGTCTTATTGAGTACTAGGCCTATGCAGGTGCACCAATGTCCTTGAACGTGTCTCAAGGTATATCATGCATGGTTTTCTCAGTGTCAATAGGATTCCATTTTTTTTCTTCTTCTGTGTGACTTGGTGAAAGGAATCCTGTTTGAACAGCCTCCTCAGTTGATTAATTAGACAAGGGGATTAGCTGTTTAATATTAATACTGGTACATTTCCATTTCAGCGTAACCTGCTGCCTCTCTGCCTCTGCATCAGATAGACTTTGTCGATGTAAACATTCAATGAAGTGTCCTCATGAAAGGCAGAGTCAAGTCAATGTCAAAGAGTCATGTTGCTGTTTATTTTCCTCTCCTCAGGTCTGGCAAGCATCCATGGAGGAATCTCCACTCAGGGCTGGTTCATCGGGCTGATGTGTGCCGTGGCTCTCCTCACACTCATTGCGTTAATCGCCTGCTTTGTCAACAGAAATAAAGGAGGGAAATATTCTGGTAGGTGCTCACTCTCAAACACACACACACTGCACCTTATGAATGCTAACTAATCATTACACTAGGCATCATTATATTTCCATTTAGAGTCCTCGTTACAAAAGATAAATTATACATCACTCTGGACACCGTTATAGATATACTTAAGCTGATATATTATTATTTGTAGAAATATACATCACACCACTGCTCAAAATGTCAACGCTGATATATTTAGAGTATAATGGGAACTTGAATTAATGGGAGCATATGCATTTGTATTCATAACATTTAAATACAGCATATTTGGAATATGCTGAATTTGAATAACAAAGCATACAATGCACAAAATACACAGAAGATATGCAAATGTTATGGTCACATGCCAGTGGTGGTGTGATGCCATAAGCACCAGCCAGGGTATCTTAATGCCAGTCCTGTCTGTGGGGGATGGGGGTTCTTTTACAGTCCCTTTCATCTTTATACACTTATTGGGCACCAGGTTCAGCTCAGCTAATTGCCCATCATGTCAGAAAGACAGTCTAAATCACAGGGCTTTGTTCTGTGTTGCCTTCATTAAACACTACCTCCTGCACTTTCACTGATAGTAAGCTTTCCACTTTGAAATTAGGATTCATTTGTTACTCATATTGTAAATGTTGCTGACATCAAGCACTAATGACTATGTTGTTACTTCAGAATGTGAGAAAACTTGTAAGGTGTTTTAACAGAACATTATTGTGTCTTTATCAACCCTTACAATAAAACATTTGAAAAAACACTTTTTTGCCCACATGAGTCAGACACAGGGTTTTCAGACACATGGTAGGTTCTACATGGATTTTTGACATGTATATTTTTCACGTTTATTTTTCACGTGACTCAGAAACATTTGACTCAGACACATTTCCCAACGATATTATACATTTCACTAGATCCCGGGTCTCCAATGGGAGAAGCCAATGTCTTGACCATTAAACCAAGCGGGTCAACACTTTTTCTCTTCCAATGTATATTTATTATACATTTATCACAATCTCTGAATATTGACTGTTCGATTCAGAATAGGGCAGTCAAATGTTTAACATTTTTATCAAGTTGCTAAAATTTAGCTGTAATTTAAGATTTTTAAAATAAAAAGCATTACAAGAATATTGACGTCTTGATTTTGTCCAAAGTAACGGTTAGCAAAATCAGCTAAATTGATAAAGCACACTTTCTTTAACCTCAATCTCAACTTGTTTTGACATCGCATTGTTGTTTTTAGCTGTATCGATTATGTATTTTGGATGATTCAGTGTATTTTGATTAATGCGATTAACTCTAACAGCCCTAATTCTAAATAATCTCTTTATATAGAAGTATCTGTTTACATTCATTCCAAAAGCAAACATATTCACACATTTTCAAATACATTAAAATCCCTTTTAGGCCTGTGTATTAAATGTAACAAAAACCAATGGACAGCTAACTATAACAGAAGACCAACGTAAGAAGAAGAGACACGCGCTTGCTGCAGTAATACACTGAATGCCTCTCCTTAGTGGTAGCAATTGTTTTTCATGTGAACTTTCAATTCTACATGTGAAAATGAGATTTACACATGTGGAGTTTTCTTAGATGTGAAATTGCAAATGTGATTTTCTCATGTTAAAGGTCCAATGCATCCGTTTTTATCTCAATAGCAATCATTTATGGTTAACAATTAAATACTTTACTGTGATTGTTTTCAATTAAAATTGTCGAAAAGAAACAAGAATAGCCTCTTAGTAAAGAGCAATTTCTCAAGCAAGAATTTTGCTAGGACTGTCTGGAAGTGGTCTGAGTGGGAAGGGGAAAACTGAAAACTAGCTGTTATTGGCAGAGAGGTTTGGAACTCTCATTGGTCTAATAACTAATTTACCGTCTAGTGATGTCACCAGGCAGGCAAAAACTCCATCCCACCATAACAGGCTGATATTTCAGGCTGTCTTTTCAAACAGCTCTTACACTAAAATGGCATCATCATCATTTTCACAATTTCACAGTATTTTTCCAACCTCATAGTGTGGGAATATACACTGAGTGTACAAAACATTAGGAACATGCTTTTTCCATGACATAGACTGACCAGGTAAATCCAGGATAAATCTACTGTATGATCCCTTATTGATGCCACTTGTTAAATCCACTTCAATCAGTGTAGATGAAGGGGAGGAGACCGGTTAAATAATGATTTTTAAGCCTTGAGACAATTGAGACATGGATTATGTATGTGTGCCATTCAGAGGGTGAATGGGCAAGACAAAAGATTAAGTGCCTTTAAACGGGGTTTGGTAGTAGGTTCCATGTGCACTGGTTTGAGTGTGTCAAGAACTGCAACGCTGCTGGGTTTTTCACGCTCAACAGTTTCCTGTGTGTATCAAGAATGGTCCACCACCCAAAGGACGTCCAGCCAACTTGACACAATTGTGGGAAGCATTGGAGTCAACATGGGCCAGCATCCCTGTGGAACGCTTTCGACAACTTGTAGAGTCCATGCCCCGAAGAATTTAGGATATTCTGAGGGCAAAAGGGGGTGCAACTCAATATTAGAAAGGTGTTCCTAATGTTTTTTACACTCAGTGGATATCAAACACAGGAAAATCACGTTTTTGACTGCACTGGGCCTTTAATGTTTTTCAAATGTGAACTTACAATTCACATGTGAGGTGAAAACATGTTATTCTCCTCACAGGTGAAAAGGTGGGTTTAACATATGAACTCTAAATTTAATACATGTGAAAATATGGTTTTGCATGTGAAATTTAAGCTCAACATGTGAAAGCAACCATTTCACCTGTTTTTTTTTGTAAGGGAAGGTAAAAAGTTGTTTCTGGAATGTTATACTGTACTCATGGTACCCTAAAGAATGATCTTTCTCTCTGAGCAGTAAAGGAGAAAGAGGACCTCCACCCAGACCTTGAATCTCAGGGTATGCATGACGACACCTTCTGTGAATACAGGTAAATCACACCTCCAACCACCGTTACATCGAGAATTCAGACAACAGCTCATATTACATTGTACCCAATGTTTTGAATTGTATCACATCATATAATTATATCTCTGCATTTCTCCTGATTTAAAAGAAAACCCCACATGCATGAGCTATACACGGACCCTCACAGACATCCCTGTTCGAGACATGTGATGGGCTGAGTAACATGTAGGCTAAACATGTATGTGGTAAACAGCAACAAACACCCCTGTTGTTGTTGACGAATCAGTGATGTTGATGTGGTATCACCCTATAGGGTGCATTGTGATTAGGTAGATGTGTGGTGGTAGAGCTCAGCTCATTAGCAGGAACAGCCTCATTGTTCAGATGTTACTAATTGTTTCTGAATGGAGCTCAATGAAGGATGGCTGCCTGGCCGCAACACAACCTAGCAGGAGGCTAAAACCAATCTGTGTAATTGAATGCAGCTCGTCTCTGGGGCAGTAATATCTGTGCTCTATTCATTAATCCTCCACTGGTTGGATTCAGAACACACTAACAGAGTGAAACTCAGAGACCCACACTCCACTCCAATCAGTAGAGTCTCACACTCAGAACCTAAATTGGTGTTATGAATCAAAAGTAGCCAAGACATCTTTCCTCATGTGGTCACAGTAAAGTTGAGA
Source organism: Coregonus lavaretus (assembly GCF_964263955.1). Lineage (NCBI taxonomy): Eukaryota > Metazoa > Chordata > Actinopteri > Salmoniformes > Salmonidae > Coregonus > Coregonus lavaretus. The sequence goes on along the minus strand of NC_139995.1, from coordinate 15,011,628 downwards.
AGTAGAGTGGTGTGTATGGTCCTTAAAATATATGGCCCCCAATGTCAGACCACGGGAAAGCACATTTATTGTATTGAACACTATATCAGCCCGACATCCGCATCAATACCCTGTCTTCTTTAAATCACCCCATTCATTGTCACATACAGTACATTGATATACTGTACATGTATAGTTTAAGTACACTTGACATGAGTGCCCCTTACTAGTGCACATATTTGATCATTTTTTCTTCCATCAGTCAGTCAGAGGTAAACATTGCTGCCAAATCACCGAAGCTCTTCATTGAAGCTTTATGGGTTCAAACCTGCCTGTGTCCCTGTCCTCACCAGTAAAGCCTATTGAGTTAAGCCATGAGTGAAATTAGGTGGATTTTAAATCCCCTGTCTTTTTGCCATCGTGTTGTGACACAGTGACAACGATGAGAAGCCACTGAAGGGCAGCCAGCACTCTCTGAGCGGACAGATCAAAGCAGAGGACAGTGGGGACAGCCTGGTGGACTATGGGGATGAGGACGTCCAGTTCAACGAGGATGGCTCCTTTATCGGCGAGTACGCTGGACGCAAGGAAAAAAGGGTGTCCATGGAAGTCAAAGGAACCCCCAATCAGAGCAAAGCGTAAGAGAAAGGAAATGGGGCCATCATCCATCCTTAGGACAACACTTTCATCAGACTGGTGGAGGGGGGGACATAAAGGAAGTACATGACATCATCCATACCAAGCACAATCTCATGTGAAATGTAATGTGTCATTGTCAGCTGCACTGCCATCTTCATTTTATAAAGCTTGTTCTTTTATCAAACTGTAACAGAATGCATCATTTCGAAATGTATATATTATTGTATGTGTGGAGTGTTTTATATTACTACAAATCAGTGAAAACCTTTGAGGCTTTTGCATTTTTTTGTCAAATGCAACAACTGTTTGTAATCCACTCAAATATAAAAGGAAGAAAATAAGAAAAGTCCAGTCCATATTGCTCCTTGTGTTATACTGCCAGGTCTCTCATTCCCAGTCATCTTTTAGCAAACAACACGTGTTAGTGAGCATATGATGTCTGTCTTGTTCAGTTGAAGCAAATATTATTGACATTTTATATTTGAAATGCATTCATTAAATATGATTTTAATATGTGTACAAAAGTTGTTTATTAACTTATTTCCTGGTTTTATACATGACAAAATAATAACAAAATGGATGCCTCAGTTATATCACATGATGAAATACACAAAAGACCTAAGGCAGGTGGGTCATTCCACTGATTAGGTGCCTTTTGAGTAGTGTAACTTGGTCAACATTATATCTTTTTTAACCTAATTTCAATATTCTGTAATAAAGACCAAATGTTAAACTTAATAAAATAAAAAAATTATCCCATCTCAATAGGTTAAATAAATAAAAAATACTATAGTAAGTGCCTATTAAGTGCCAAATATAGTAACAGGGTTGACCGTAACAGGGTTGACGACTTAATCTTGAATCAGCCATAAATCCCCTTGTGACGGGGAATAGAAGCTTGATGTGTGCAACAGGGAAGGGCAATTGAATGCAAGCTTCACAAAAAATGTTTAATTATAGAAAAATGTCTAGCCTGTCTATCTGTAGATAACAGGGTTCATGTGTTATGCTCAACCCACTCAGTTTTACACCACAAAACACCAGAAACACCAGATTTTACACTATGATTTGACTATTATGTTCAATGTTTCTTTTGAAAAAAATATTTAAAAATGAATAGTTTCAATATATTAAAACGAGAGTTCAGTTCACATAACAGGGTTGACCTTAACATGAGGGACAGGTTATTTTTTTTTACCTTAAAATGAATCACTAATCACATTAAATATATAATCATTTTCAGAAATGAGTGTCAAAGCAACAAAATAACTAGGGCTTTACAATGATGGTGAAAACTTGGAGAAACGTTGGGGTTAAGTGGATTACAATCACAGAGGATGCACAGAGCAACATGAATTGTATGTCTATTCATATAAAAAAAATCGGATTTATTGAATTTTCCATGTGGTCTATATTACAGGCCACTTCATTTAATATAACAGGCAATTCAATATTTGTGCACAATTTCTACTTAATATATCCAAGGGACACAAAAGGCACTCATTTCATGGAACGACCCAGGTGCTCTGAGAACGCTCAGTTGATAACGGAAAGTACGTATACTGTTGTTGTAGACATTTCCGATACAATTTCCAAGGTGAAGCTGTGATTCAGTGGTTTTATGTCAGCTCGCTACAACATGCAGACAATTATCAACCGAGTTACCGCTTCATCTAGTTCATCAACATACCAATTAAAGCATGGCTTAATGTTGTTCCAATGTTCTTAGAACAGCCTTGCTCATTACAACTTGCATGCCATTGTAGACACTGCCATTCAACTCCAAAAATGAACCATAGTAGGCCTGTTTTAAAGTCAACCTAAACGTTAACATGATGATTGCTTTCTATTGCATCTTTGTACAAATACATGTACAGCAATTGCATGTGTTTCAGAATGTTTATGGATGTTTTTGATGTTATTAAATTGTTTCACTTTTCATAACCATTGGCCATGGACTGACTGTCCGTCTTTAAACTGTATATAGAAAGAACACTTCAATTTAAATATAAACTATTTGTGCTTTGGGGTTTGTAATAAACTGAACATTCTGCAGAAAGCTTTGAAATGCCATTACAACATCCACTGGTTGGGATGCAGAACATGACTATGCCTATGTTACAATGTGGTAAGTGTTCTGTCTGATGAACATTTTGTTGTAAACAATGCATAACACCATTGGGACATGAATGGGTATACTTTGTGTGGGGCTGATTCTGTTAAGTTACTGTAATTTACTGCATATTTACAGTAATCACTCAATTACATTTTTACCTCACATTGTGCCAAATTGTGTTGGAGCTTCTCTAATTCATAGATTATAGAATGCATATGTTTCTTTAGCTTTGAGTTTAGATATGTATTGACGTCATCAGGTGTTAATTAGGTAGGGACCTTCCTGATAAAGCAATATCATATGCAGAAACAGATCACACTCCAATCATGACAGACTTCAAATCAGACGTCTGAGAACGTGTTTCCAGAGTTGTAAGAACAGTGGGGGGGGAAATGTATTTGAAAAGGTATCACTTCAAGGTCATGCTTGTTTCCAAGGATGTTAATGGATTGTTTAAAACAACTTGTGCCTCAGGAGACTAACATGGGAAATCAAAGGGGTGGGCTCAGTCAGTGGATAAAGGAGCAGGGCTATAATCACATAGATAAGCAGATAGCAGAGAGTAAAGTATCACACTGCTCAGGTCATGATGGGTTGCCCTGTTCCATTTGACTGAACTTTACAAGTCACATTTCCTCCTGTGTGAAGGACCACGTTTGTTCTTTAGGACTCAGCAGACAAAATAAATATGTTAAAGAAAACTGCTATATATATATATATTTTACAGTTTATACATGAGGAACAGCTATATTGGTCAAAGATATGGTCCCTTGGATGGTATGTTACGATAAAATGTTTTTAGCTGTGAATAACCCACTACATTGTGCTCCCTTACCTCTAGTGTAATGTAATTGACTGTAGGGACTAGGACTGAGCCCCTGTGCTCGTGTTACTGAGGCTACTGAGGAATGAATGCAGGAGAGGAGAGGTCAATGACTCAGAACACAAGACGAACCTTTAAGAGCCCCAGTGAAGCCATAGAGAATTTTCAGACAAAGCACTCCCACAGCGTTTCATCTAAATCACTAGGAAAGTTATAAATAATGTACAACTCGGGTCAATGTCAGCATTTGCATAGAAGACCCAGCGCAGGAACAAATGGCTGGATTAAGTAGAGGAGAAATGGGCTCTCCCACACTATAAATCCTTTCCTGTGTCACCAGTTCTAGTTTGTTTCAGATATCCAGGTCCCAGCCGCTGGAGGAACCGAATAAGCAACTTGGTCTCAGAGCATTTCATATTATTCTGTACAAAAATCTGTGATAATCCATTTAGTATGGTATGTAACGTGTAGTATGGTATGTACTAATTTGTGGATAATCATCACCTATTTCGTATGATATATTACGAATTACAATTTGTATTATATGTTACGAATTACAATTCGTATTATGTGTTACGAATTCTAGCTAGGTGGCTAACGTTAGCTAGCTGGCTAACGTTATCTAGGCTAGTGGTTAGGGTTAGGGTTAAGGTTAGGGTTAAGTTTAGGAGTTAGTTTAAAGGGTTAAGGTTAGGGTTAGGATTAGCTAAAATGGTTAAGGTAAGGGGAAGGATTAGCTAACATGCTAAGTAGTTGCAAAGTAGCTAAAAAGTAGTAAAAGTTGCTAATTAGCTAAAATGTTGCTAGACGTTCACATTCTACATCCACCCATCCACCTTGTCCAACCACCCTGCTTTCATTTTTGCCTTAAGTACCCATCTGTCTTATGTAACCATACCAAACATATCATACTAATTTGAGTGTCCCAGATTTACATTCACTAGTCTATGAGACCGAGCTGGAATACAACAGGTGTAGACTTTACGTGAAATGTTTGCTTATTAGAGCCCTTCCTGAGTTAAAAATAATAATATGAAAAATAAAAATAGTAACACAAGAGGATTAAAATACACAAGAATGAAGCTATAAACAGGGAGTACCAGTACCATATCACTGTGCAGGGGTACGAGGTATTTGAGGTAGATACAGTGCATTCGGAAAGTATTTGGACCCCTTGACTTGTTAAACATTTTGTTACATTAAAGCCTTATTCTAAAATGGACAGATTTTTTTTTTCAGTCATCAATCTACACACAATACCCACTCAGTACTTTGTTGAAGTGCCTTTGGCAGCGATTACAGCCTCAAGTCTTCTTGGGTATAACACTACAAGCACACCTGTATTTGGGGAGTTTTCCCCATTCTTCTGTGCAGATCCTCTTAAGCTCTGTCAGGTTGGATGGGGAGTGTTGCTGCACAGCTATTTTCAGGTCTCTCCAGAGATGTTTGATCGGGGTTCATGTCCGGGCCACTCAAGGAAGCTACTCCTGTGTTGTCTTGGCTGTGTGCTTAGGGTCATCTTTTCATTTTTATTTTTACCCCTTTTTCGTGATATCCAATTGGTAGTTACAGTCTTGTCCCATCGCTGCAACTCCCCTACAGACTCGGGAGAGGTGAAGGTTGAGAGCCATGCGTCCTCCAAAACACAATCCTGCCAAGCCGCACTGCTTCTTGACACACTGCTCCCTTAACCCGGAAGCCAGCCGCACCAATGTGTCAGAGGAAACACCGTACAGCTGGCGACTGAAGTCAGCTTGCAGGTGCCCAGCCCGCCACAAGGAGTCGCTAGAGCGCGATGCGACAAGGAAATCCTGGCCGGCCAAACCCTCTCCTAACGACACTGGGCCAATTGTAAGTCGCCTCATAGGTCTCCCGGTCACAGCCGGCTGTGACACAGCCTGGGATCGAACCCGGGTTTGTAGTGATGCCTCAAGCACTGCGATGCAGTGCCTTAGAACGCTGCACCACTCGGGAGATGTGCTCAGGGTAGTTGTCTTGTTGGAAGGTGAACCTTTGCCCCAGTCTGAGGTCCTGAGCACTCTGTGGCAGGTTTTCATCAAGGATCTCTCTGTACTTTGCGCCGTTCATCTTTCCCTCGATCCTGACTAGTCTCCCAGTCCCTGCTGCTGAAAAACATCCCCACAGCATGATGCTGCCACCACCATGCTTCACCGTAGGGATGGTGCCAGGTTTCCTCCGCTTGGCATTCAGGCCAAAGAGTTCAATTTTGGTTTCATCAGACCAGATAATCTTGTTTCAGATGGTCTGAGAGTTCTGCAGAGATTGGTGGAGTGCTGCAGAGATGGTTGTCCTTCTGGAAGGTTCTCCCATCTCCACAGAGGAACTCTAGAGCTCTGTCTGAGTGACCATATGGTTCTTGGTCACCTCCCAGACCAAGGCCCTTCTCCCCCGATTGCTCAGTTTGGCCAGGCGGCCAGCTCTAGGGAGAGTCTTGGTGGTTCCAAACTTCTTCCATTTAAGAATGATGGAGTCCACTGTGTTCTTGGGGACCTTCAATGCTGCAGAAATGTTTTGGTACCCTTCCCCAGATCTGTGCCTCGACACCATCCTGTCTCGGAGCTCTACGGACAATTCCTTCGACCTCATTGCTTGGTGTTTGCTCTGACATGCACTGTCAACTGTGGGACCTTATATAGACAGGTGTGTGCCTTTCCAAATCATGTCCAATCAATTGAATTTACCACAGGTGGACTCCAATCAAGTTGTAGAAACATCTCAAGGATGATCAATTGAAACAGGATGCACCTGAGCTCAATTTCGAGTCTCATAGCAAAGGGTCTGAATACTTATGTAAATAAGGTATTTCTGTTTTTTACTTGTAACAAATGTACAAACATTTCTAAAAACCCGGTTTTCGCTTTGTCATTATGGGGTATCGTGTAGATTGATTTAATCAATTTTAGAATAAGGTTGTAAAGTAACAAAATGTGGGAAAAGTCAAGTGGTCTGAATACTTTCCGAATGCGCTGTGTCCATAACGGCAGGGTAAAGTGACTAGACATCAGGATAGAAAATAATAAGAGTAAACAGTAGCAGCAGAAATATGATGAGTAATATGAATGTATCTGTGTGTGTGCATGTGTGTGTGTGGCATTAATGTTGGCCCTGATTAATGTTTTTGCTGATATACTGGCATTCACATCATGAGGCCATTTTGTGAAATAATCAAGGACATTATGTAACTTTTTATACTTTGTTTCAGTTTAATTATATCTGTTCAAGCACACAGGAACAATTTGGAACAGTAGAAACTGTAAATGTCTTCCAGGGAAGGAGTAATCATTTTCATCAAGTTTGCACAGTCATGGTTTAAATTGTCTTTGGGACTTGAAAGGACAGATATTTTGTTGCTTCATAATCTCCATTGACTTAAATGTAAAGTGTTGTTTTGAATTAAAGACCGAAACATTATCTGTGCCCAACAGGTTGATTTCCAAAGTAAATTTCCCAATTTGTCCCTAGCTAGTATACTTTCCGTATTTTCTGCATGAAAATGAACTCTTTCTGTCCCTCTTATTGTCTTAGCAAGAGTTAGTTACAGTCCATATTCATATTAATGTAAGGCAATCCTACATTACAAGTGTACTGAACTGAAGGGTGATTAATTTGGAGAGTGGCAAAAATGCTAATGCCTGTGCAGGCCTGTGACTCTCTCAAAGCTCTGATGCAGCTGGGACATCTAAGGGAATGATCTCAACACATCGTACTTACGCTGCAAATGAATTGATCCGCAGGTCTCTTGGAGCTGTCAGCAACTCACTTTGTATGAGGCCTTCATTCATCAACACATTTTCCATGTGAGCAGCAACTTTGGGGGGAGAAAAATAGAGCTAAACTTCTCTGCCCTGTCCTATTTGTTGCATAAATCCTGCTGCCAGCACTACTAGACATTTCAGGAAACAAATTATGGTCAGGGGGTGGTTAGAGCTTGCTGAGTGTCCCAGATGATTTGAAATGCATTTGGCCTGGCCTCTGAAAACTGTATTTCTGTTCTTCTGCTCTTCTGAGGGATATATAAAACGAAATTATTATATATGGTCCTGCGTGGCTCAATTGGTAGAACATGGTGCTTGCAATGTCAGGGTTGTGGGTTTGATTCCCACCACACCAAAATGTATACACACACAATTGTCTGCTAAATGGTTTATTAGATATGTATTTATGCTGTAATCATATGTATGTACTGCAATACCATAAATCAATATTTTTGGCCTAAATGGATTTAATCTTTATTATGAGAAGAAAGAAACTATCTGTGTAATGCAGGGGATGTCAAACTCATTCCATGGAGGGCCTAGTGTCTACTCGTTTTGGTTTTCCCTTTCAATTAAGAACTAGACAACCAGGTGAGGGGAGTTCCTTACTAATCAGTGAACTTAATTAATCAATCAAGTACAAGGGAGGAGCGAAATCCCGCAGACACTCGGCCCTCCGTGGAATGAGTTTGACAAGTGATGTAATGACTCAGGTCATTGAGGAGCAAAGTGTCTGCATTTCTGTCCAATTATCAACAGACCGGATGCATGCACTCTCACCTACAGACTTGGCATAAGCATTTGTGATGCTTCAGCCTTGACTTTCTAGTGGCCCTATAGTCTAACAGTAATGATGAGGTTAATGATGATTACAGAGACATCTCAAATATCTGGTACTGGCTCTTGATGGTGTGCAATCCAAACTGTTGTAGAACAGAGTGGCTTTTTCAGTAAAACTGTTTTTGTAGTTGTAACAGAGTATTTTCCTGAAGCTTTGAATGCTAGGACTAGGACATCTTCCCAGTATTTCTGGAGAAGCTGTGAAATGACCAACCATAGATTGACATATCTGGCACAGACAGATGCTGTACTGTGACTCTGGTAGCACTTATTTAGGAATGTAGGCTATGGAGGAACACATGGCACGGCAAAGGTAAATGGGTCCCCTTGGGAGGTGGACAGATGGGGGTATATCACACAACTAAGACGGCTCTGGGCTGCTCTGGAAACAGCCCAATACTGTAGCAGAGGTTTCTGCAGTTCAGACTGGGGTGACTCCGTGTTTGACCTGGAATCTCCATTCATCTCTGGCCAAGTCTCCACACATCACCCTCCACTGTATGTGCATCAGCTTGTCTGTCTGTGTGGTCTCATGAGCAGCACAGTGTCTGTCCTCTAGGCAGTGCTACAGTATGGCCTTCTCTACTAGAGAACAGGTTCCCCTAGCTTGTATAATCCATGGGTTTCATGAATGATAAAAAGTGTGAAATAAATTAATAAACAGCAACATTACCATACTACAGAGACCTTCCCTTATCACAAATGCACAAGTCGATGCATGCTTCGAATTGTATTTGCATATTTTACTCTCTTTGTCATTAAAACACAATGCAATCGAAAACATTTTTCCACACCCATTTACACTCCTGCCTGTATGTCTCTATGCAAGGCTCATATAGACTATCACCTGGAATAATGATGGATTTGCAGAATGTAATATGCACCCAATCAGGAATATGAATGACAGATACGTCCTCCTGAACATTAACATACTGTTTGTGGAAATGATATGCAGGAACCTAAGAAATGCCCAAAGCTTAAGTGTAATAAAATAAATGCAATGTATTATTTATTGATATGCTGGGGCATTAAACAGCTTCTCGTTATTGTCCTAATGGTGTTCTGCAAATTCCTGCCCCTGGTCTTTAGGATTAGGATGATTCGTTTTGCCAGAGTACTTTACAGATGGATAAATTCCCACTGGTTTTTAAATGCAGAAATATTTTCTTTACATTCAAGTACACCATGTCCACCTAATTTTATGAGCAATATCAATGTTAAGTGGTTGCTGTGCTGAATACTGCCAGCGCATTTCAACTGCACAGTGTAATGCAGCACCAATGAATGTGTTTGACAAATGTGTTACCAAAAATGAATTCAAAATTGTTTCATTACATTGCAGTCAAAAGTAATAGTGATAATATATGGCCTAATAATTCAGTTGTCCATGATTTGTTTTCATCTGTTTGATTTACAACAGGAATGGATTGGAATAAGAAGTCAAGCTTCAATGAAACATGTAGTACAGCTCCAAGATACAACAAAGTGGGCTGGCCAAGTAAAGTGAAATACTATTATTCCGATAAATAGAGTTAATTGGGCAAAACAGGTCCCTGGTTTATTGAGCAATAAATCAATTTGGTCTGCTCTCAGAGCACCAAGTGCAACATAGCACTAAAAGTGAATACCCCAAATGCTTATGATATTTTTGAAGAGATTTAATTTATGTTGATCAAATATTGAAAAGCATTGACTGGTCCTACAAATACTTCAAAATATAATGATGTTAATAAATGCCAATATAATGATTTGAGAAACAAACTGAACCTCATTTTAGAAAAAACTGAACTCATTGAGTCAATGAGACTTTCACTTTTACCAACAAGTCATTTATGTCTCAATTGTATTACACAGTTATTTCTCTGCAAGGAGCCTAATCTAAGATGTTTTGTGCTGCTATATCTTGTGTGAGGAGAGACACAGCACTGCCCCTGGCATCTCAGAAGACCTATAGTATATAAAGTATGTCTAACAACTTAATAACTTGAGTGGACATCGCCTCCAGCTCACAGCTGGCGAGGAGACCGCAAGAGGAGTGGTTCTCTGTGATCCAATCAGGTGAGGAGGCTGTTGTCTGCTGTGTGCTGGGCTGTTCAGCCAGCCTCCTGCACAGGGCTCCCCACCAGGGGCTGTCGACCACGCCGGAGGAGCAGAGGCGCTTACACATTCTGACCACATTTTTTATACCAGTTACTCCAGCATAAACTGAGCCAAAGTCCTACTATGCCACTTTAAAAAGCCCTCACACTAGAGAGGATCAGCTTCAGAGCACTACAATCAAGGCAATCCGGCTCAATCACTTTGACTTTCAGGGGTAAAAATGTTTATATATATATATGTAAATTGCTATGAAAATGAGGGCTGACACAATAATCATATTATTCTGTAATCAACAGTTATGGACATTAACTGTGAACGGAAAATAATCATAATAATCATAATACATGAATTTGAGGGGGGAGAGGGGATTTCAATGTAATTTTCATGTAAATATAGTTTACCTGATAGCAGTTTTCATTTTTACAAGAAGAGGGTATAGTTTGTAATTTTCTCAACGAGGACAGCAATCATTTTACGAGCAGTATGGCACGGTCGAGAGGAAAAGCTTTATTTCCTAAAGTTCTAAGCGGTCAAAACCATTTGTTTTTGAGACGGTCAAAACCATTTGTTTTTGTCACCAAAGCAGTGTTGTATTCATTACAATTATGACAATAACCATGATAATGTGCATGACAATTAAATTAGAATTTCATGAATCTAGCACAATGTATCATTAAATCATTTAAATTACCAGCTTTGCTGTGAAGATTATCGCAGATCTATCCTTTCACATGGCTCTGAAAAACGGGTAGGCCTATATAACATGATGTTATAGCATGATGCAGAGATCGGCTCTGCGCTGGCCTGGTACATTCAACTACCAGAAGAACCAGACTGGAATACACCTACCTGGGTAAAAGTTATTTACCACAATCACCCCCTCAATGACATTGATCTTCTCTTCATGAGAGCTGGCTGCTGAGACTTATCTGATTTTCAGAGCAGATGATCAGTTTTCTCTGTATAATTGACCTGGATCCTATTGTTTACATTATTCTACCCCAGAGCTGGAGTCTTGGATCTCACTGCTTGACATCCGTCCCTGATTTTTTTTTTTGTCTGACTTGAATAACTTACTGCAAACATGAACCCCCCATTTTCTCCATAACACAATTTGTCCACATGATAAAGCGTGTATTTGTTAGTAACTCATTTTTGACCAAATGTGCAGTTACTGCTCTTTTGCTTGGTTGGGCAGAGTGCCCAGCTCATTATGTAACCTTCTCTGTTCTCTGACATGGCATTGATAACTGATTTAAGTAGACAACCATAATGCATAATTATGTACCACTAATCAATAGCCTAAATCGCCTCATACAGTATGACACAGACATAGACATGTAATAGTAATAACTGATCCACTCAGTATAGTCAGTGTGTTGAAAATAAATCAAATGAAAGATTAATTTGTTTGTTTTGTTATTGTTGTTTTTTCTCCACACACTACCGCACTTGAACAAAGTGTGCTAAATCACACAACTTAGTGAAGAAAAGAGAGCCATCTGGTATTTAAATCATAGTCCATAGAGAAAGATGATGCAAATCAAGCAGGATTTTAAAGGTCTCCTTTGTTGTGAAAATATAATAAAATGTTTTCATCCAAGAGCGTTGGAGTTACAACTCATTGATAAGGTAATGATGTATACCACAGGTCAGGCAAGGAATGGAGGTAATGATGACAGTCATTTAACATATTTACTGGCATATACTGGACCACCATCTGCAATTTTATGGTTGATTTAGAATCGCTTTATCCTCTCTTTATAGCCAGGACTTCACAATCAATTGTGCATCAGGCATATTTTTATCATTACATGTCTGCTGAGCCAGCAGGGCTCATTTGATTGCCATAGTGAAATGCTTTTCTACCCTGCAATACAAATGTCCTCCATTTGAATTTATTTTTCAAAGGAAAAATCACTTTTTTATTGGCATGGCCAATACTCAACAACATTATTCTTCATTACTAGGTCATAAGCCATTGACCCCTTTATTTTTATATATTTTTTGGCACTGACTCTATGCACACTCACAGGACACTACACACTCACTCACACACACTCATACTGACACTCCAACACACACTCACACACTTCATTTGCTCACAAACACATAAGACGCACATATATTCATACTGACTCTAAACACACGTATACATATTCACCTACAATCATCATATACGCTGCTGCTACTCCTGATGCCTAGTCACCTTAACCCTATACATATCTACCCCTATCACTCCAGTATCCCTGCACATTATATGGTTTTGGCACTGACCCTGTATATAGATTACTTACTTTCTCGTGTTCTTCTTATTTCTATTTGTCATGTGTTTTTGTTCTACTTTACTTAATTTTTTTCTACTATACAGTATATTGGGTAACACTGCATTTTAAGGGGTCCTTATTACAGTGTAATTACATGTGTAATTACACTGTAACAAGTATGGTAGTTAACTGTAACAACCAATAGTTACACTGTAATAACAACATTGCGGTGTGTAGTTACGAAGGTGTAACAATGGACGCTTGTTACCATGCATGTTACAAATGTGCAGGTTTCCACTAAATTCACAAATGTAGTGTTTTGTTTCTTCTCAGCTCTATCCAATTGTAACAACTGTCACAAAGGTTGTGACCCCTCGTGGATGCGCTGGGTGTCCGAGAGATTATGCCCAATAGGCTCTAATTACTTACCCACGAATATGCACTGTTCAAAATAACTCAACGTTTTTGCTAGCACTTGACACCAAAATAAAGTGTACTATCTGGGTTAATTTGGTCATCCCAGTTGAGGAAAAACATTATTTCAAAGCATCGTACATGTAATGTTTGCCTAAGCACAATGTAATTACTAGGGGTTACACATGATTTAGATAGTTAAAATGAAGTGTATCTTGAGGGGTACTTACTTGTAATTAATGTGTACTTATACAGCACACTACCCATCCTGACAACCTGGCCCTCATTTCAAAGCTTCATTTGGGTCATATATTTATTATTGTAGATAATAACTCCGAAATTGTAATTGTTTCCAATGAATCATACATATAAACATTGACAAGAATAGGAAAACTGATTGGCAGCTTGTGAATAGCTTTGCATATGTATGCATTTTGCTTTCATATGTAGACTGCAGTATATTTATCTTTGTTGATGATATTTAGCATGTATTATTTTAACAAATGTTTTTGATTCAAAGCTGCAATGAAACTCACACAACAATTTCCTGACATTCATTTACATTTGCGTGACTTATAACATCTGAAATGCTCCAATATGTCCATAAACAACCAGGAGCAGCATGTTGTGGCAACTCGCCATTCTCACACCCTTCACACCCACTGAGCGACTGAGTGCTCCAGGAGATTAGGCACAGGAGTAGTATTTGTGCAGACAATAAGGCAGATTGAGAAAACAATGCCGAGGTGGTTATCAAAAACAGCCATTGTCGATAAAGGTGACTAAGAAGTCACAAATCTGAGATAAATGATCAATAGTTAATAAAACATTTCTCCAATCCAAGTTCCATTGCCTTTTTATAGTTGATGTCTAACAGCCAGTAAGTAATTCACACAGAATTAGCAAGACAATAAATGTGTTGAAGCAAAAGAGATTGAAATGTTTATGGATTTGAAATTGCTTAGTTTACTACAACACGTTTAATTCCATATGATTTTGATATGAAATATGAGCTAGAACTTCACCAAGTCTTCAAACACAATATGAAATTCAGCAGTAAAGTCAGTCACCAGAAAATGAGGTTGAGATTTTTCAGCATCTGCCAAAAAGGCATTTGATGACTGGAGAGGTTTTCAAACCATTTTGGACAATGGAGGACTTCAGTTCCAATATTGTGACAGAGGGCTTTAGACCTGAAACCAAGGCTACCGAGCATTATATTATATTGGTGCCATAAAAATACCTTTAGCAAGTGAGTGGGATTGTAACACCCCTTGAGTCATTGAGAATGTAGAGCTTCAAGGCCTATTTGGAGTAGTCCTGGTATACACTGTCTTACAGTCAAACCGTCATACAATTCTTTGAAATGTGTTTATTTTTTCTTCCTTAGAAAGACAAGGACAGGTTATGTTGAGCCTGGGTATTTAAGGTATAGCCAGACACATGGCCATGGAAGAGTGCTCTTCTGACTGAGAGGCCTGCTGTCTGTCTGCTTACCTTGGAGGCAATCTCTTTGACTGATATCCTTTGGACAATTTGCCTTCCCCAACAAATATGATCCTTTTCTCTTGAGATTCTCTGTCTTCTCATATTTTACAGTAGCTCCAACTTCACATCTTTGATCCTTCGCACAGATTGTACACTGCTCAAAAAAATAAAGGGAACACTTAAACAACACAATGTAACTCCAAGTCAATCAGGCCTCCTGAGTGGTGCAGTGGTCTAAGGCACTGCATCGCAGTGAGAGTGCCACTAGAGATCCTGGTTCGAATCCAGGCTCTGTCGCCGCCTGCCGCGACCGGGAGACTCATGGGCGGCGCACAATTGGCCCAGCGTCGTCCAGGGTAGGGGAGGGAATGGCCGGCAGGGATGTAGCTCAGTTGATAGAGCATGGCGTTTGCAACGCCAGGGTTGTGGGTTCGATTCCCACGGGGGGCCAGTATAAAAAAAATATGTATTCACTAACTGTAAGTCGCTCTGGATAAGAGCGTCTGCTAAATGACTTAAATGTAAATGTAAATCACACTTCTGTGAAATCAAACTGTCCACTTAGGAAGCAACACTAATTGACATACAATTTCACATGCTGTTGTGCAAATGGAATAGACAATAGGCAATTAGCAAGACACCCCCAATAAAGGACTGGTTTTGCAGGTGGTGACCACAGACCACTTTTCAGTTCCTATGCTTCCTGGCTGATGTTTTGGTCACTTTTGAATGCTGGCGGTGCTTTCACTCTAGTGGTAGCATGAGACGGAGTCTACAACCCACACAAGTGGCTCAGGTAGTGCAGCTCATCCAGGATTGCACATCAATGCGAGCTGTGGCAAGAAGGTTTGCTGTGTCTGTCAGCGTAGTGTCCAGAGCATGGAGGCGCTACCAGGAGACAAGCCAGTACATCAGGAGACGTGGAGGAGGCCGTAGGAGGGCAACAACCCAGCAGCAGGACTGCTACCTCCGCCTTTGTGCAAGGAGGAGCAGGAGGAGCACTGCCAGAGCCCTGCAAAATGACCTCCAGCAGGCCACAAATGTGCATGTGTCTGCTCAAACGGTCAGAAACAGACTCCATGAGGGTGGTATGAGGGCCCGACGTCCACAGGTGGGGGTTGTGCTTACAGCCCAACACCGTGCAGGACGTTTGGCATTTGCCAGAGAACACCAAGATTGGCAAATTCGCCACTGGCGCCCTGTGCTCTTCACAGATGAAAGCAGGTTCACACTGAGCACATGTGACAGACGTGACAGAGTCTGGAGATGCCGTGGAGAACGTTCTGCTGCCTGCAACATCCTCCAGCATGACCGGTTTGGCGGTGGGTCAGTCATGGTGTGGGGTGGCATTTCTTTGGGGGGCCGCACAGCCCTCCATGTGCTCGCCAGAGGTAGCCTGACTGCCATACCGAGTTGAGATCCTCAGACCCCTTGTGAGACCATATGCTGGTGCGGTTGGCCCTGGGTTCCTCCTAATGCAAGACAATGCTAGACCTCATGTGGCTGGAGTGTGTCAGCAGTTCCTGCAAGAGGAAGGCATTGATGCTATGGACTGGCCCGCCCGTTCCCCAGACCTGAATCCAATTGAGCACATCTGGGACATCATGTCTCGCTCCATCCACCAACGCCACGTTGCACCACAGACTGTCCAGGAGTTGGCGGATGCTTTAGTCCAGGTCTGGGAGGAGATCCCTCAGGAGACCATCCGCCACCTCATCAGGAGCATGCCCAGGCGTTGTAGGAAGGTCATACAGGCACGTGGAGGCCACACACACTACTGAGCCTCATTTTGACTTGTTTTAAGGACATTACATCAAAGTTGGATCAGCCTGTAGTGTGGTTTTCCACTTTAATTTTGAGGGTGACTCCAAATCCAGACCTCCATGGGTTGATACATTTGATTTCCATTGATATTTTTTGTGTGATTTTGTTGTCAGCACATTCAACTATGTAAATAAAAAAGTATTTAATAAGATTATTGTCACGTTGCTGTGGATTGGTGTGGTGTAGAATCAGGCTCAGGAAGCAGAGGATAAGTCCAACAAGACTTTACTAGAGCACACAAAAATAATCCAAACAGCCCGGAGGCAAAAGGACGCACACAGGCGTAAATAAGCGAGCGCACACACAGGTGCGAAAATACTCTCCTAAACACAAGGAGGAAGCTATGAAAATAGCGTACCGACACGGGTAGCGCAACAACACGACACGAACAATTACACACAACACTAAACTAACAACAAGGAAACTAAATAGGGTGCTAAATGAGACATAACACAAAACAGGTGTGACTAACAGACAAAACCAATCAAACAAGAAACATAGAGCGGTGGCAGCTAGTACTCCGGAGACGACGACCGGCGAAACCTGCCCGAACAAGGAGGAGGAGCCGCCTCGGCCGAAACCGTGACAGTACCCCCCCCTTGACAGCTGGAGCCGCGCGCCGCCTCCGGCCTCGGGGACGACCAGGAGGACGCGGAGCAGGGCGCGTAGGATGACCACGATGGAATTCGGTCATCAGGGACGGATCCAGAATGTCCCTCCTCGGCACCCAGCACCGCTCCTCCGGACCGTACCCCTCCCACTCCACGAGATATTGGAGACCCCCCATCCGGCGTCTCGAATCCAGGATGGTCCGAACAGTGTACGCCGGAGCCCCCTCGATGTCCAACGGGGGCGGAGGAGTCTCCTCAATCTCAAAGTCCTGGAGTGGACCAGCTACCACCGGCCTGAGGAGAGACACATGGAACGAGGGGTTAATATTCTTGTAATCAATAGGTAGTTCTAACCTGTAACACACCTCGTTCAATCTCCTCAGGACTTTAAAAGGCCCCACAAACCGCCGACCCAGCTTCCGGCAGGGCAGGTGGAGGGGCAGGTTTCTGGTTGAGAGCCAGACTCGATCTCCAGGTGCGTACACTGACCCCTCACTGCGGTGTAGGTCGGCGCTCGTCTTCTGTCGACGTATGGCACGCTGCAGATGGACGTGTGCAGCGTTCCACGTCTCCTCCGAGCGCCGCACCCACTCATCCACAGCGGGGGCCTCGATCTGGCTCTCATGCCACGGTGCCAGAACTGGCTGGTACCCTAACACACACTGGAAAGGGGTTAGTCTCGTGGAGGAGTGGCGGAGAGAGTTCTGTGCCATCTCGGCCCAGGGCACATATCTCGCCCACTCCTCCGGCCGGCCCTGACAATATGACCTCAGAAACCTACCCACATCCTGGTTGACTCGTTCGACCTGCCCATTACTCTCCGGGTGGTAACCCGAGGTAAGGCTCACCGAGACCCCCAAACGTTCCATAAATGCTCTCCAGACTCTGGAGGTAAACTGGGGGCCTCGATCGGACACTATATCCTCGGGCACCCCGTAATGCCGGAAGACGTGAGTAAATAGAGCCTCAGCGGTCTGTAGGGCAGTAGGAAGACCCGGCATGGGAAGGAGACGACAGGCCTTCGAGAACCGATCCACAACGACCAGGATGGTGGTATTCCCCTGTGAGGAGGGAAGATCGGTAACAAAATCCACCGAGAGGTGAGACCAGGGTCGTTGTGGAACGGGCAAGGGCTGTAATTTACCCCTGGGCAAGTGTCTGGGCGCCTTACACTGGGCACACACTGAGCAGGAGGAGACATAAACCCTCACATCCCTGGCTAACGTTGGCCACCAGTACTTCGTACTAAGGCAGTGCACTGTCCGGCCAATACCTGGATGTCCAGAGGAGGGGGACGTGTGAGCCCAATAAATCAGCCGATCCCGAACCTCGAGCGGGACGTACGCCCGACCCACCGGACACTGTGGAGGACTAGGGTCGGTGCGTAACGCCCGCACGATCTCCGCATCGACCTCCCACACCACCGGTGCCACCAGACAAGACTCCGGTAGTATGGGAATGGACTCCACGCACCTCTCCTCTGTGTCATACCGACGGGACAGAGCATCTGCCTTCCCGTTCTGGGACCCAGGGATGTAAGTGATCTTGAACACAAACCGGGCGAGAAACATAGTCCATCGAGCCTGGCGAGGATTCAGTCTCCTAGCTGCCCGAATGTATTCCAGGTTACGATGGTCGGTCAGAATGAGGAAAGGGTGCTGAGCCCCCTCAAGCCAATGCCTCCACACCTTTAGGGCCTGTACTACGGCTAACAGCTCCCTGTCCCCTACGTCATAATTCCGCTCCGCCGGACTGAGCTTCTTAGAATAAAAAGCACAGGGGCGGAGCTTAGGTGGTGTACCGGATCGTTGAGAAAGAACTGCCCCGATACCGGCCTCAGACGCGTCCACCTCAACTTGGAAGGGTAAAGTGGGATCCGGGTGCGCCAACACCGGAGCCGAGGTAAACAGGTCCTTCAGTCTCCCAAAGGCCCTGTCCGCCTCAGCCGACCACTGCAAGCACACCGGACCCCCCTTCAGAAGAGACGTTATGGGAGCTGCCACCTGTCCAAAACCCCGGATAAACCTCCGGTAGTAATTCGCAAAACCCAAGAACCGCTGCACCTCTTTAACCGTAGTTGGGGTTTGCCAATTACGCACGGCTGCCACTCGGTCCACCTCCATTCTCACCCCTGACGCAGACAACTGGTAACCCAAAAAGGAAACTGACTCCTGAAAGAACAGACATTTCTCAGCTTTGACATACAGGTCATGCTCCAACAGTCTCCTCAATACCCTGCGCACCAGGGCTACATGCTCGGCCCGAGTAGAACTGTACACAAGAATATCATCTATGTACACCACTACTCCCTGCGCCTGCATGTCCCGGAAAATTTCATCTACAAACGATTGGAAGACTGATGGAGCATTCATTAACCCATATGGCATGACTAGATACTCGTAATGGCCGGAGGTAGTACTAAATGCTGTCTTCCACTCATCGCCCTCCCTAATGCGCACCAAGTTATATGCGCTCCTGAGGTCCAATTTTGTGAAGAACCGTGCCCCGTGTAATGACTCCGTCATGGTCCCAATCAGCGGAAGTGGATAACTATATTTCACAGTTACCTGATTGAGACCGCGGTAATCAATACACGGACGCAAACCTCCATCCTTTTTCTTCACAAAAAAGAAGCTCGAGGACGCGGGAGAAGTGGAGGACCGTATGTATCCCTGTCTCAGAGACTCTGCAATGTAAGTCTCCATTGCCCTTTTCTCCTCCTGTGACAAAGGATACACATGGCTCCGCGGAAGCGCGGCTCCTGTCAGGAGGTCTATCGCACAATCCCCCTGTCTATGAGGTGGCAACCGTGCCGCTCTGGTCTTACTAAACACGAGCGCCAAATCCTCATACTCAGGAGGAATGTGCAGTGCTGGCATCTGGTTCGGACTCTCCACCGAGGTCGCCCCTACGGAAACACCCAGACATAACCCCTCACACTGAGCAGACCACCCTTTAAGAGCCTTCTCTCGCCACGAAATAGTAGGATCATGGGTAATCAACCAGGGAAGCCCCAGTACCACCGGATACGCAGGAGAGTCGATCAGATAGAGTTGAATCGTCTCCTCATGACCCCCCTGCGTCATCATCCTAAGTGGCGCTGTGACCTCCCCAATCAACCCAGATCCTAACGGACGACTATCTAAGGCATGTACAGGAAAGGGCTTTTCGACTGGAAGGAGGGGAATCCCTAACTTAACACAGAATTTCCGATCTACAAAATTCCCAGCTGCGCCTGAATCGACTAGCGCCTTATGCTGGGAACGAGGTGCAACCTGTGGGAAACAAACAGGTAATGTAATGTGTACGACAGAAAGCTCTGGGTAAGTAGGGCGCCTACTTACCTGGGAGGACTCCCCACTGTATGACCTGCCATCTCCCTCACCAGGGGACCCTCCCCAGCACCTAGCCGCGGTGTGCCCTCCGCGGCCACACTTGGTGCAGGAGACTGCCCCCCTCGGGCTCCTACCTCTTCTCCCTCTAGCGCCAGCACCTCCAAGCTCCATCGGACTCTGCTCGGAGGCGCTGGAGGGTGGAATGGGAGGCCCCCACCTGGGACGTCCGCGGGTCGCAAGCAGGGTGTCCAGTCGAATGGCCATGTCCACCAGCTGGTCAAATGTTAGTGTAGTGTCCCTGCATGCTAACTCCCTGCGGACGTCCTCCCGAAGGCTACATCTAAAGTGGTCTATGAGGGCCCTCTCATTCCACCCAGCATCAGCCGCTAGAGTCCGGAACTCCAGCGCAAACTCTTGAGCGCTCCTCATCCCCTGTCGGAGGTGGAATAGACGCTCCCCCGCCGCCTTCCCCTCTGGTGGATGGTCGAAGACTGCACGGAAGCGGCGGGAGAACTCCGCATAGGTGACTGTGGCGGCGTCTATTCCCCTCCATTCGGCGTTGGCCCACTCCAACGCCTTGCCGGTGAGACAGGAGATGAGGGCGGAAACGCTCTCGTATCCCGAGGGCGCCGGGTGTATGGTGGCAAGGTAGAGCTCCACTTGTAAGAGGAACCCCTGACACCCGGCAGCGGTGCCGTCGTACGCCCTCGGGAGCGAGAGCCGAATCCCACTGGGTTCCGGTCGATGGACGGGCTGGCTGTCCGGTGGTGATGGTGCGATAGGTGGGGCTGTGGGAACCCCGCTGGTTTCCCATCGACGAAGGGTGTCCATGACGCCCTCCAAGGCGTGCCCGATCTGGTTGATTCGGTGCTCTTGACCAAGGAGACGCTCCTCCATGATGTCGACGGGTGCTCCTGCTGATTCCATGTGAGGTGTGTAATTCTGTCACGTTGCTGTGGATTGGTGTGGTGTAGAATCAGGCGCAGGAAGCAGAGGATAAGTCCAACAAGACTTTACTAGAGCACACAAAAATAATCCAAACAGCCCGGAGGCAAAAGGACGCACACAGGCGTAAATAAGCGAGCGCACACACAGGTGCGAAAATACTCTCCTAAACACAAGGAGGAAGCTATGAAAATAGCGTACCGACACGGGTAGCGCAACAACACGACACGAACAATTACACACATGGGCGGTGTGTTCAATAGGGCGATATGGGCGACGCACTGCCAAACGGGAAAAGGAAGGGATTTTTTTTCTAATCAATTATATCATGGCAACAGTAGTTCAGTGTTCACGTCTGATCTGCCAGCCACTAAATGTCCAATCAGGCTAAAGTCGTGCTTCAAATGTCCCCGCCCGTTTTGGGGCGATTTCAGTCAGGTTGAAAATCGCCCAGAAGTCTCTCATAGCCTCTAATGTAAAATATTTTTTTTTCAAATTTCTGAGCTTTCAATACATTCTCTATGGGTGTCTGAGGGCTTGCACTTACGCGCTTTCGTCATACGTAACGTAACGTAACCATGAACGGCAGACAGCAACGCTTGGACAGCGACTGGTGTAACCGACATGCACCATCTTTCAGAAAAGATTAAGAAAAATGAGCTGTCAAAGACCCACATTGATAGCTGTTTGAGATTGTCTGCTTTGGTGAGAGTGAATATTGCCACTCAACTGGATGAGGGATACAGGCTAGCTGTCCGCCGCCACAACGATGAGGTTAGCAACAGCAGAGTCGTGAACACTGTCTACGAGAATCGAGACGACCTCATAGAATGTTTTGAAGCCATCCGGACGGGTTCATTGGGTTCATTTGACCAGCCCACCGTACCAGAAGCTACAGAATAAGGACATCGATGCTGTCTTTATCAAACGTGCCCTCGACAGCTTCGCAAGCAGTGTGCAGGCCATAAGGTAAGATAAAGATTAAACAATATCATTCGATCTTTCTCAAAGCAGAGCTTTATTTGAAAATGTATGCATGAAAGGAGACTGCATTTGTGTTTGAAATTACATTATTGTCATTATATATGGCCAGTGGTGTAATCTATCTTATTTTATATACTATGTGTACTGTACAGTGGTGCTCATAAGTGTATGATCACATTCTAAAGCTGACTAAAAAGAGGAATAAAAAAATAAAAAAATCATCTTTTGGAAATTGATCTTAATGACTTAATTAAAAAAGTTGGAAAATCCAACCTTTAAGGACACCAATTTTCTTTTCTTTTTTATTCCTCTTTTTAGTCAACTTTAGCATGGGATCATAAGCTTATGAGCACCACTGTATACTGTGCTGAACATCCAGGCTATGTGAGACACAAAGGCTAACTTAAACACTAAAGACTTTATGCATCCCTGCCCATTTTAAGTGGAACTGAAGTATTTGTACTATACATGGATACATTGCATATACCTGTGCATCACATAGACAACAATACTGTACAAAGCCAACAAACACATTGGTCTGTTTGCCTTCAGGGACTCCTCTCAACAGCAGCTGCAAGAAGCAACAGGAGCCAAAAGACCCAGAACAGCTTTGAGAGAAGAGGAGAAGCAGAGGCTGTCTGAAGAGGTCTGCAACACCATCCTGGATCACACCAAAGAAAGGTTCTCTTTCTCTGGCCACCTTGTGAGTGCTACCTTACTGCAAGCAGACATGTTTGAAAGGTACTGCCATTCAAAAAAATAAAAAATCTGTTCATGTTCATTTTTACAAATCTATACAATTGGCCAGAATATGGTTGTTCATATTTACAAATCTATACAATTGGCCAGAATATGGTTGTTCATTTTTACAAAGCCATACATATTGTTTATGCAGTGTTGAGGAATGTGAAAGAACACCCTTGATTATTTTTACTGTGATAACTTATTTTGCTTTTGTAAGCCAACACTTTTGAGATCAGTCAATAAATGCTTCTGGTATTGACTTATATGCTGCCCCTGTCTTCATGTTGTTGCTGGACATATCTTTTTAAAAATGTGTGTAGGTCACCTAAATCATCAGAAAAATTGCCCCTCCTGAGAATTTTTTCAGGAGCCGCCACTGATTACACACAACACTAAACTAACAACAAGGAAACTAAATAGGGTGCTAAATGAGACATAACACAAAACAGGTGTGACTAACAGACAAAACCAATCAAACAAGAAACATAGAGCGGTGGCAGCTAGTACTCCGGAGACGACGACCGGCGAAACCTGCCCGAACAAGGAGGAGGAGCCGCCTCGGCCGAAACCGTGACAATTATTTCATTCATTCAGATCTAGGATGTGTTATTTTAGTGTTCCCTTTATTTTTTTGAGCAGTGTATTTTGATTTAGCAGGTAATTCATATAAAAGGCAAGCTGAATAATCATTATGACTAAATGGTGAATTTACAGCAATATTAAATTCCTCCTCAGTGAATTTAATAAAAATAGTGAAACATTAAAAAAGTTATCCTTTTTAGATAAAACTATACTAAATGTATTGACGTCACCAAATAATTGATTAAAACACAGTTTTGCAATGAAGGTCTGCAGTAGCCTCAACAGCACTCTGTAGGGTAGCACCATGGTGCAGCCGGAGGACAGCTAGCTTCCGTCCTCCTCTTGGTATATTGACTTCAATACAAAACCCAGGAGGCTCATGGTTCTCACCCCCTTCCATAGACTTACACAGTAATTAAGACATCTTCCGGAGGACGTTCTCCAACCTATCAGAGCTCTTGCAGCATGAACTGACATGTTGTCCACCCAATCAAAGGATCAGAGAATGATCCTTTGTACTAAAAGCATAAGTTACAGATAGCTAGCACTGCAGTGCATAACATGTGATGAGTAGTTGACTCAAAGAGCGAGAAAGACAATAGATGAACAGTTTTGAACAAATTAATTTCTTAAAAAATGAAGGAGATGCAAAAGAAAGAGAGCAAGCAAGAGAGAGAGAGATTTCGTTTTTTTTTTCACTTTCACTTTCACTTTCTTAGCTAGCAAATGCAGCTAGCTAGTTTAGCCTACTCAAACACCCGGCTCAAACAGAGGGATGCTATGTTAGCTAGCTGGCTATGACTATCCAACACGCACACTGGAACTCTTCCAAGTCAAGGTAAGCTTTTGGTTTTACTAATTTATTGCCACTGGGGCCCGCCGGTGTAACTGCTAAACTGCTTACTGACTGTACACTGTACTGCATGATTGTAGCAGGTTTACTAATGCGTTAGTTGTATTTGCTATGTTGACTATGACGTTACTTTAGCTAATATGGTGACAACGATGTAGGCTGTGTGTAGCGGTTATGATATGGTTTGGCTTGGAAAGTTTTTTTTGCCTGGTCACATACAGCTGATGTGTTGTGCATTGAAGTCCACAAGCGAAGCGAAAAGGTGAGAGGAGGAGAGCGCGTAGATGTGAGAAGGAATACAACATGGCTGCTATGAAAGTGAACTGTGTTTACGTATGATCAGGGGTGTATTCATTCCGCCGATTATGTTGAAAAAAAAATCTTAAACGGAAGCAAACTGAATTAAACGGGGATAAACATACCTGAATTCCTCCAATAGAAACTCTCGTTTGTAACTGTTGGACTAATGATTACACCCTATATCAGCTAGATGCAGGCAAGCGTGTGCAAGGCAGTATTGAATGTGTCACTGTCTGTCCATGTGTCACTGTCTGTCACCTCAAATTTTTTGCTCGACCTGTGTGCACCTATGTTGTAAACTTTCATTAATAAGCTAGGTTGTAGCAACCTCATGATGGGTATAGGGAATATTAGAGTATCATGTAGTAGCCTTAACCTTAACCTATCAATGTTACAATGAACTGGGTCAATGGAATATGAATGACATCCAATGACATCCAATATGCTGTAATAGAAATAAGGCCATGTTCATGAAAAAATAATAATCCTCCCTCATCTTAAAATGGCACCGACCACCACTGCTTTACAGAGTTGTACAATGTAAATGCATTTGCATTTATCTAAGCAAACAGATTAAACCTTTCACAGGATCAACTTTTTACAGCTCCTTTAGTGAATTCATACATTTCCAACAAATTGTCTGTATAGTACATTATAATAACAACAGCATATGCATTGCACTACTTGTTACATCTTACACTCAACAAAGTGTAATCCAAGGTAAAAAATATGTTTTACAGTAATCCAAACATGACTTGTACTATTGAGGCTGAGGCATTGGAATGTGTTGTGGCACAACAAAGGTAATTTGGTGTGATAATCCATCCTTTGAATGGGATTACTGCTTTATCCTGTCATAAAATTGCTTTTTTGGTGGCACAGAAAACTAATCACCAGCTGACCTCAACAAAGTAGAGAATCTAAATGGTCTAAACTTGTGTTCAAACTGTATTTGCATAATATTGTACTAGCTTTAGGCAATACAGACTACTAGCTATCTTGGCAGGCTAACACAACACATCCTTTCTTATAGATCTGATTACCACTGCTAATTTCAAAATATACAGTGCATTCGGAAAGTATTCAGACCCCTTGACTTTCTCCACATTTTGTTACGTTACAGCCTCATTCTAAAATGGATTAAAAAACACATTTATTCATCAATCTACACAGAATACCCCAAAATGACAAAGCGAAAACAGGTTTTTCGATTTTTTGGCACATTTATCAAAAATAAAAAACAGAAATACCTTATTTAAATAAGTATTCAGACCCTTTGCTTTGAGACTCGAAATTGAGCTCAGGTGCATCCTGTTTCCATTGATCATCCTTGAGATGTTTCTACAACTTGATTGTAGTCCACCTGTGGTAAATTCAATTGATTGGACATTATTGGAAAGGAACACACTTGTCTATATAAGGTCCCACAGTTGACAGTGTGTGTCAGATCAAAAACCAACCCACGAGGTCGAAGAATTGTCCGTAGAGGTCCGAGACAGGATTGTGTCGAGGCACAGATCTGGGGAATGGTACCAAAAAATGTCCGCAGCATTTCTTTTGGCAGTATTACTTTAGAGCCTTGTTGCAAACAGGATGCATGTTATGGAATATTTGTATTCTGTACAAGCTTCCTCCTTTTAATTCTGTAATTTAGGTTAGTATTGTGGATGTCACGCCTGCACCCGCTCCCCCTCCCTGGCGCTCGAGGGCGCCAGGCTGCCCATCATTACGCACTCCAGTCACCATCGTTACGCGCATCTGCGCTCATTGGACTCACCTGGACTCCTTCACTTTGTTCATTGCCCCTTCTATATCTGTCTGTTCCCCAGTTTGATCCCTGTGTCTGCATTAATGTCGTTACGTTTCTCCTGTCCAGATCGAACCGAGATC